>NC_054743.1:43682921-44282921 GCF_018143015.1 Lytechinus variegatus | reverse complement strand
ACATGATTTTTTGAAAAAGTCCTTGCCGTGGGACGGGGGGTATCCCCCCTCCCACACCCTCCCCCCGCTCGGTCGCTTCGCTCCCTCGCCGCTGGCGCCCCCCTATTTCAAAATCCTGGATCCGCCCCTGGCAGGCGCGGATCCAGGAGGGGGCCGAGCCGGCCCCGGCCCCCCTATTTTTTGACAACCTGCATGCAGAAAAAAGTTTACTCTTTACCTTGATAGAAACTACGAAAAACAGAAAGAAAAGTAAGAAAGAGGTATTTTACCCATGATGTGTAATTTACAGCCTCGTAACGACCGGCCCGACCCCGAAAGGAAACAAAAAAAAGGTGAGGGGAATCGCATTGCCTGTGTAATGAATCCCATTCAAGAAGGTTAAATGACACTAATATATAACCAATATATATACAATATATCCAGTTCTGATATCAATTTGCACGCAATTTTTGAGCACATCAAGCATTTATTATTTAGTTTGATTTACACAAATTGTTAATGTGTATCAAAATGTTCAGCTCGCGCTGCGCGCTCGCATTATTTAATTTGTGAGATACCTATATGCTCTTTGGAAATTTTTACCAAAATTTGTCAAAATGCTCCTTTATCATGTCAGTATATCAAAAAATTAAGCTCATGCTTCGCGATCTCATTTAATTGTTTGAGATACACAGCCTGTTTATTTAAATAAAACGCGCTCAGACTTTTTTCAGGTCGGAATATCAGAAATTTCGAATCGCGCTTCGCACTCTCATTATTTATTTGGTGATACTTGTATCCTCTTCAATAATCACTAAAGACAGTCCTAATTGAGTCACTTTTCACGTTACTATATGATAAAATTTCGGCTCGCGCTTCGCGCTCGCATTGTTTAGTTGGATACTTATCTTTGTTCATGATTATAAAAACTGCTCTGAATCTTCAGTTCTAAGGACATAAAATATCAAAGATTTTTAGCTCGCGCTTCGCGCTCGCATTATATATTAAGACCACATGAGATACCTTCTATTGTTTATAGCAATAAAAACTAACATATACTTAAAACTTCAGTCTTTAGTTAGGACTACCCCGTGAAAAACCAACAAAAAAACAGATTGTAGCGGCCAATCGAGAAAAATGTTGATCAAAATATTTTTCGGCCCCCCCTATTGGCGAAAGCTGGATCCGCCCCTGGTGTGTGTGGGGGGGGGGTGTGATGTGTGGGTTTGTGTGTGCGTGTATGTGTGTATAGCTGAAGGGGGGGGGGGTTGTCTGTAGTTACTTACAACATTGTTCATCATTGTACGTTAGTTATTGTAGATATGTTATTCATCTCTACAGGGGCCCTAGCTGTTAAGCTGTGCTTCAATGGGGTCCCAAACCTAATCAAATATTTGATGTCTTGCTTTATACCATTACTATGAATGTGTTTGATTTTGGTTTGAATAAACTATACTATATTATAATATAATATACTATACTATAGTATATGGGACTATATTGCTTATTTTATTTTGCGATTATGTACGTTCGAATGCATTACATAGTCTGCTATTTTCGGAACCAAGGATGTTGTGCGCAAGATAACCTCCGCTCTTCATGTACCTCTCGCTCTTCGCGCGATCATGATATATGCACGTGTGTTATATGTGCAATTAATACTTTGCATGCATGCGTACGGTACGTAAACTAACAGTAACAATCGCTCATTCATTCTTCCGAGAATTGCGCACATTATTTTTGAGTTTCCTGTGGTAGATTTATCATTTAGAGTTTTACCGGATCACCAATCATGCCGAAGAATAAAGGTGAGTTTTGAAAAGCAGCAATACAGTTCATTCATTGAGAATTTCTTCACAATTTATCGACGAAACGTCGCAAAGATACGCGGCAAAACAGACATCTGTGAGTGACTGTTGAGTGGTGTTGCATGTGTGTAACTGTTTTCAGTGCAGTCAGTGTATGACGATGAATGCTGACAAACATGAATGGGACTAAGTAAGGCAACATGCGTGACATATATTAAGTTTGCCATGCCCTCTCTCTTATTCTTAATCAGTTAATGTGGCCTTATCTAGACAGCTGGCAGCCGTATGTTTCGAGGAGTTTTTAAAACATTGATTAAACGATTTTAAATTTCTCGTACGCAGACGGCTTGCTACATGATGTTGTATATGCATGCAGCCACCATTAAAATTAGGCCTATGTTAGGGGGCAATGCGCGCGCGCCTTTTCGCAACGTACCACTGTAAGTACTGACCGCGCACAGAGACGTCGAGTCATGAAAGTCTCACGCATAACATTTTTTTGAACTTGGCATCTCTGTGTCACATATGAACAACTTTCCCTTTGATACCCCCAAAATGTATCTTTTTGCTTTTTCTTATGGTGGTACAAACTCTTTATCCATGATGTGTTCTTTAATAATCTGTACTACATGCCCTCCTATAGGAAGAACACATCAACTGATAGATGTGATAGAACAGGCAATTTAGTGAAATATATACTTAAGTAATGGAGAGGGTTGTTCACAAGTGACATCACACATCTTTGTTGCATTGCCAATTGGAGGATCTCCATAGCATTAGTGATCGCTATATTCAAATGCTCATAACTTTCTCACTATTTGTCCGATTTTTCTCAGACTTTTGTCGATATGTTTCTTTGATTTTTCTGTTTTCACACAAGCTATCTTGTTCCAAAGGTTTCATTCACCTTTAATGTCTTAAATCAATTATGAATTGATTTTGCAAGCAACATTTTGACTTTTTTGTTGAGAAGTAGTTCAACTTAAAACTTCTAATGATAACGCTACATTTGAAATACATAATACCAGGAACTTTCTAGATTTCTTTCTCTTTCAGAGAAATGCAAACGGAAATAAAGAGGATGTCTTATATTTCATCATGTAGACCTTGACTCATAATAGCCTGTACCCGGTATTCTGTAGATGTATACGTTTAAATGAGCAAGTGTTTTCTTGAACCATTGAAGAGCAAGCCATCGGGTAACAGGATTACCGGTAACTTTATAATTCTTAGCAGTTATTAAGTAATCAAAGTGAAGGTTTTAATATTTGTTGAGATGAATCCTATTTTACATATCTTATGCCACTAAATATTTTTTTTTTCCACAGGAAAGGGAGGAAAGAACAGGAGGAGAGGAAAGAATGAGAATGAGTCAGAGAAAAGAGAATTGGTCTTCAAAGAAGAAGGTCAAGGTTAGTGTAGATTTCTAGTCTACAAATACCGTGTTTACACATTGACTCGGCTCGCGTGTTGAATCCACGAGTCGGGTTGAACACTGCGAAGAAGGGATCAGAGATAACGTTTATACATACATATAAAAAGGCGAGTTCAACACGGCTCGCGGATCTCGAACGGAAGAAGAATTATGACGTCGCAAATTAAACCGGGAAATTCACCGCCGGAATCGAATCTTGTCCGTGCGAACAACAACAATGCGAAAAGTGAAAGCGCGCGCAGTGACCTGGTCAAGAGAGTTCGACACGGCTTTCTGTTTACACACGAAAAAATTGCCGAGTCTGACTCGGCTCGCGGGTTGAAACCTACGATTTTGGCGGATCAAAAAAGCCGTGTTTGACACGGCTCGCGGATCACACTGATCGCGTTTACACAGCATAAAATTGCCGTGTTGAGCACGGCTCGCGTGTCGAACCCCCGAGCCATGTCACTGTGTAAACACGGTATCAATTGCAGATCAAGGTGGGGATTGTGCTGAATGTTGATTGATAACAACGTTCTTGTCATGGAAAAATTCTGCATCCCCCACCCCCAGGGCCCCAGTCATCATCCTCAAAATTGACCTTATTCCCTTGTTTTTAAGAAAGGAAAAGAAACAAAGTTTTGAGCAATTTTTTTTTTAGATAAAAACTGGCTGGTCTTCTACACTCCAATGCAGTCATTTTGTGCCATATTTCCTGTGGATCTATGCCAGAATGTGCTGTTGAAAGCCTGGCCAAATCTTTGGTACAGCCTGGGAATGTGAATTAGACTTGGGTATCATCCAACATTCCAATACTGCATCAGTGTAGTGGCCATTGTATCTTCTTTTTTTTAAAAGAAGCATCGGCCCACCCTGATGACGATGAAAAGACAAGCACACACAATCCCGCCCTCTTGTCCAAACAAGGTTTACAAGACGAGACACTTGATGTATTCTTTTTTTTTTTCAACTTGACAATTTTGTCCTAATATGACCAATGATCTTGTCTTCTTTTCTTGTGGTATTGTCTTCTGCATTATTGTCGTGAATCATTCTGCCTTTTATGCCTGATATCGTATAGGCCTACATGTAAACCAAATTATTTTCAAAATTATTCACTATGACTACTTGCATTTAGCTTTAAAGGTAAATGAAGTAGTTGCAGCAAACAATAATTTCATGAGAAAGTCTTCTTAAATCAAGGTTAATTATCAGGCCTGTCAATTATCACAATATTGTCATATATCTAGATGTACATATCTTTATGAAATCATGAAATCTTAGCTCAAAACCGAAAATTCTGATGATCACTAGTTAACACAGAAAAGTATATGTGGGAGAGTGTATTAATATTGCTTTGAAAAATAACAGACATTTGATGGAATTCCATGCTTATTTTGCAAATTTCTGAGCTAATTTCTTCCAGAGAAATTTTGCACTATTTTTCATTTATACATACAAACAATGGGGTGGTAATTTTATTGGATTCTATTTGAACTCATTTTTAGATTGTTACCACAACTGGGGGGTGTTTCACAAAGATTTAAGTATGACTAAGAGTCGCACTTAAATGTCTAGTTGCGCGCAGTATAAAAGGCATGACAGCATTGGTCAGATCATGCCAAGAGGAGCGCACTACTGCGTATTGATCAATAAGATTGCGCGTTGCATATCATGGATGCGTCGACGTTTAAGTGCGACCTAAGTCATACTTAAATCTTTGTGAAACACCCCCCTGGTATTTCTCTTTGAGACAAGAGTGATACTCTCCTTTTATTGTCCAAGTCCTGTCACATATACAGTACACTTATAATTTTTACCTTCAAGAACTTAAATAATTCTCCATATCTTCACACAGAATATGCCCAGGTTCTCAAGATGCTTGGGAATGGAAGGTTAGATGCGCTGTGTTTCGATGGCAAAAAGAGGTTATGTCATATCAGAGGAAAATTAAGAAAAAAGGTGAGTGACCTGCCAGTATGGGTTCTGTTTCATAAAGATTTGTTATAAAGCGAATGCATAATTTCTGTTGAAACTTTACTATCAGCCAATCAGATCGATTGATTTCAGTAGCTTTGAACTGTTATTGCAAATTTGTTATTTTTATAAAGTTTAATGAAATGGGCCCTTGATATGGGAATGGGGGAGTAGTGGTTTAAGGTAGCTCTAACCCTAATTGCAAGAAGATGAAAAATCTGAGCAGTAGATTGGTGAAAGTAAATGCCTTTTCATATCGTTCCGTGCAAGCCTTGCGGGTGAGTTGCGGGTGATTTCCTACAATTCACCCGTAACAAAGTTTGGAGCATGTTTAAAACTTTTCTGTGTGCAAATCAGACCTGTGGGCTCTTCTGCGGGCAGCGGCGTATGAAATACGAGATACTGTCAATGCGGGTGACATGCAGGCGACTTGAGGGTGACAAATATAGTTGCCTGAAATTCCCCCACAAGGCTTGCACGGGACAATATAACAGGGCCTTCAAAATGAAATGGTATGAACAGGAAGTTTAGACTATTCAAAGGAGATTCAATTTGGCCAAAAAAATGCATTCTTGTGTTGGGTAGGATTAGCAAGAAATGCTTTATGGTTACCCCCAAATGACTTACGATGTAATCGTTTTCAACAGTTTAACTCTGCATTGTCCCGTTCATGAGGACATGAGACAGAGTGAATAAAAAAGCAGTTTATACCTATACATCAATCAAAGAATGGTTTTTCAACACTCCATTCAGATGAAAGCTAATGCTTATGTTGCTTCGACAATTTTGTGATTGACATCTAGATCTTTATGAATTCTTTCAGGTTTGGATCAACCAGGGTGATATCATATTAATCGGCCTACGTGAATACCAAGATGAGAAGGCAGACGTCATCCTCAGATACAATGCTGATGAAGCAAGAAACCTGAAAGTTTACGGAGAACTGCCCGAACATGCCAAGATCAACGAATCAGTCGCATTCGGCCAAGACTACGAGGATGACGAGGTGGCGTTTGACGATCAGGGCTTCGATGATGACATAGGGGACGAAATAGGAGCGGTAAGTATCTAGTGTAGTATTAAGTATGATATTTATTTTACCTTAATTCTATGGAATCATCTTCCCGTTATTGCATTGTTGAACTTATCATAACAGTGACACATCTGCTTATCTTGTAACCAGAGAAAGTAGGAGAAAATGGATGGTAGAAGTTGAAAATAGGGACACTGGCGAGTTTCCTATACAATAGTACTCACAGACAGATTTTTCATGAAAATAGGGACACCTTGCATGAATGTCGTGGGGTATGAAACATTTAAAAAATATTGCTCTTGCATGGAACATTTGTATCACCAGGTAACAATAAGCTGAACCAATCATATTCCTCAAAAGTTAAAATAAATTAGATTTAGAAATCAATTTGTAATTGTAAATAAGTACATCACAAACTCTAAGCATCACCCTAGAAAAGCCAGCTGCTTGAAATTTAGGGATTCCTATTATGTATAGCTGCTGCTGTCCTAGTTCATGTTACACAGCGCGCAACACTGGCACTGGTCCCAATGGTTTTAGGTTGGTAAAAATTGCTGTCGGGCCAGTAACTATTCAGAAATAGCCAGATTTACTGGTCCAACATGACCAGCAAAAAAAATTTCTCCTGTTTTGTAAATTATATAAATGGCTCTGGCGTGTTTAAAGAAAGTCTCTCATAAATTATGACCCCTGTTACATCTGAAAGTTTCCTACCCGAGACCCGACCGAGCCACTTGCAGCCTTGACTGGATTATTGGTGGATTAGCTTCGCGAACGGACCGAGTCCGAAATGTGGTCTGTTTACATCACAGTGTTCATTCCCTCCCCTTTCGCCCTATCTGTACTGTTTCGAGCGGCATCCGATTGCTGACACTTTTAAAAGGCGCTCTTGATCTAGGCTCCGAATAATTCGCGCGCGCTAATTGAAGTTACCCGAGATTCTGAAAGAATGCTGATGATCCCAGCAGTCGTTGAAGATATGATCGACTTGAAAAGGATACGTTTAAAATACTTCTTTTCACTCACATCAAAGACTTTATCAATCACAATTCACATGTCGCATGCCGCAAAAACATTCGAAGAACGACGGGGCTGGGGAGGGGATAGCGCGCGCTATGACGTAATTTGACAGCTGGCGAACGGACCGAGATAGGTTCGAAAGCTTGTGTGCGTTTACATCTACGAATCGGTGGACCGGGGCCGGCCCGATACCTACCCGAGACTACCTCTGGATGTGGTCTCGGGTAGGTTCGCTAAAAGGTGGCCCGAGGTAGGTTTGGGATGTTTACATCTGATTTCTTTCCGACCCGAGGTAGGCCCCGGGCCGGCCCGAGGTAGGGAATCTCTCAGATGTAACAGGGGTCTATGTTGTGTGTGTGTGTACCGTTTGTTTGTATCTCTTTTTCGGGGAGTCTTTTTTATGTTTTTCGTTACTTTTTGAGGACCAGTAAATCTTACGTTCGAACCAGTAAAAAATTGGAAAAATAGATATCTACTGACCAGTCTGACATGAACAGTTTGGACCAGAAGAAAAAGGGTTAGCGTGGAGCCCTGCTTTACATCTTGATAAATTGATGATGTCATGAATGTATCTTATTCTTTTTAAACAATAAAAATGATATGATTTTGCTTCTGATAATTTGAGTTTGATTTTCAGTGTTATATATATATATATATATATTTTTTTTTTTCTCATTCTCTTACAGATATAGCAGAGTGACCGATGACAGAGTGAAGACCCCAAGCAGTGTGCCTCTGTTTTCAGTCTTGTGCAATGGAATTTAACAAACAATCTAATATCCTCATCTTTCTTTAAAATAAAAATCACGCTTTTTTCCACCCTGTGTGAAGAGGTCTAAGACTCCTCATTACTACAACCTTCCAATGTTAATGCTTGCGTGGAACGTTCATACTGATTTAAAGCCGTCAGTTTGGCTAGCACGTGAGTATATGAAGATTACATGCTTGGGCTAATCTTGGAATTAGGGGAGTCGGTTTTGTCTAAATCACAGTTCTAAGAGATGAAATAAGTTGAATTACAGGTATTGTATATTTCACTATATGTTGAGAATTCTGTTACATTAAAGCTGTTTCTTAAGTCTAAATATTGTAAATGTTTCAATTTTGATTTTAATGGTATTTAATAAATTTTACCTCAAGGAGTCATTTGGGTATCAGATTTGCTGAGTTTTCTTAGAATTTGTGTGGAAATGCAGTTAATATATATGATTGAACTTCTTTCATTGTGAGTTCCTCTAGTGTTTTGTTTTGAAGAGTGTAAAATTAAGGCCTTGGATTAACACCTATTCAGAAAAAAATATTTTACATGACTTATCAATTAAAGGCAAAACATAAAAATTACAATATGCTTTCAAACTCATTTTAAATAGAAGGTACAAGAAATATTCCCAGAATGGTATTTCCTATTAAATACTTTATTCCCCCCACCCCCACGAAAAAAAAATTCTTTTGAAACATGAAATTAATGGGAATGATTATTGCCAAAAAAGGTTCTGGCATCACTATTTGTTCATTTGTTACTTATATTGTTATGAGGGCTATTTCGGATTCTGCACAGTTTATTTATAGTTTGTCGTTATGGGCATTGCAAGAACTTTACATGTGACTTGTGTATGCAACAAGGGAGTTTATTTCTATTCCATTTTCATTAGCGCTCTAACGTGTTTGCTTAAATAGAGGGTTTGAGGGGCAAATTGTCTTTTCCTCCCCTCCCCCCATTTTTTTTCTGTACATACTATCATATAATGAGTGAGATAGACCAGAGTATTTCTATATGCACCCTTGATTTGCTAAATCCTAACTACGGTAGATATTGACATGTGAATTAGATTGGATTGGAATAAATTTCATTGCACAAGTTACTGTTGAAACAAGAACCTACATTAAAACAAAATGAGGAGGAACCTGGGCCAGGAGAAGGGAAAGTATTGCCTTTTGTAAACTGCATGCTATTACATATTCACTTATGAATAAAAGGCTAGATATATATTAGCCACGCATGAGCCAATCACATGCAAAGCAAACTTGTGAATATTTAAAAAAAGGTTATATATTATCCTAAGTCGAAGAGAACTTTTAGTGGTATGATGCTGGTAAATGAAACTTCAATACACATACAATACACACTTGAAGCGTTAGATGACATTTTAGTAGGCTATATTATTCATTTGTTGGTGCGTATTTAAATGGAGAAGTTTTCTTCCAAAATGAAAAAGGTGTTGTAATGTATGACTTCATCTGTATGTTTTCTTTTCTCTCTTATGTTCTTCAGTTTAGAGTAAGGTATGTCATTTAGTCTGGAGTTATATGAAATTACCAAATTTGACATGCATGTAGAGGTACAATTTATCTGTAAATCACACGTTTTGGGGACTGCAAACTTAGTTTGACGTGTTAAAATGTAGATTTCACATTTAAAAAGTTTGGCCTCACCGAAATTGTTATACTATCTGTGATAATGAGAAATTAACCCCAAATAGTGCAGTGCTGAATAACTTAATGACGATGAACGGTAGATGTACAATTTTATAATAAAAATAAACGTATTTGCATATTTTATGTCTTTGAAAATCATTTCTCAAGCTTGGAATGTGCTGCCATTTTCAGGATGTTATCTTTGCCTCCAGCTTTCTAAAAATTTGTAATGCGAATATTCCAGAGGTCTATTTTTAATAGAAAAAAAATCCACTGCTTGCTCTTGAAATGACCTCACATTCAAGAGTTAAAACTTGTTGGATCAACAATTTGGGCGGAGTCCAGCACATGCTGAGTTTCAGGGTAGCATTTCATGAAAGAAATTTGTCGGGGATTATTTCCGACAAGTCTGTTTCCATAGTAACAGTGCGTCTTAGCTCATCAAAATCAAGCAAACTTGTCAGATCTGGGCTCCATAACACAGCATAAAACTTGGTCGTACGCTCGAATTTTACGATTGATTGTACATTGTAGTCGATGTAATCATTTGTGAAAATTTGTTCTTTGATCATTGCTAAGCTTTGAGTAATGGGCTCCAGGGGAGCGTTTCATGAAAGGACTTGTCTGACACTTTATATATCAAGTCCTGTTTTATCCGACAGTTACCATAGTAATAGTGCCACTTAGCCAAACTCAAGTAAAGCTGTCAGATGACAAATATTGAAGAAAAGCTCCCCTGAAGAATTGAGTAAATTTGTTATTTTATGATTCCATTGTTAATATAAATAGATAAGCTTGAAGAATTTTGCAATTTTGGCGAATATACCCAGCAAACCTCAAATTGGCAATTTCAACTCATATATTGAAAAAAAATATTGAGCAAAGTGGAGGTATAAAATTTCTACATAGAGGATGTAGAAAGCCTTTTAGATAAGAACCTTGATTTTGCCATCAATTGCTTGTGGTCTAGTGATAAAAGGAACACTTGAAATCTTTACACTGCTCTGACACAATGGCATGGGCTCACAATTCAGAATATTGCTTTTTGTGGCTAATAATATTTTCAGTTATGAATTGACAGCAGTAGCATTTATTCCATCAGAATAAACCTGACAATAGTGAATTCTGAAAATAAAAACAAGAAACTAAATATTCACTTAGTCTGGCGCAATGAATGGCGGCTGGGTATAATAACGAATTTGGCCAAGAATATAAATACAATGTATTTTTATTGAACAATTAATTTAAACCTGACAAAAGTGAATGTTGACAATGAAAACAAGAAGAAAAATGTTCACATAGTTTTGTTTATTTTTTTTAATACTTTGTTTTAAATTTAATTTTATACCCATTTAGGCTAACTGCGCTTGTACCTGTCCATACATTATGTATACATGTAACATTAGGGCCCCGTTACACAAAGATTAGCACTTGATTGTAGGGTTTATACTTATGATTGATTGCATTGATTATTATGTGCAATCAAGCATGCAACCCAACTCTGCAATCAATCGCTATGCTTTGTGCTACTGGGCCCTGATATGAATCTATTCTTGTGTATAATAATGGCTTAATTTATTTCAACTATAAAGACAGAAAAAGATCTTCAAGAATTTCAGGAGCAAATGATTTGATTCGATACAATCGAGGATAGAATAGTGAACTTTTTTTTTCAGAAGTATGTTATGAAAGAATGTTAAGATTTCAAACGTTTTATGACAAAAGTAGACATCTCGTTAAAATATGTAACTTTTGAAATGTACACTGTTGAAAACTTGCATATAATTTTTAAGGTATAGAACCCTTAAAATTTGTCAGTAATGATTTGGTGCCACACAATACAGACAATCTAGTATCAAATGTCTTTTGCTATTACATCTTATTTCATATAATTCAGTAAAATACAGGCATAATGAAAGTGACATTTTTGAAAATAAATTCCTTTATGACAAAAGTATGGAGATTGTGATTTTTGTGTGTGTGTGATTTATTCAGACGATGTAGTTTTCATTATGCACTCCAAGTGGTGGTAAATTGCTACTTGGTCTACACCCACTTTGTCTAATTTTTACTCTCTGTTTTAGTCTTATCGCATTTGGTCTAATCCTAGTTAATCTACATGTAATTCATCTACCAGCCATGTGGTACAATTGTCATTTAGCCCTGCTTTTCACATTGCATTTCCTTAAAGATAAATTCCAGTATTGGTAATGATCTCAAAATGAATTTGTACAGAATCTAATATAATGACCACCCAAGTGTCTGTTTGTATGAATAAAAAATATGTGCCAAACGATTTTGGAAGAAATTGTGTAATTGCTGAGAAATAAGCAAAATGAGCGCGGATTCGGTCACTTCCGTCGGGTCTTTATTCCAGCAATAATAATACACTGTCCCACGTGTGCCTATCTGTGTTGGTGATCTTCAGTGTGAACATTTTTCAGCGTAGATTTCAAGATTTCACAAAGTTCAGTTAATGTAATTGTACCAGATCTAGATCCTCGATGATATACTGACAATTAAGCCTGGTTTTACAGACTTTCTCATAAAATCAGTGTTTACTGCAACTACTAGAATTTCTCTTTAACCCCATACTATCTTTTTTTTCGATTCACACTGTCTTTCTTAACCCATATTATCTTTTTTTCGATTCACACTGTCTTTCTTAACCCCATACTATCTGCTCAACCGTGGTTAATGCCTTAACCCCGGATTATCCCTCAGCTCATGTATACTGATGATTTTACCATACAGAGCGTGATTACCGTGCAATTCGACTTCTGTGATTGGTTAATGCTTAGCCCCACTTTCCTTAGCCCTGTTTTGTTTTCACACTGCATCTCTTAGCACCGCAATTGTGGTGCTAGCACCACAATAAGCCGGCTAACCCTGCTTTTTTGCAGGGCCAGATAGTAACGTACTATTTACCGTGCTAGCCCACTTTGCTAAAACGTAGTGTGAAAACAAAGTGGGCTGAGCTTAACCCCGGGAAATTGGTGGGGCTAAGACCCCCCCTTAGCCCCACCAATTTAGGACAAAAAGTACAGTGTGAAACGCATATAATTTTCCCTTACAGTGGCCATATGGTGAGTCGAATACAGCCAATTTCACATTTATGTACCAGCTACATGTAGTTGGTTTGGGTAAAAATAAATAAAATTGCCGTTTTCAACTCGAGGGAAATATTACTGCAGCATTACTATTCGGTCCAATTACCATAAAGCCCATTCACAATTGTGTTATTTCCAGTGAGGCTTGGTTTTGCCCATTCATTTCATCTAATATCCATTTAGTCTAATGCCAATAGTTGATGGTAAGAAGAACTGGTAATAAATCAAATTTTGATTTGGAACTTTAGTTCATCTCAGTATTAGACGAGATGAGAATTAGACTAAGGGTAGTGTAGACCAAATGGCAATTGGACTAAGATGACAGTTGACCAAATTGGGCTTAGCCCATATGGTATCTGAAAAGTACCATAATGGTGGATCTCGGAGAGGGGGGGGCACCCCAAATTTTACCTAGAAGCGATTGAAAGGGGAGAAGTTTACAAGAAATCATTTTTATCTCTTCAACAATATGAAGCAGCCACAAAATCGGAAGAGAAAAGGGGCACTGGATCAGTGCCTATTGGGGCTCATTTCTCCTGGATACAACATTAGTGACTAGGCAGGAATTAAAGAGAAAAATAAAGAAAATAATTTGTGTTGGTCCTATTGGTTGTACTTGTATAATAATAGGCATTTATATAGCGCCACCTGTCTAGAAATATTCTATTCCGAGGCGCGATGTTATAAACTGTGAAGGATTGTTAAAGGTCAAGTCCACCTCAGAAAAATGTTGATTTGAATCAATAGAGAAAAATCAGACAAGCACAATGCTGAAGATTTCATCAAAATCGGATGTAAAATAAGAAAGTTATGACATTTCAAAGTTTCGCTTATTTTTAACAAAATAGTTATATGAACGAGCCAGTTACACCCAAATGAGAGAGTTGATGATGTCACTCACTCACTATTTCTTTTGTTTTTTTATTGTTTGAATTATACAATATTTCAATTTTTACGAATTTGACGATTAGGACTCCTTGCCTGAAGCACAAAATGTTAAAATAATGGAATTCCACGTGTTCAGGGAGGAATGAAACTTCATTTCACATGACAATGATGAGAAAATCAAAATATTTCATATTTCAAACAATAAAAATAAAAAAACAAAAGAAATAGTGAGTGAATGACATCAACTCTCTCATTTGGATGTAGCTGGCTCGTTCATATAACTGTTTTTGTGAAATGAAGCGAAATTTTGAATTGTCATAACTTTCTTATTTTACATCCGATTTTGATGAAATTTTTAGTGTTATGCTTGTTGAATTTTTCTCTTTTTATTCAAATCAAGTTTTGTTGGGATGGACTTGTCCTTTAACAAAGTGAATGATCGCAACCCTACCCCACCCCCCCCCCCCAAAAAAAGAGACACAGGAGGGTTAGGGACGGGAGAGAGATGAAATAATGGCTCAAAATATAAATGCAGTTTCAGCATGCTAATGAAAGAAATTCCTAGTCTTACAAGAAGCCCATTAAAGGGGAATGAAACCTGTGGAACAAATAGGCTTGTGTAGAAACAGAAAAATCAAAGAATAAGAATAAAGAAAGTTTGAGAAAAATCGGACAAATAATGAGAGTTATGAGCATTTGAATATTGCAATCACTAATGCTATGGAGATCCTCACATTGGCAATGCGACAAGGATGTGTGATGTCACTGATGAACAACTTTCCCTTTGGTGGACTATAAAATACCCTCAAAATGTCTCTTTTTGCTTTTTCTTATGATGATACAAACTCTTTATCCATGATGTATTCTTAAAAAGTATGCACTACATGCCATCATGTAGACAGAACACATGATTTTTGGATAGATGTGATAAAAGAGGCAATTCTAGTGAAATATATAATAAAGTAATGGGGAGAGTTGTTCACAAGTGACATCACACATCTTTGTCGCATTGCCAATTTGCTATCTCCATAGCATTAGTGATCGCAATATTCAAATGCTCATAACTTTCTCATTATTTGTCCGATTTTTCTCAAACTTTCGTTGATCTGTTTCTTTGATTTTTCTGTTTTCACACAAGCTATCTTGTTCCAATGGTTTCATTCTCCTTCAATCATTGTATCCTCTCACTAGAGATCTATTTATTTACCTCAAACTATGTAAAGTAATTGTTTATGTGGTGGCTGAAGGGGTGCATGCGATCTGGGTAAAGCTTTTAGGGGCAATAAAGGGCTAAAATTAAAATGTGTTGTAACAAAGAAAAAATATCAGAAGCAGTGTGTATTTAGTGTTTGTAATTGGAATAGGAACTACATTTTCTTTGGTCGATGATTCAGGATTTCAGGGTGGTGTTTAATAAAACCCTTTGAAGTTTACACACGACTGGTGACTCTTTCTTGGGCGCTATATCAGTTCACTATCACTTTAATTTCCATCAGCTGCAGTAGAAATCTAGGCCCGTTCTACAGCGTTGCAATTGATCCAATCAACCACAACTATGGAAAGCCAGCAACATCTAAAATGCAAGTCTGTTCAAAATATTTTCTAGATATGATGTATATTCATAATTTCACTTTTTTCTTGACTATTCAGTATGGCTCTTTGTTAAAAAAGTACATTGTGCAAATTTTCTGAAGAAAAAAATTATGAAATTGATGGATTTCCATATAGCTACATATACTAGTATCTGGCCGTTTGAATGAAAATGAATGAATGGCCATTTTCGGCCCACCGTAGGAGAAATGTGACTGCAACATAAATGGAAGATATCATCATTATTTACATTATTATCACTATTATTATTGACACTAATATTATTATTAATATTATTATCATATGAACAGGAAGTGCACTACCACTAATATGTTAACACAGGGAAATGTAGGATATCTCATTAAGCACAAGAAATGGTTCACTAGTTATGTGTAAAGACATGACGAACTTATGAACAGCTTTGAAACAGCCCCATGGTTAAAACCCCCATCTCATTTTGGTTTATTTTCAACTGGTCTAATTCCAATTTGTCCAATTACCAACTTGTCTACTACCATTTGGTCTACCATCAGTTCGTCCACTATCCATATGGTCTAATTGCCATTTCGTCCACTCACCAGTTCGTCTGATAAACCAGTTGGTCCAGTAGCCATTTAGTCCATATACCATTTGGTCTAATTAAACTAAAGTGTTAATTGTGCAAAATGAATGAAAAGAAAATGGATATTAGACCAACTGGTTATGGGATGAAATGGTCATAGACGAACTGGTGGTTAGACAGTGATGACTGAACCAAATGGTTGTTAGACGAAATGTTGATGGACGGAATGTCGCTACATCTACTAAATGAAGGTAGACCATGTGATGAGTGGACGAGTTGGCAATAGATGAATTGGCAATCTGTCCTCATTTCTGGACAATTTCTGACATACATGTACATCTTTATCAAAACTTCAATGAAATTACAAACACCATGAAGGAACAAATTCTAAACTAAATTTTCTTACAAAGAGTGCTTTTATTTTACAAATTAAAGAAAAAATTCACAATGCATGGTACATTGTACATACCGGTATAGATCTGTACAATCATGATGCCTTTGGCTATATACAGCGCTGTTGGGGAAATGTGGTGAAATGATTTTTCAGATTGAGATAACCATTTGATAACCAGAGAATGTGATTACATACAAAATCAGAAATTCTCTCGTACCAAACCTACCTGGCCAAAACTAGCTTTTATGTGCTTGAAGACAACTTCTTAAGCAAAATTTAATCCATTATTAATGGAATCTATGACACTCAGTCATAGATCGACATGCATACAGTTCGACAGGTTTTGATTGTTTATTTGGTGTAAACCCTTCTCAAGAAGACACCGCTAGCACATGCATCAACGATGTTACTGTTCGGATAACAGGCCATGTGATGGATAGCCGAGACACACGGGATGACCAGAGTTCTAGACATTTAAATCGTTTAAGTATAATCTCATCTCGAGATGGTATTGTCATCACACATACCAAGATGTATATTACCACTTAGGACATTTGACAGTGTGTGGGGACATGTTTGGGGATGATTGGAGTTCTAGATGCTTTATTACTAGTATTAGTGTGATCCCACCTTGAGACCATATCGTCATTGCATGTGGCAAGGAGATTACTGTATTATCACTCAGATATGTGAGTTGTTTAACGGATAGCCGAGTCACTCAGAATGACCACAGTTCTTCAGTTCAGGTGTTGATTTGGTGTGATCCTACCTCCAGATCATCACATGCAGCAAGGAGAATGTTATCGCTGCGATTCAGGGCTGTTTAATGGATAGCTGAGATAAGCTCGTCAATGTCATGATCATAGTTTTAGTCATACTGATTATCTATTTGGTGCAATATTATCCCCAGATGGGGGCCATTTATCTGACAGGTGAGACGGACTAGGTATGATCAGAGTTCTACAGGTGATTTATTTGGTGCGATCCCATCTCCAGATAGTGCCATCATCACACGCCGCAAGGAGAATATTACCACTAGGATTGAGGGCTGTTTGACGGATTGCTGAGACAGACTTGGTATGATCAGAGTTCTACAGGTTTTGATAATTTATTTGGTGCGATCCCATCTCCAGATAGTGCCATCATCACAAGCCGCAAGAAGAATATTACCACTAGGATTGAGGGCTGTTTGACAGATTGCTGAGACAGACTTGGTATGATCAGAGTTCTACAGGTTTTGATAATTTATTTGGTGCGATCCCATCTCCAGATAGTGCCATCATCACACGCAGCAAGGAGAATATTACCACTAGGATTGAGGGCTGTTTGACGGATTGCTGAGACAGACTTGGTATGATCAGAGTTCTACAGGTTTTGATAATTTATTTGGTGCGATCCCATCTCCAGATAGTGCCATCATCACAAGCAGCAAGGAGAATATTACCACTAGGATTGAGGGCTGTTTGACGGATTGCTGAGACGGACTTGGTACCCGGGGGGGCCACTTACATTGACGAGTGGATACCATGCGCGACCAAAAAAACACGTAAAAAGGATGTCTTTTTCACGATAGGGCACGTTACGTACGTAACGTGATAAGGGTGTCAAAAACACAAAAATAATGAAAAAAGGGTATCTATTTCGCCAGGAAAATTACGTGTTTAGGGTCGAATTTGCGGGGATGATAAAACAAAATTAAAATGTTTTATAAAGGATGTCCTTTTTGCCTCAACACTTCGTGTTTAGAGTCCGATTTGCGCGAGGTGTAGACGGTTGGGTCGTACTAAACTAAATAGGATAAAGCCGACGACCAAAGGACCCGTATAAACAATAAAACATTCCTGTACTTGTTTAGGGGTTCATTTCAGGGAATATTTGCCAAGAGTTTTGTTTCCAATACTTGTTAAGGGATGGGTTTCACACACCAATACTTGTTAAGGGGTGCATTTTAAGAATATGAAAATTACGTGTTTAGGGTGCTTTTCGAGACCCCATGGTCGCGCATGGTATCCACTCGTGAATGGAAGTGGCCCCCCCGGGACTTGGTATGGTCAGAGTTCTACAGGTTTTGATAATTTATTTGGTGCGATCCCATCTCCAGATAGTGCCATCATCACAAGCCGCAAGAAGAATATTACCACTAGGATTGAGGGCTGTTTGACGGATTGCTGAGACAGACTTGGTATGATCAGAGTTCTACAGATTTTGATAATTTATTTGGTGCGATCCCATCTCCAGATAGTGCCATCATCACAAGCCGCAAGAAGAATATTACCACTAGGATTGAGGGCTGTTTGACGGATTGCTGAGACAGACTTGGTATGATCAGAGTTCTACAGATTTTGATAATTTATTTGGTGCTATCCCATCTCCAGATAGTGCCATCATCACAAGCCGCAAGAAGAATATTACCACTAGGATTGAGGGCTGTTTGGCGGATTGCTGAGACAGACTCGGTATGATCAGAGTTCTACAGATTTTGATAATTTATTTGGTGCGATCCCATCTCCAGATAGTGCCATCATCACAAGCCGCAAGAAGAATATTACCACTAGGATTGAGGGCTGTTTGACAGATTGCTGAGACAGACTAGGTATGATCAGAGTTCTACAGGTGTTGATAATTTATTTGGTGCGATCCCATCTCCAGATAGTGCCATCATCACACGCAGCAAGGAGAATATTACCACTAGGATTGAGGGCCGTTTGACGGATAGCTGAGATACACTTGGGGTGGGTAAATGTGGCACATCTATAAGAACATAAAAACCAAAGAAAAGTTACTATCAATCCTGAACAATTAAAGAAAAATATTGTAAAAGAGAGTGGAACGATTCGGGTAGTCTCGCTTACAAAATGCAAGTCAATATAGCAGCAGTGCTGAATTTGAAAATGAACAAAATGAATAATTTTGAAAAAGAGAGAGGGGCAACATTTATTTGATAATAACATCTAGCTTTTGTTGAAGTCAAATGACCTTTGACCTTAGAAAATTGCTATTAGTTATTAAAATATGAATTTTTATTCTTACTTTGGTTTGATGCAATCGTCCATCTCTAAATCCCACACAAATATCTTGCCCACCTGATTGCCGAGGGCAAGGATCTGAAAAAAAAACATCAAGATATAAACAGTTATAATCTCAATAAATTGATGTAAACTACCATGCAAAAAACGAGCTCTAGATTTGACCATCAAAACGTTGTGGACTGGATGAAAAATGTTATCTATTTATAAATACAGAAATGCCTATGGTTGAGTCAGGGAGAGGGGTTTATATTTCAGAAGTACAAATTACAAATTTTAATACACAAAAATATCAATTCATTTTAATTCATAACAATTTATTAGTTAATTATTATTGACATATACATAGAAACGTTTCCTCCACCAGCTTTTATATACAAAAGCAACACAAAATTGCATTCATTAATTGACATGACTATAAACAATAATTGCACTCAAAGACATGAAAAAATAACAAGGTGTTATGAATAAAGCAATATTACATGCTTTTAAATGAAACAATATTACTTTTCTTCTCAGGATTTACCAATAACTGCTGAATTGAAACTGAGCACACACCTACCTTCCCACTCTGTCTCATACACACACACACACAAACAGAATGGCTTGAATTTACAAAGTTGGTTTTGAAAACCCACGGTTCCATGGTTAATGCAGATTTCCTGTATAAATTACGGGCGCGTGCATAAGAAATATCAAATGCTGATGCACGCCTTTATCACAGCGCACTAACTTGACACCTGTTGCCTTGGTTATCCACACTATTTTATTCATGGGTCCACTGTTTTTAATTAATGAGTCCACTCTTCATACAGTTGACTCATTAATTCAAAACAGTGGACCCATGAATAAAATAGTGTGGATAACCAAGGCAACAGGTGTCAATTTGGCGCATTGCGACAAAAGCGCGCATCAGCATTGGACATATCTTAATGTACACGGTAAATCAAGCGTAATTTATAAGGAAATCTGCATAATACCATGGTTTCAACCGATGGTTTTAAAAACCACCTTTGTGAATTAGGGCCAATATTACCTTTTGCCTGTAATCCATGCTAAATCTCATAAACCAGATGTCACATTGGGTGTAGTTGAACCTGGTCAAGACGGTGACCTCTGACATGGAAGGCTTGATGATCTCTACCGGGTCATGGATACCGCCAGGTTTCCAACAAACGATGCAATTCTCACAAGACTGTGGGGATGAAAAGAGGTTATATACAATGAGGATGCAAAATAAAATGTTTGTGTAATTGAACCTGGTCAAGACGGTGACCTCTGACATGGAAGGCTTGATGATCTCTACTGGGTCATGGATACCGCCAGGTTTCCAACATACGATGCAATTGAATTCTCTCAAGACTGTGGGGATAATAATAATATTCAGTTCTTTTATAGCGCATAACACATAGCAACGCATGCCCCTTTGCACTTGGATGAAATTAAGGAAAGAAATTAGAAAGTAAGTAAAGAGTGTTGGGCACTGAATTAATTACAAGTTAAACAGATATTTTTTTCGGGAAGTCTTAAACCTCTCTAAATCATGTATATTTCTCATATAATTAGGAAGTGCATTCCATAAGATGAAAGAGGCATGTGCAAATGAGCGCTCACTATATGTGGGATGAAAAGAGTTTGTGTGCAGTAAGAATGCAAAATAAAATGAGTTCGAACAGAATCAAATAAAATTACCACCCAAGTATTTGTATGTATGAATAAAAAAAAATGTGCCAAGCGGCTCGGAAAGAAAATGTGCAATTGCTGAGAAATTAGCAAAATAAGCACGGAATTCCATCAAATGTCTGGTATTTTTCCACGCAATATTAATACACTGTCCCACATATGCTTTTCTGTCCTGGTTAGTGATCATCAGAATTATCGATTTTGAGCTAAGATTTCATGATTTCACAAGATCTATGTAGATATACTGTATGATAATATGGTGACAATCAACCTTGACTTTAAAGACGTTCTAATGAAATAATCATTTGCTGCAAATACTTACTTTTTAATACCTCTAAGCTAAACATAACCCCGTGCTCAAAAGCATACCTTAACTTTAATCCTCACATAATCCTGTCCCCAAAACCCTACCACAACCCTAATCCTCACATTGTATCTTCAGAGAAATTAGCAAAGGAGCAACTGTTGTAGTAAATCGCCAACTCGTCTACTCATCACACGGTCTACCTTCATTCCATCATTCAACATTTCGTCTAACAACCATTTGTTTCAATAACCATTTGGTCCAATCAACATTTCATCTAATCATCAGTTAGTCTCATAACCAGTTGGTCTAATGTCCATTTTATTTTCATTCATTTAGCCCAATTAACACTTAGTCCAATTAGACCAAATGGTATATGGACTAAGTGGCAATTGGACCAACTGGTTATAAGACAAAATGGTGACTGGACGAAATGGCAATTAAACCACGTGGATACTGGACAAACTGATGGTAGACCAAATGATAGTAGACGAGTTGGTAAGTGGACAATTGGCGTTAAAACAATTGAAACTAAACCACTGTCATTAGAGCAACATTTGCGTTACCGAGCTGTTATGGAATGCACACATTGCCTAATTGACTCCACATTGCATATAAAGCGGTTTAAATAAATCTTAATGATTACCTTGGAAAGCACAAAGTCACCCAGCCAGCGCACACAATCAACATAGTTCCTATGGATGTCACGGGTTGTGAAGTCAGGTGTGTTTACATACAGAGACTTGAATGGCCTGTAAAGAAAAAACAAACAACCGAGCATTAAATTCAAACCTTCAGCAACCTTAAAACATACCTGGGGGCCGTGGCTTTAAGAACGACAGGTGATCCTTTCTTGTGGTAAATGACAATGACCATTAATGTTCATTGGTGATTATTTAGAGCATAAGAAAGGTTCTCCAGTCGTTCTTAACTTACGAACAGCTTTATGAAACACCCACCTGTACTTGACAGACATCGACTTATTGTTCAAACATGTATTAAATGTATTTTTTGGTTGTTCTGCTCTGAAGCGCCTTGATCATCTAATCAAGATGGAAAAAGTGCTATACAAATCTCATGTATTATTATTGTTATTAATAAACATGCTGCATTTTAAGATCTGTGAACTTGACAAGCAAAATATAAATCTGTTACATTTATCAAGTTCACTGCTAATATAAAGGCTCTATGTGTTTTTTTATACAAAGATTTAAGGATATACCATGAATGATAAAGCATGAAAATAAAATAACTTGCATTAAAAAAAAGATGTATGAACATTTAAAACTTAACCCAATTCTAGTGTGAGATTATGTCTTTCAACAAAAATACTACTTGTGGTAAAAATCTGAAAGTGAATTTGAACAGCATCCTTGAAAAGCATGAAAATGAATGAACTTTGGGAAGTAGCAAGATCACTTAAAAATAATCCTAGTTCTAATGTGTGAGACTTTATCTTTAAACATACGGTAAATGTCAATCGTGGTAATAATAATCAGAAAACGAGTTCACACAGAATCCAATAAAATGACCACCAAAGTCTTTACATGTACATGATAACATATATGTCAAATGAATCTGGTAGCAAATGTGCAAATGCTAGTGACAGAACAAGCATTCCGGTCAAATGTTGGTTTTTTTTTCCAAGGAATAACACACCGTCCCCCTAAGCGTAGGAAATACATTAGGGCGACCGGCGATTTTGCCCCCCTGACATCCCATACCCCCCCCCAAAAAAGGAACCATTCTTTCCAGATTCATCCCAACATCTGTCACAAACAATATCAATATTCTAACTATGAAAGAATAATGATATTTGCGTTTACTGCATATTGTACAACGCCTCCTTAGCTTGTTGTACGAGATCAAATTGGAGGCTGAATGTCACATATTCGTACCGTTGCACACAAGACGTACCATCCAAAATGTACCATTGCACGGCTTTAGGAGGTGACGTCACAATGCGATGTCATTGAATAAGGCAAAGATACTACAATGCGCATACAGCCCGCTGGCTAAATGCGCAATGCTGTCCAAGATCATGTGCGCTTGTGGGATTTTGCTTTGCGCTTTCAATATTTTTGCTCCCTTTTCATAGATTACTGGAGGGAAAAACTATTGTTTTTTCATATTTTCGCTAGATTCCGAGGCATTGTACAACACAAATAGCGAATATTCTTATTCGTGCAATGGTGCGAGATTTCGCATTCGGTGTAAGAAAGAAATCCTCTATTCAACTCGGCTAATGCCTCGTTGAATAGAGCATCTTTCTTTCACCTCATGCGAAATCTCGCACCATCGCACTCATGCCTATTCGCTATTTGTATAATGGCTGGTTGCCCTAAAAAGTAGCCCTGTAAATGAAAATCATTTCCTACCCTGGCAACATGAGCTAATGTATGTTGGTTGTTTTCAGTGTGGTTGTTTTTTGCTTAGATTTCATGATTTCACAGAGTTACATTAAATAAACCAGATCTAGATCTACCACGACATAATGAGAACTGACCTTGATTTTATATACTTTCTCGTGAAATCAGTTTGCTGCAAGAATAGGTACTAAGCTTCAAATATTTTTTTCTAATTACACTTTGTAAGGGGGTACAGTCCGACCTCTCTTATCCGGCCTCCCCTTATCCGGATCTCTCTATTATCCGGATGCACACTTGCCGAGATTTTTTTTTTTCTTTTTTTAAATCTAGTACAGGTACGTGAGGAAATGAAATTTCAATCTAAACTCAATCCTGTACATAAACTCACTCTGATTACATATATTTCCCAACATAGTCACCCTGCACCAAACATATTTTTCATGAAAATATCTCACCCAAATCACCAAAAGAACTTTAGAAATGATAATTTCCAGTACATCAGGGTGCAGCGCAAACATTTCATCATGTTTCTCTTTTGGCTTCGCGGGAAAAACAATACATGTCTTGCTAGCTAACTTTAGGCCTCAATACGGACAGCGCCATCTATCATGTTTGAGCCTACAGTCAGTGGAACAATGGCTGACATTGCGAAGCTGCGATACCCGCCGCGATGATCTAATTTTGAAACTTGGTTTCATCGAGTCATTCACTTTCTTTCGAAGTATGCTCGATGTATACCTCAGTCATTGTAGCAGGTAAATTATCCAAGAGTTTTGGCCATCGGTCGATTTCATTTCAATAAAAAACACTGCCTATAATTTGCACTGACTCTGCAGTGAATATTGTCTTTACCATACGCCTACTACAATAGTGCAGTGTAGCTACCGCCGGTGGCCTGCATGGGGAGGCAGCCGGCAGCGCAGCTGCATGTATTTAATATTGGGTCTCCCAGATCCGGATAAATCCCTTATCCGGATTGGTGCTGGTCCCAACGTGTCCGGATAAGAGAGGTCGGACTGTATATGAACTCAATGAAAAAACATTACGGTAGACTTGTAAAGCTAATTACTCACTTATTTGTCTTAGATGCGGTGTATGCGTGTGACTCCTGAATTGCTTGTTGAATATTGGCCTTCTGTAGATTCCATATTTTGAGTGAATGGTCCATACCGCACGATGCTATCCTCAGACCATCGATGTCAAAGTCCTGTCAAAAGGAAGCAAATAAACCAATTATTCATACACAACACAGCTCATTTAAATATGAAATAATATTACAGGTCTTCTCAAATTGGTAACAATAAAGGATACTTTATTCACTTAAATCTATCAATGTAAATAGAAAATGTAATTAACTCTTTGTGTGCTATTAAAGCCATGAACCCATCTGTGCTGGATTATTTTCAGGAAGGGAAACAATGCATTGTTTGAGCATGAAATGCGAAGTTCGCGCAGCACCATGTGTGCACTGGTGAAAAATATGCATGGAAAGTGTTTATGTGATTTGTCTTGTCATTGCATTGCCAATTTAAAGAGTGTAATGAATGGCATTCAGGACAGGCACACATTTTACCCTAAAAGCTTTCTTATACAGAATTTTACTACAAATATTTTTACATTCACATAACACTTAAAAGTATCCTTTTAAGATCACTTACCCCTGATAGTACTTCATCTCGATGACCTTCGACCCCACCAAAGATGGCTACCAATGTGTCTGTCTTCAGATTCCACAATCTGACCGAATGATCTATCAGCAATGAATGAAAAAAAGTGTTACAACATGCTTCCACTTTGTTACATATAAGGAAGAGGTACATCTGTGCACCCAAAATGTGACTAAAAAAGTTCCCATATCGAGTCTAAGTGGTTTATAGATAGATAGTCTGTTCATGGATCAAATTTTGATTTGATGTAAGTCATAATAATTAGAAGATGGTGTGGAAATTAGATCATTTGGGCATCTGAAAGAGAATTAGACTATGTGGGTATTAGACTAAGTTTATTGCAGACCAATTGACAGTAGACCAATTGGTTAATCCATGTGGTATTAGACTATCTGAGAAGTAGACCAGATGTTTGAAGACCAAGTGAACATACTGCTAAATCAGGCAGACCACAGACATGGGGCACCTAACCAGTCATGTTCTGTATCTGTCCGTTGACGTACAATCACCAGCATCTGGTTGTTGCGTACATTTGGGTTTAGGGGTCAAGCGCTAAATACAGTTAATTTTGGTAGTGTGCCTTTGAGACAAGGGTGTTGATATTCAAACTTTCAAGTTTGAATACTCCTATGTCTTTGGAATTTCTAACATCCTCACCAAGAAGGTTCCATTCTGGGATGGTCTTGGGATACAGGGAGTGTCGGTAGCAGTCTTTATTTGATCTTATAACGTTGTGTTTGAGAGTTCCCTTTTGTCTGGTTTGAAGGTGGGCTAATATGTGGAGGGTACAAATCCAAATGTCTCTTTGTACAAGGTTGTTCACATCACTACTTTCGATAAGTTCCTATTTCAGTTACTTTTACTTCTTTATTGCTTTTACAAAGTCATACCATACTTACCTTTGCTGACTGAGAGAAGTAGGTTAGAATCATGCGGGTGTGTCTTCAATTCATTTACTGCGTTGCCATGGGCGATGAAATGCTGGAATAAGAGTAACATCACTGTATGTTATAACAATTGATAAATAGTACACTAACCTTCTCATGACTCTTAAAAGGTTAAATTACATCATGGGGCCATTGCATAAATAATTTTTTTTTAAGTTGATCCCAGTTCATTGACCCCTTGGTGAATTGAACTGAAATTCTATTTATCTACTTGTTCATGCACGGTAACCATTACATGTAAATTTTTCAGAATAGGTGTTTATTTTAACTCAATTTCAAAATTTTCTTGAAATTCAAAATCTTAACCTCATATAATTTTGTTTTATGTCGATACCACAATATGGTTTATAAATTAATTGACCCTAAACGACCTTTAATATGACCATGTGACCTGAAACTCATTCCAAATGATAAGTTACGATTATTCAAAATTTATACAAAACAAATTAAATAAATAGTTACCACATTGATGGCAAGATCCTAAACTATAAAATAATTGACTAAAATGTGAAGTAGGTCAAGAGGAAAAAGAGAAATTTTTAACATTGCAATGTATGTCAAAGTTTCATGAAATAGGTCCCTATACTTTCAAATGTATGATGATACTTTACAAACTTAGAATTTGATAAGATTTCAATGCTGACAACACTGCTGCTGCCACTGTCAAAATAATGTTGCCTATGCATGGCAGTGAGTCCAAACTTCGCGTGTGTCCATACTTCGTGGACGGTCATTTTCTCAAAAACTAGCCAATATCCTTGAAATCTGACATCATCAACGTGAAAAGCGACCTAGAAATACCATTTGGCGTAAGTTTCTTTTAGGATGAGTTCAGTAATCATGAAAATAGAGACACAAAATATCAGCAAATTTGTCACCATTGGCGCCCGTTCAGAAGAAATCTGATATTCTCAACAAGCATCCCGATATCAGCAATTTGCAAGAAGATATCATAAAAAATGTGAGTTAAATGTGATACTGACTGATTCTATAGCATTTTGCTGTCAATCTGATATAAATATCTCACCTTATGAGCTTGAGTTTTTGTTTAAATCTCTACAAAAACTTTGGTCTGCGAAATTAGGTCACACTTTTTCAGAACAGTTGTCCAGCACATCGCGCATTCGTTGATTGGAATAGAATTTTGAGATCGCAATACCGCCAAAACCCCCTGACCTACTTCACATTTTCGTCAATTATTTTATAGTTCAGGATCTTGCCGTCAATGTGGTAACTATTTATTGAATTGGTTTTATACAAATTTTGAATATTTTGTGAACAAATTTAAGCCTGATGAATATTTTTGAAAAGTCAGCAAAGTTTGGACATCCCATCTTATGTCTTGCTTCTGCTATGCAGGCAAGACAAACATTAATTCTCAAACAAGCACAATGAGAGAATTTACCTTGATACACTGTAGAGTTATAGGGCTGATGATTCTGATGACGCCTCTGGAGCCTGCCACAGCTAAGAGAAGGAGACCCGTTCTTTCTTCATACGTCCATGCACAAGTGTAGAAGTTTTCATCAGACTATGATCTCAGAGTTAAAGAAATATATCACTGATACACACAGACTGTGAAAGTGTTAATTTTTACAGGATTGATTTAACACACTGGAGTTGAATTTAATCTTTTTTTCATCTACCTAAATTTAGATGTTTTGATACCAAGTCTTTTGCAAAATCTTCGTTTAAAGCTTGTGTATAGTTTTGGTAAATCCACCAAAATGCGCTTATCACATTTCCAATTCATTGCTAGCTAATATGAATGGATATGCCCTATAACAGTTATGATGTGGAGGATATGAAATGAAAATGTGTTTTACAGGATAAATTTTGCTATTTTACATGGAAATTTAACTTGATCGGGTCACCCGATCAAATTAAAATATCTGTGTGTTTTTGTCTTTCAATTAAATCCTATTCCAAATCATGGAATGGGCTGAAACTTTCAAGATATGTTCTTAGTCTGTAACTTTTGGATATCTAATCACTTAATTTATAAGATAAGTGCTTGAATGCCCATTTTTTTAACTTAAAACAAGCATCGCCGAGAAAGGGCGCTATATATCCAAGATTTGAATATTTGAAATTTTCTCAGAGAAGTGCAGTTGGAAAAATATCTAACGGTCTCTACGCTTCAGTAAGACTGTCATATTAGATGATATTCGATTATCAATCACATTATTGACCCTTTACCAAAGCTATACACAGGCTTTAAGGATTTCCTACAAAACAAATAAAAATGTAACACTTTAACTGGTGATAATCCTTGCGATAATTTGAATTGTTCGACTGTATGGTGGTAAGAATACTCTGCAAAAATTTAGTGGAAATTCACATTTTTTATTTATCTTTACATCCATGACATTCGCATCTATTGTCGATATTCCTTGCAAATATTTGATTTAGTTGGAAAGTTCAACTATCACAACAAAAGGAAGTCACCTGCTTGCCCTACATGAATGACTCCACATTTGTGAATTGTCAATCACAAATGCTTATATACAAAAACAGACTAAAAGGGTTTATCAAAATAATAGTGACTCAGCAAAATGACATCCAGGGAACAGATTTTCCTGGTATCTCATCGATATTTGTTCCACAGTTTTAAAGACAGCTACACTAAACGCCTTTCTGTTCTGGACAGTCAAACCTGTGATGCAAAACTTCATTTGTATAGCAAATTTAGGACTTTTCAGAACATAGTTGAAAGCTTAAATGACCACAAATCCTAATCAAATTTGGTATACAAAGATTATTCCCTGACATCTATTGGTCATAAAATTTATTCTTCTTCTCTGGGTGACTGAAAAACCTGTCACTTTGAAAAGTTGGAAGTGTTGTGGTGTAGAGGTTCAGTCATTTGACTCTTAAACTAAGGGTCGAGGATTCAAATCCCATCTGGCGCTAATGTCCTTTGGCAAGGCACTTATCCACATTTGTCACTCTCCACTCACCTGTTAATTGGGTACCAAGTAGGATGTGAAAGTCAATGTGATTAGATTGGCATGTGTGCGCTGATAAATGGTTACCTGGCTAGGATATTCCCCAGGGAGTGGAGATGGTGCACTTAATGTGTGGACAGTCATGGATCCTATGACCGGGGTAATAATAATTACAAATTTTACCCTTAAAAACCAAAGTATGAAGTGCTATATCAATGTAACTCTTTTTATTCATGTTTGCTATTCACATGCATTATGTTGAATTCTCCATTAAAGCTGACACTTCACAATCTTTGATTTAAAGGATACGTCTGTATCAACATAGCTCTGCAGCAGTTTTATTTTTCCGTCATCATGAAGCTCATAGATCGATACACGATTACTACCGACTGAACAGAAGACATTTGGGTCATTTTCCTTCCGATACGGATTAAAGATTACTCCAAATATTGGCTGTCCATGGTCCTCCTGTGAAAGAAACCATCATTATTTATTAAGAGGAATACTTCAAGAAACCTTGCTATGCGATTTAATATAGCTGCAGCAGTGCTGACTTTCCAAATGAGAAACAAAATTATGTATTTGATGATAAAACCTGAAGTTTGAGCTTGCTTTAGATGAACACTGGCCTAGCCTTAGAAGCTTCTACTTCATTTCATGTCATTTGTGATATCCAACTACCATCTTACACATGTTTAATTCAATTTGATTAATCTTTTTGAAAATAATAAACAGAGTATCAATTCTTATCCAAATTAATTTATCTGAAATGATCCTTGACATAAAATATTTATCTATACATTAAACAAACTAATTTCAACATTATAACAAGTGGAATGCCTCTGGCCGTCTCACCTGCATCACGCGGTTCAATGTAGCAGCAGTGCTCACTTTGAATACTACTCTAACTCGCACAAGATGTTCAGTGATACATGGTTACTCTTATTTCCCTTTTTAATGAACTAGACCAATAAACTTACAGAGATATGATGGTTATTCAACAAAAAACCCCAACATGGCCATGGTCAAGTTCATTGACCTTACATGACCTTTGACCTTGATCATGTGACCTGAAACTCGAACAGGATGTTCAGTGATACTTGATTACTCTTATGTACAAGTTTAATGAATCAGATCCATAAACTTTCAAAGTTATGATGGTAATTCAACAGATACACCCAATTCGGCCAAAGTTCATTGACCTTTGACCTTGGTCATGTGACCTGAAACGCGCACAGGATGTTCAGTGATACTTGATTACTCTAATGTCCAAGTTTAATGAACTAGACCAATAAACTTTCAAAGTTATAATGGTAATTCAACAGATACCCCCGATTCGGCCAAAGTTCATTGACCCTAAATGACCTTTGACCTTAATCATGAGACCTGAAACTTGCACAAAATTTTCAGTGATGCTTGATTACTATTATGTCCAAGTTTCATGAATCAGATCCATAAACTTTCAAAGTTATGATGGGAATTCAACAGATATCCCCAATTCGGCCAAAGTTCATTGACCCTATTAATGACCTTTGACCTTGGTCATGTGACGTGAAACTCATGCAGGATGTTCAGTGATACTTGATTAACCTTATGTCCAAGTTTCATGAACTAGGTCCATATATTTTCTAAGTTATGATGACATTTCAAAAACTTAACCTCAGGTTAAGATTTCGATGTTGATTCCTCCAACAAGTTCATTGACCCTAAATGACCTTTGACCTTGGTCATGTGACATGAAACTCTAATAGGATGTTCAGTAATACTTGATTAACCTTATGGCCAAGTTTTATTAACCAGGTCCATATACTTTCTAAGTTATGACGTCATTTCAAAAACTTAACCTCAGGTTAAGATTTGATGTTGACGCCGCCGCCGCCGTCGGAAAAGCGGCGCCTATAGTCTCACTTTGCTTCGCAGGTGAGACAAAAATTCAAAATTTGTTACATTATTTAAAGTTGATATCAGGTCAATGATTCCATTATTATCTTAACATATGCCTCGCAACATGAAATTAAATTCAACAATTTGCTGATACTTGCCATTATTAAAGTGTTGCGGAAAAGATCAAGCTTTTGATGACATTTGTGGCTTCCCATAATCTTAGCTCACACAATCAGACCTATAAACTTAAACTGAATTTCAGAATATGGGCCATATGCCAAGGTAGGAAATAATTTTCATTTGCAAGGGGCTATTTTCTTTTCCATTTTGGGGCGATTCCAGAATTGGGGCTATTCTTTCCTTTTAATGGCTACTTTGTAGGGTTAACAAAGAAGCAATCATGCAGCAAAAGCAAATTATTATTCTCCCATAGTTGGAATATTGATTTTTCTATATAATCTTGAATAATATTCATGATTGTGTGTGACTGACATGCATCTTGGGGTGCCTCTAGAAAGAATGGTCGCCCCAAAGCATGCATTTTGGTGGAATTTTAGGGGCAGTTTGGGCTGTCATGGGAGCAAAATCGCCCAACACCCTCATGTATTTTCTACACTGTCATGGGCTTAGCTTGAGTGGTATTCAAAAGATCTGAGATGCAGATCAACTGTTTGCAGATCAAATGAATATCAACCATGAGAACATACCTTAACGTGACAACTATACTTGAACTGCCACTTGCATTTCTTTGACTTCCATCTACCCCTTGCCCATCTCTTGGCTACGAGGGCCTGATCTGAGCCTGTAGTAACCATACTGGTTGGGGTTTCTGATCTGGAGTTGGTGCTGTCGTGAGACTGACTTGTTGTCTCGCTCTTGGAGTCATCGATGTCCATCATCTTAAAACAAAAAGGAGAGAGAATCTATGGTTTTAAGATTGATATTAGTATACACATACACACTCTTGGTTCTACCAAGGAGGTTTCAAATGAGATGGAGTAACAGCAAATAAAATCTCTTTGAACAAGTTTAAAAGCCACCAGCAGACAGTATGTCAGGCATGCACTTTGCTCATCATCTCTTGCAATTGTGTAGACAAATGATTCCCGCATGACTCCGCGGCTATAGGTCATACATAAAGGGAAATATGCTTTTGTGATGATGATTACATTTTCGCTGCATCTTGGTCTGGTTATATGTGTAGTACATAATTTGGAGGCATGTGAAAATAACCAATGCAATATGTCCTGAAATATGACTCGAATTTGCTTGACTGGGCATGTGCAGGCACTCATCTGGCATATACAGTAACGAAGGCGGACATCAAAAGGTCCTTATTGTCGTTCTTTCTTTTGTGCTTATTTAGAAATGAACAGCTGCTTGAATAGATTTGTTGCCTGTTGGAACTCCAGTCATAGATCTTCTTGGTTCGACATAAACTGCAGTGCAGTCACCTTGTTTGATGTTGAGAGGGGAGTCCTTGGTTTATTATTAATTCAATATTTTTGTGTAGAGACATGTGTTTTTTTTTCCTTTTGCATTTCTCTCTCTTTGACACCATATCCTAGACGAGTGGGGAGTGCCATAAGTTGGGCAGAACGCAACGAAAAAACAATGAGATTTTATCCCCAATCATATTTTGGTGCCTTGGCTTTTATAGCACTGATATTTAATTGTTATTAAAACATTAGACAGAGTCTACATATAGCTTATATTCAGTCAGATCTAGAATAAAAAAACAAACAAGTGGAACACCTCTGCATTACAGTCTTGCCTGCATTACGCGATTTGATATAGCAGCAGTGCTGACTTGGAAAACAGATATTGAATAATTCACAAAAGAAAATGTTCATACATGCATGATAATAAAATACATGTCCATTGACCAAAACTGACATTTGACCACCATCATGTGACCTGAGATGTGTGCAAAACAACCATTAATATTTGATTGCCCTTATGTCTATGTTTCATGAACTAAATGTGTAGATCCATAACCTTTCTAAATAATGATGCCATTTCCATAAATAACCGAAACATGGCCAAAGTTCTTTGACCTTAAGGACCTTTGATCTTGTTCACGTGAACTGAAACGTACACAGGATATTCAGGGATAGGTAATTGCTCTTATGTCTAAGTTTCATGAACTAGATCCATAAAATTTAAAGTTATGATGACAATTCCTCAAATAACCCCAAAGTTTGTTGACTGTAAGTGACCTTTGACCCTAATCATGTGACCTGAAACTCAGACAGGATGTTCATTAATACTTTATTACCCTTAAGTCAAAGTTTCATGAACTAGGTAAATTTACTTCCTAAGTTATGATGACATTTCAAAAACAATTTCAATGTTGATAACACCACTGTCACAGGCCGGTTTCTTTTTTTTTTCTTTAATTTTGGGAGTTTTTGGTACATCAACCTCAAAGATACCCATGTTACCTGTGGCAGCCTATGGCTATCTTCTGGGCTCCGGCCCGTGAAGCAGGCCGGAGCTCTCTTGGTTACAGTTTCCATTGTTCTAACTTCTAACCAGTAGAAGCCCACAGCCAATATGGGAGACTGTCTCCCATGTGGGAGATCATCTCCAATATCAGAGACTTTTGTACAGAATTTGGGTATCCAATTTCAGAGACAGTCTCCAGTTTGGAAAACCAATTTCCTTTGTTTACATTTGTTGCAAACAATTACCTTAGTGGCAAATGGAAATGTAAAGCTGATTACTCAATAAAAAAAAATTCACTGTCTACTTATAAAATTCACTGTCTTCTTTTGTTTTTATTTGGATTTTTTTTGTCATCCACACACAAAACAAATGGACTTCTGACCTCAGTGAGACAAAATTTTGGATGGAAAAAAATATGTTAATTTTTGGTGTTGTTTCTTTTGTCCTTTTGCAAAGCAGGTCTCTGATATTGGGAGATGTTTCCCCATATTGGAGAGAGTCTCAAGTTGAAGAGAAGAATATTATTCTACTCATGTACATTTTTCATTTAAAGGAAATTATGATCACGATACCAAGAAAATACAGTGAACTATGGTTTCGTTTATTTCTTGCACGCATTGTAACTTAGAGCTCGAGTCAGACTCAGTCCAGACTCCAGAGTCTGTCGTCAGAGCCGAGACTGGCCGAGACTGTGAAACTTTATTTAGATCATCTAATGTTAGATCTAAAAAAGGCAGCTTTTTGCATTTTAGACTAGATCTACTGTATGACTCGGACTTCGGAGGTAATTGAATTCTGTTGCCCTTTTCACTGTTAGAAAGTTCCAGCTATAAAAATAATGCTTTGTTTTATCCACCACCCCACTATAAGGTATAGTCACGTATTGTATTACAGGACACTATCATGATTCCGGACGCGCATATTACTGCATACGAAAACAATTTCCTACCGTAAGACTCCAGAAGTTCAATTTCACAGAGCAAAACATACATGTAGAACAAGATTTGCAAAAACAAGGCAAAAAAATCCAACTTTTATCTAATTTATGTCTTAAAATGACAGAAAATGCTTAAAATATCAGTTTTGCGTCAACAATTTATATATTTTCTAATGGAAATATGCCCCTGATTTGCCAAATTTCAATCTCGTCCGCTCTTTCGATCGAATGTTGAGGTGTGGTGCATTGTGGGTGATCATTGACGGCTAGTTCTCAAGGTCCCGTGCACGAGATTTCTATGATTTATAGAGCCGTGACTGAGGCGTGAAAAATCGACAGCAGGGCATCAATAGAACTTGATAAGTGTCACGAAAAATATTGGATAGTGCCATGGAACATGCAGTTAAAAAGAAAATAAAATTAGAAAGCAAACACAAATTTATTATTACCATCATCTGCTCAGATTCTATAAAAAAAAAAAAAAACTTTGAATTTACTCATATCTTTAGTCTAGATCTATTCTTTCTTACAGAGTTACATCATTAAAGGTAAAGTCCACCTCAGAAAAATGTTGATTTGAGTCAATAGAGAAAAATCAGACAAGCACAATGCTGAAGATTTCATCAAAATCAGATGTAAAATAAGAAAGTTAAGACATTTCAAAGTAATGCTGTAACCGATTTTTATTCCAATTCCCGATCCGATATTCCCCTTTTTTCTACATTTTTCCGAACTCCGATTTTTGACCAGTGGGGAAAAAATCGGATCGGAAAAACCAAAACATAACAAGACAAAAAAAAACATGTGGCGACATGTTTGCCGTCAAAATGCGCTGGTGATTTGTTGTGATCTCAGACAAAAGCGGTGGGAGGAAAAGAAGATAAAGGGGAAGAAAATTATGATTTGTTTTTATCTCCGATATTAGCGGAAAGGCAGGTGGAGAAGAAGATTATGATTTGTTTTGATCTCCGACATAATCGGGGGAGAACAAAACGATGATGATGATAATTGGTGATAATTTGTTTTGATCTCCGACAAGAATGGAGGAAGAAAAACAGCGAAAAGACGATATGTTTTGATCTTAAGCGGAGGCAAATAAGATTTAGTTGAACACGCTGACATGCGCGGTAATATTTACGACTATCTGACTATACGTCCTCTAAGAGTTTACGATTACCTCCGCTATCACTACGATGTTGTAGAGAAGGTGAAAATCATGGTAAACAACTCTGGATAATAATGCGTCCTTTTTGGAGGTCATGTGATCTTTAAGAGTTTACGATTACCTCCGCCATCACTACGATGTTGTAGAGAAGGTGAATATCACGGTAAACAACTCTTGATAATAATGCGTCTTTTTCGGGAGGTCATGCGACCTTTATGAGATTACGATTACCTCCGCCATCACTACGATGTTGTAGAGAAGGTGAATATCATGGTAAACAACTCTGGATAATAATGCGTCTTTTTCGGGAGGTCATGCGACCTGTAAGAGTTTACGATTACCTCCGCCATCACTACGATGTTGTAGAGAAGGTGAATATCACGGTAAACAACTCTTGATAATAATGCGTCTTTTTCGGGAGGTCATGCGACCTTTTTGAAATTACGATTACCTCCGCCATCACTACGATGTTGTAGAGAAGGTGAATATCATCGTAAACAACTTTGGATAATAGTGCGTCTTTTTCGGTAAGTAATGCGGCCTCTAAAAGTTCACGACGGACTCCGCCATCACCACGATGTTGTAGAGAAGAGGCCTATCGTTGATCGGCGGTAGTGTCGCGCGCTGGAATGTCATTATCTTATTTTCCTTCCTCCGATTATGTCGGAGATCAAAACAACTCATCATCTTCTTCCTCCGCTTTTGTCGGAGATCAAAACAAATTCTGCCATCAGTGTAGTGTGCCGCATTTGTCCACGCGCCGGCCACATACAAATTTTAATGTATTTTTTTGTTTTTGAATATCTTCCGATCCGATATCCGAACCGATTCCGATTTTAGGAGCAAAACTTCCGAACCGAACTCCGATCCCGTAATTGCTCTAACTTACAACATTATTTCAAAGTTTCGCTTATTTTTAACAAAATAGTTATATGAACGAGCCAGTTACATCCAAATGAGAGAGTCGATGATGTCACTCACTCACTATTTCTTTTATTTTTTATTGTTTGAAATTTGAATTATACAATATTTCAATTTTTACGAATTTGATGATTAAGACGCCTGAAGCACAAAATGTTAAAATAATGGAATTCCACGTGTTTAGGAAGGAATGAAACTTCTTTTCACATGACAATGACAAAAAAATCAAAATATTTCATATTTCAAACAATAAAATACAAAAGAAATAGTGAGTGACATCATCGACTCTCTCATTTGGATGTAACTGGCTCGTTCATATAACTGTTTTGTTAAAAATAAGCAAAACTTTAAAATGTCATAACTTTCTTATTTTACATCCGATTTTGATGAAATTTTCAGTGTTATGCTTGTTGAATTTTTCTCTTTTTATCAAAATCAAGTTTTTGTTGGGGTGGAATTGTCCTTTAAAATCAAGAAATATATTTACCCATCCGGAATCGTGAGGCAATATGTCACAAACTAAAAGTAAAATACCGGTAATTATTTTTCGTGGAGCCTAACGTAACAAGTAAAGTTGGCTTGCGGCAAGTGCGATGCAATGAAAACGATTGGTAAATTTAATACAAAATCATATTCATAATTTTCATAATATTCTTATTTGGAAAAGCAAGTGCAAATTTTTCCTGAATTGTATTTCCTCTATTTGTCATTTTTAAAGCAATTAAATATTGGTGTCCGTCCGGTATTGCTATGTATTAGGATACACTGCCATACGCATCCTCGCATGTACTTTACGGTACGGTGGCTTCATCTCTGGCTCGCCGCCGCGCGCCGCGCCCGAAGCTCCGGGAAGATGATTTTGATAGTTGTGTTTTCTGTTCGTGCGCGTGGCCGGGTGTTCGAAGGTCCTGGCGAATGAATAAAATTGAGTATGAAAAACACAGATAAAGCAAGGATAATTCATTATATTGCTCAACATGTCTCACCATAGATTCACTAATGCCTCCAGGAATAGGAACAGATGCATTATCGTCTTTGGTTGCTTGTAATGCTTGTTTATTGAGAGTGATTCCTTCTGTTCGTGTGTTCGAAACACCCGCTTTGTTTTTGTCAGCCATATCTGATGTCACGTGCGCGCGCCCGGCCCGGCCCCCCATCGATCCCATATGCGCATGCAGGCCACATTGGCCTTGGGAATTCAGCGGGGTGCAGCTTTGGTCGAAACACCCCCAAAAAATTTCGTTGGGGGTTCTCCGTGTATTATTCTCCATTATTCCATAAACAGCACCCCGGGTATTCTGGAAGATGTGGAAAAAATGTAACCAAAATAACCTTCATTTTACAGAAACATTTTTTTTAATTTTGGTTTTGTTTTATTTCTGCTTTCCAATTCTCTCGTCGCCAATTTGAGTAAAGAGAGATGGGAGAGAGGGCTCCCAGTTATTTATAGTGATTCACAGGTGAGTGTGCTGTGAGAGGGTTATTATTGAAAAATTATCACTTTATTGTTGGCATGTTTATTGCCAAGGAGTGAAAGTAACTCATCCATACAAAGTCAACTCAGAACATGATGAAGAAAAAGAAGGATGAATTTTGGAAAATACTACACTTTTCTCTTTTTTTTCCTCCGCAAAACATGCGCCCCCATGCACCACCGGTATCACCACTGTTCTTGGTAATATAACCATCATCGATGATTTTCATCATCATCATCATCATCATCATCACCATCATCACCATCATCATCATCACCATCATCATCATCATCATCATATCATCATCACCACCATCATCACCATCATCATCATCATATCATCATCACCATCATCATCATCATCACCATCATCATCATCATCATCATATCATCATCATCACCATCATCATCATCATATCATCATCACCATCATCATCATCATCATCACCATCATCATCATCACCATCATCATCACCATCACCATATCATCATCATCATATCATCACCATCATCATCATCATCACCATCATCATATCATCATCATCATCACCATCATCACCATCATCATCATCACCATCATCATCATCATATCATCATCATCACCATCATCATCATCATCACCATCATCATCATCATCATCACCATCATCATCATCACCATCATCATCATCATCATATCATCACCATCATCATCAGGCGTGGATCCAGGAGGGGGCCGAGCCGGCCCCGGCCCCCCCCCTATTTTTTGACAACCTGCAGAAAAAGTGTACTCTTTATCTTGATAGAAACTACGAAAAACAGAAAGAAAAGTAAGAAAGAGGTATTATACCCATGATGTGTAACTTACAGTCTCGTAACAGCCGGCCCGACCCCGAAAGGAAACAAGAAAAAGGTTAGGGAAACAATTGTAAAATAGACTTTATATGAAAAATTTCGCTCGCGCTTCGCGCTCGCATTAGCTGTGTAATGAATCCCATTCAAGAGGATTAAATGACACTTCCTATTATACCCACTTCTGAAATCAATTTGCACACAATATTCGCACATCAAGCTTTCATTATTTTGTTTGATTTACACAAATTGTTATATCAAAATTCTCAGCTCGCGCTGCGCGCTCGCATTGTTTGATTTGTGAGATACCTATCTACTTTGGAAATTCTTTCCAAAATTTGTCAAGATGCTCTTTTATCATGTCAGTATATAAAAAAATTAAGCCCATATGCTCGCGCTCGCATTTAATTGCTTGAGACACACAGCTTGTTCTTTATTTAAATAAGAACGCGCTTAGACAGTCCAGTTTTCAGGTCGCCTATCAAAAATTTTGAGCTCGAGCTTCGCACTCTCATTATTTATTGGTGATATCCTCTTCATTAATCACTAAAAACAGTCCTAATTGAGTCCCTTTTCACGTTACTATAATCAAATTTCGGGTCGCGCTTCGCGCTCGCATTGTTTAGTTGGATGCTTATCTGTTTTTCATGATTACAAAAACTGCTCAGAATCTTCAGTTCTAAGGACATAAAATATCAAAGAATTTTAGCTCGCGCTTCGCGCTCGCATTATATATTAAGACCACATGAGATACCTTATCTTGTTTATTAAAACTTCAGTCTTTAGTTAGGAACTACCCCCTGAAAAACCAACAAAAAAATCAGATTATCGCGGCTAATCGAGAAAAATTTTGATGAAAATATTTTCGGCCCCCCCTATTGGCGAAAGCTGGATCCGCCCCTGATCATCATAACCATCACTTTCATCTTCATCATCGCATGCATCACTCTTCATCATCACTGTCTACGCATCGTCACCACCCTATTTTAGTCTGCACATATAGACCCTATTTTTTACATTTTTTTTTTATTCAAACCAGAGTAAATTCCAGCCCATCAGCTCTTTGCCTTGGCTTGTAGATTAAGAAAATGTAAGATATCTGCTGGGATCTATACATATAGATATTATGGATCTATGCTTTGTTCAATCCCCAATCCCAGATATTTTTGCAGAGAAAAAGGGAGAGAAACTAAACCTGACGTCAGAATCAGAAACTTTGTGACGTCATTCCTTTGATGATGTTGTCGGAGAGGATCAGTCAGACTCTATTTTTAATTGTTGACAATTAACAGTAACACTGCCGTCTCGTCGACGAATGTTGGATGTCATCCACATGTTCATTTCGGGGAATAGCTTACAGTCTAATTACTTGACAGATAATTCAGAACTTTAAAGGCAAAGCCAGAACAAGTTGAGATGGATATGGATCCGGAGGTGAACGGAGAATCGAGTGTCGCTGGCAGCAGCAGTGAAAGGCAACGCACCTCCCGGCAGTCTACGGGGGAGTTCGACTACAATGAACTGCCGGTCGCGCTCATCGCCACCAATGTCAGCGAATGTGTGTTTACAGATGAGAAAGAAAGGGTATTGACATGTGTTTGCTGCCGTGATGTTTTGATGTTTTTTCAATTACAATAAATAAATTACATTAATCAAACTCGATCTGTTCATTAAAAAAAAGATAACATGAATTTAACTTTAATTGTCATGCTTGTTAAGAAACTGCTAATTTTTCTTAAAAGACCCAGACCGGAGCTAAAAAAAAGAGTGTGAAAGTGAAATTGACAGATAGGAATTAGTAAGATAAAGCACAACAATCATGACAATGTTTTTATAAGCATATTCACTCCTTTACAGCCAAGTAGCGTACATGTATTTTTGCTTAAGAAAAACTCTAATTAACAATAACTGATAAACAGGTTTCGCTAGGGATTTTGAGGCTTTTCGGTGCTTTTCTTTTTTCCATATATTTGTACACAGAAAAAATGAGTCATTTTTGGGGGCTTTCATCATCTGTACGGGAGTGTAGGTCGTTGATCTCTCAGTCGTAAACACTTGATGCATATTTAAAAGTCTAACAAGTGTAAAGCTATGCACTTTGTTTACAAATGATAAAAACTGTGCCAATTTAAATGTTTGAACAAATTATCTTTCACCAATTTGTGGCAAACATTCTAAAGATCATACACCAAGAAGAAAATATCACAAAACTCACAAATATGAAAATCCAGCTGTTTTCCGAACACCTCTTAATTTGGCTTTAGGACTCCCTATCATGATGCGGGCGTGGATGTCAGACAATTTCAAAATGTTTGCTTGACCAAAAAGAATAATGCATGCAGCCGAGTGCGTTAGTGGAAATGCAGAGCACGTGAGGTTTCTTTAGATAGATGCCGCACTGTACACGAGCCGCTGGCGGCGAGTGCCCAGTGAGCACCATCTGGAGAAACCAAGCTTTCTCTGCATTTACTTTTACGCACGACAGAGCAAGTGCATTATTTGTTTTATAAAATAGCAACACAGAAACAAATTTTTGAAAAGTTACAGTACAGTTTTGTTGGACTTTTCCCAGGACTTCTACCGCACTGGTTTGCTTGAGCGTGCAATGTCAATTTTCGTTGCACACCTTTTGCACTGCCGTGCTTTGCACCAAATAAATGGATGTCATGTGACGCATATTGGCCAATCGCGATGCTTGAATAATCAGGGTTGGCGGATTTAAATCACATTGATTTAAATCGTGATTTAAATCGCGATTTTAATAAATCACCATGATTTTTTTTAAAAATCATTGATTTAAATCACTTCCATTGAAAAATGTACAAATCATGGACAAAGTATTTGTTCAATGCAGTTTTAATTCTTCAAGTCAACTGAAAAACTTTGAATTAACTTTGTATCAATAAAAGATCAACAAAGTCTTCATATCTACTTAAAACAAATTAAAATCAAATTAATAAAATCAGGTAATTCCTTAAAAACTACAGATGTATGTTGTCAATAGGTACTCATTTTTTGTAAATTATGTTTTTCTTCTGAAATTTTACATTCTTTGTCAGTTATTATTAGTCAATTTCTTTCTTAACATAAAGTTTTCACATAATCCAAAGACTTTTCAGAGAGCAGTTTGTAAAAAAAAAATATATAATATATAAAAGTCAATGAGAAAAGGTTTGTTGGCAGTTTTCCAGTTTTGATCCTTCGCCTACACATAACTACTTCTGTCATGTAAAATAAAAAAAATGATACCTGCATGTAATCAACATATTTAACATGCCTCTTATTTCGTATTGTTACATTTATCATACATTTGATGTTTTAAATAACATAATTATAAAAATCACATTAACATAATGTAGTACAGTCATAATTTGACTGTTGAGAAAAGCTTTCTCTTATAAACCTTTTAAATCACTGCAGCCCATTTTATGTTCAGTGCTACAAATAATGGAAGTTTTGTATCTGCATGTAATAATGGAAAGAGCTCTATAACAACAATTTGCAAAACTCAGAATAAACATTTAACACTGCATTTTGATGTTAAGATGCAGGTACTTCAGTTACAATCATTGGCAGTTGTAAGCTGTGTCTCATTTAAAATAAAATACTTCTTTTTGTAATACATATGTTGTAATTTAAGCAGTTTTGCAGTTTTTATCCTTTAAGTTAAAAGTAAGTAGATTCTTTTTCATACTTCATGGATCAAACAGATTTTTTTGTAGAGAATATGGGAATAAAAATTGTAGATTAATGTAAAAAAAATCACAGTAACAGAATGTAGTATAGTCACCCTTTGACTAAGCTATCTCCTATATTGTTCTCCAAAACTGAGAGTTTTTCATCTATATCTGTAGCAAGAGAAGAGCTTTTTATCAAAAAGATCCTAAACATATACAGTTGTAGTCTCTCTTTGACTATTGTAAAGCTGTGACTAATTGAAAAAAATCATTGATTTGAATTATTTCTCTTACAATATACATGAATACTAGTAATTGGCAAAGGGTTTGTTGGCAGTTTTGATAAGGGATTTTTTCTCTTGGATTTTTTAAATATTTGAATGAAAAATCCCAGAGGGGAATTTTCTCTACTCACTGGGAATTCCCTATGGAATATTCCTTCATAGGCCTATGTATGATAGAATTAAGTTCAGATACATGATTCCTCAAATTTATTTTTAATTGTCCATTTTTACTGGATTTTAATTACAAAATATGTGGTTAAGAACAATATTAGGGGTGAAATAGGGTATATGGTATAACATCAATATTGATGTCATTGTAAGAGTAAGGGGGGGGGGGGGGGATAAGTACCCTTTTTTTCAAAGGAACTTTTAAAAAATAAAAAAAATCTGATTTAAATAAAAAAAATCTGATTTTTTTTATTTAAAAAAAAAAAATCAAAAAAATTGCCAACCCTGTGAATAATACACCAATTTTATAAAATCTGTGTTTAAATGAGTTGATGCTGGAAGACATTACTTGTGTTGCAGGCAAAATATTCCAAGATTGGCCACTCTTTTACTAAAAAAGCTGCTGCGGGTGTTCTACCGACAGTGAGTAGTGAACAATTTGAAGAGATGACCTCTTTTTCCTTGGTACGGGGATCTCATGAAGAGGGAAACTGGATCGACTCTGTCTATAACATGCAATATTTTAAATACTTGTATCATGTCCCCTCATTCTCTATTGTAATGTAAGGAGTACAGATTCAGTTTGACTAGTCTTTCACTATAAGATAAGGAGCTAAATCCTGGAAATAGTCTTTTTGCTCTACGTTGAACAGATTCAACCCTTCTGTCATCAGTAATGAATCTACATGTAGGGCTCCACACACAACTACAATACTCCAAATGTAGTCAAACAAGAGCCAATTCAGATTCCGCATTCATTTTTTTTTTCTATTTGCGGAAAAAAAATGGCAATGACAATTATTTAGTGCTCGGATGGATGGAAACTTGCAAATCTACTAGTAGATTTTTTGTGATTTCGCTTTTGATTTGGGCCTAAATTGCTCTGTCAGGAAAAGTTGTTTCACATAAACTGAATTATGCAGATAAGAGAATTTGAAAGCTGGAAATAAAATATGGTAAAAAAGTAGCCCAAAGCCATATTTTCATCAATTCAAGCTTGCATAGAAATACATAATGATATCTCTATGTGGTAGACGTGAAGAAAATTAAAAGCACTTTTTTTGAAAAGCAGAACAATGATTTTTAAACAACATGACGTCAAGTTTTTGAGGCCAGTGAAAACTATGTACAAGAAAGTCTATTTTCAAAGCCTGAGAGTTGGAGCTATTCTTAAGCAAAATACTCAGCTGATAAGCAGTAAAAATGCTTAAAGCTTGCATTTACATGTGAAATACTTAATATGCTTTAGATTGGTATATGATTTGTCACTTTCACTTTTGGGTCTGGTCTGGTCCTTAAGTTTGTTATTGACTATATGAAAGTACTGTAACATGTATAACATATTGATATTCTGATATCTGATTACGTGGACCTGGTAATATCACATCAAAGAACTTGAACCGTCAACAAGCAATTGATTTAATATGGCCTTGTTAAAAGGTCCAGTCCCAAAAATAAAAAGTTCATTTGAATAAAAAGGAGAAAAATAAAACATGTATAAAGTAAGACCTAATGCTGAAATTTCACCAAAATTGGCTGTGAAATAGATATAAGAAAGTTATTACATTATTAAAATTAAGCATGTTTTAATAGCTATATGCACATCCTGGTTGGTATGCAATTCAGGGAAAGTCATGTGGCCATGAACTGATTTAATTCTGACAATTTTAATCCTTTCAATCCAGGCCGCCTTCGAAGAATTGTGTTCTGTTTATGGAACGAGGGTCGAGTTCCACTATCTTCCCAGCTTTCGTCGTATTAGAGTGACGTATAATTCACCTGAGGAAGCAGTAGGGGCCAGGATAGCATTGCATTCCAAAGAAATCAGCGGCTCCATTGTCAATTTTTATTTTTCACAGGTGAGGGAGTGTTGTTTTCTCAATAGATTTACTAAATGTGCTTTTTATGCTTGTTTTCTTGAGGGATGAACACATTGTGGTAAACCAGTGCGCGACACTGGCACCGGTCCGACGGTTCCAGACTGGTAAAAATTGCTCACTGGCACCGGTCCGACGGTTCCAGACTGGTAAAAATTGCTGTTGGGCCAGTAACTATTCAGAAAAAGCCAGATTTACTGGTCTGTCGTGACCAGTAAAAAATATATCAAACTGATACAGTGATATTTTATTCTATTTTGTAAATTATAAAAATGGCCCTGGTGTCTTAAAAAAGATGGCTCTTTGAATTAAAATTAAGAAATGGCTGTCTTGATTCATGATGTATATATATATATTGTGTGTGTACTTTTTGTTTGTATGTTGTTTTTTTGTTTGGGGGGGGGGAAACAAGCAATAAAATACAACAAAATAAACTGAAGACTGTTTTAGGTTTTTCTCTTTTTGGGACCAGTCATTTTACATTCAGACCAATAAAATATAGAAAAACTGGGTCTACTGGTCTGACATGATTAGGTCAAACCAGTAGATAAAAAGGGGGTAGTGTGACTGTGGAGCCCTAGGGGTAAACTCAAATTGAACGCATAATTCTTGTCATGGGAGTTACGTGAGTACTGTTATTAATTTTTCCAATGACTGGCCCATAGGCATATGGACTTTTATTTATGGTATATCCAGAATAAAAGCATGACATGGTGAAGTGATTAAATTATAAAGACCAGCAGGCACATTAATACAAAAGAAAAGTAAAAAGGGAACAACAAAGAGATACAAAATTATGTTCATTTTTACAATAAAAGATATTGACCGAGGTAATTGCAAATTTGTTATTGAATTTCTGCACTTGTTAGACCAGCTTTGGGTCAGCCGGTTTCAGATTATAAATCCATACTGCATGTACATGTACATTTTAGCACTACTGTTGTCTTAAAATTATGGCTATTCCCCTGTTTTTTGCAGACCAAGATATTGAAAGACACCAACCCAAGCTTAGAACTTCCTCAGCCAGTCAAACAGTTCTTAATATCACCACCTGCGTCTCCGCCGGTTGGCTGGGAACCTGTGCCAGAATCTGAACCCGTCATTGACTATGACCTTCTTGCTGCACTAGCAAACCTTGCACCAGGTATGTAGATTTATATTTTCTTTATTACATTCAGTGGGCATGCAAAGATTTATTAGAGGGAAACAAAATTAGTATGAAGAAGGAAGTTAATCATGTGCAGTCAATGTTCATTGTGATCAGTGAGGTTTAAAGGGAAGTCCAACCCAAATGAAAACTTGTTTTTAGAGGAAAAAGAAATATCAGACTAGTTAAAAGGTGAGAATTTGAATAACAACATCAAAAAACATTAAGAAAGTTATGAATCTTTAAAAGTTGTAAATATCGGTAATCACTATGATGAGACTTCAAATTAGCTGCACATGTGATGTCATGAAGTAAGGCAAAGAATACTCTTCCATGAACTTCAATACATAAAATGGCTAAAATGCCTTTTTTTCTTCAAAAGTTTAACTTCAAATTTTATTTTTCTTTCATGAGGAAATAAAACAAGATACTGCCTGAGTTATATTTAGCTTACTACCCCAGGGGAGAAAATCACAATACCTGATAATTAAGTACATGGCCTATGGGAAAGTTGTCCTTGCCTCTTTTCATAATTCACTTACCCAGTTTCCAATTTGAAATCTTCATATTCTCAATTTTAAAGCAGCTATATTAAACTTTCTTATTGCTTGTCCAAATTCTTTCAAATTTCAATCTTTTTGTTTTATTTATTTTTCTCCTTTCCAACGCACCATTTTATGGCCAAGGAATCTCATGGAATCTCATTGTATGTTCTTACCTTACTATTGCCTAATTGTAATGGGAATCTAAAAAAACAAAAGCACCTGATTGTACCTTCTTTTCTTATATCAAGGCCATTACAAGTACCCTCTATTTCATTTTCTACTACATGTACATATATCAAAAAGTAAGAAGGAAATCATTGAGTTTCAGCTGCATTGTCTCATGTCACTTTTGAACAGATAAAGTAGATTACTCTACTTCCTGGTGGAAATGACATTTTAAGCAGTGACCTGATCACTGTTAAACCTACATAGGACATTTAGGAGTTTTATTTTTGGAAGATAAGTAATTATACCCAGATTAGGCCTACTCACTTAATCTGGCAACTAGGATATCTAGAAGTCAGTTTTGACCCAAATTCCATTGATCAGTCTTCACTGAGCAATATACATACATCAATTCTTCCTTCATCGGGGATAGACTGACATGGATGTTAGAAAAAAATTTTGGGCATGAGCTGGAGCACCTATTATTTGGGAATTTCACACATAACTGATAAGACTTGGTGTGTCTGCAAGGCACAAAGAAAAAAAGGAAGGGGGCATACATGTACATGTATGCCCCCTAAAATTTGATGGTTGGTTGAAATTTTATAATAACATGAAAAAAGGTTACGACCATGACCTTGCTGTGAATTTATGTCAGAAACTTCACTTATTTGCATCTTAGCCCTACATGTGTAGACAAGTAGTATTTTCACTGAGGATGATCGTGAATTACATAATAGGCCTGAGTGCCCCTAAGGCCCCCCCCCCCAACCAAAAAAAACCCCACTTCTCTCTGGTCATGGTCCTATTGTTTGTTTATCTTGATCAAACCCACTCCTATTAAAATTATTGTATCATTTTATGTTAATAGGTGAAACGCACGAGCTTCATCCGGCTGAAGGGAATAAACCAAGCATTGTTGTTGAACCATGCGATGATCCCATCTCAAGACGTCCTGTTCCTCAAAAGATCCAACAAACAAAGAGACCGGACCTTCCATCTACATCGTCATGATTACCACTAGAAAATCATTACAGCTTGAGACAAGGCTACGTGCCTCAACTGTAAAGACTCTTTAAGATGCTCTGTTGTATCGAACAAAGACCATTTGAAAGAAATTCGAATTAAGGAGATAAAAACTCAATTCAAATCACCATTTCTTAGACCAGGTACAAAATATTTATTATACAATAAGAACAACACACAGAAGAATTGTGAATAAATAAATTAAGACTTGAATTTAAGATTAATGGATACAGCTTTAAAAAAAGAAGGTATCTCTGAACCCTTAAAAGCAAGTCACATTTTTTTTTGGGGGGGGAGTGTTGAGATAAAAATACCATGTGAATAAAATGTAATCTGAGTACAAAGCTTTAAAGTTTTAGGGGTTCTGAGATGCTCGAGCAAACAGGTAGCATTATCACGATTTGCTAAAGTCTCAAACAGTTGATCCTTTAGGTAGATATTCAAGCAGTACAACTCATTCATGCCAGAAATCTATTATTTTTTTAAGATAGTAGTGGGATATTTCTTCACTCAAGCCCATCGTAGTGATACTATTCTGAATGGACCAACAGCAATATCCTGTTGAAACATGGATCCTAAATAAATTAAATCCTGTACAGTGATTGGTTCAAATAGCATCACGTGACTAAAGATATTCTAGCTATGCTGTCAAAACAAAATGCCCACTCGCAACAAAAATTTCCTATTTTGTGATGTCAATGATGGAATAGTGCACTGTTCCTTCATTGATGTCACAGATCATGTAATCTCTTGGATACACCGGTCAGTGAGGTGCCTCTACTGGGCAAATCCTGTGAAAGGATGGTGCAGGCACTAATCTGCATTCTGCTGAGCTTGTGGTTTCTCTATGTCTGTCAGCACAGTGCGTTATCTACACTAGTATTTGGTTTAGATTAAAAAACAAAGAACTACGAGTACAAGAACTAGATTATCAAGATATTGTTCTAACTTTATGATATTGAAAGTAGGATATAAAGCAAATACACCAGGGTGGTGTTTAATAAAGCTGTTCGTAAAAGTTGCGCACAACTTACGCACGAATGGAACCTGTTCCTAGGCACTACATCAGTTACATAGGGATATCACATAGCACCAGAAAGGATCACCGGTCGTGCGTAAAGTCATTCGTAACTTACGAAAAGCTTTATAAAACTGGCTTCAGGCCTTTATTTCGAAAGTATAGAGGGAATTATTTTTCCTTGTTTGTACTGGCAAAATTACTATTTTTCCAGAGTCCCGGGTGCAAAATAGTAAGCCAGTCCAACGTCGGACAAATAATTCCTGCTATACTTACACTATGCTATTCGGTAAATATTCAAAATGAGTACAAAGTTAATGAATAGTGCTGGGACCTTTGCATAAAGCTATTCGAACGCTACGCATGACTTTCTACACAATTCTATGCTTGACTCTACGCACCACTCGTATCCCTTTCGTGTCCTAAATGATATCACAATGCAGCTGACTAGCTGTCTAAGCCCCAGGTCTAAGCATGTAAGAACATGTTCAGTCATGCATCGTGATTACGGTAACTTTATGAACAGCTTTATGAAACCCCAACCAGGCCTTGCAGGGCCGTTTGTTGATGAAATATCAAGCAAGGTTGTAAGGGCTCTGACTTTTCCGTTGCAACAAGAGGGTCATGTATTTTAATGGCACTAGCATCATAGGTCAGTCTATACTTAGCCGCTCTCCACCCAGGTGTTTGATGGGTACCTGATAGGATGCAGAAGGCAATGTAGTGTGCTAATTGTAGCTTTGTAGTTCTTGTGGGAATGCTCTCCAGGGGGTGAACTGTGTGTCTTGAGCTGTCTCCGTTGGGTCACTTCAAGATTAGTGTTACTTTTGGTGTCGGAAGAACAATTTAGATTGCTGTTCTTAGCAGAAAAAGGTCACCCTTGAACTTTTTTTTATTTGTACTTACGTTAGGTCAACACTGAACTTGAAATCACGCATTGGGTGTGAGGTCAGCCACAACCCTGTGCCTGCTGGGATATGTCTGTGCATGCAGTAATAGAGACATTATCCAATTTATTGAGTGCTATATGAATTATACATAATATCGTTACTGAAATTCTAGGCTTTTTTAATTTGATGCAAACCCCTGCCCTTCAGGTTGAGTTGCACATTTTCACTGGGCAAATGTCCTTTTGGCATTCGTGATAGCATAAAACTAGCAATGTGAGAACCTGACATGGCGACATGCTAGAACACGCCCCAGGAAGAGGAGAATATATGCATTATTAGCGAGGGAAGCAATTAGATATTCTTATGATATATATATAATTGGATCAGCATTACATTTAAATCAACATTAGTCGACTTTCTCAATTACTGTCAAGTCAAATAATCAAGTTGAAAATATCTCATTGATCATAGAGATTTGACTCAAGTGGATTCAACTACAGTTTTTTCTAACAATTTCGATGTACAGTATTTATTCAAAGAAATATACATGTCCAAATTTAATGAACAGGTGTAAAGTGTATTGCAGTCGTAATGTAATTGTGTTTTACATGTTACGGACTTAAAGATTTAAGATTTGTTACTGGTATTCCGAAACCTGCTAAATTTGATATGCCAAGATATCTGATAGTCTGAAAATGAAAAAAAAATGAATGTTAAAGGAGAATGAAACCATTGGAACAAGATAGCTTGTGTGAAAACAAAAAAATCAAAGAAACGGATCAACAAAAGTTTGAGAAAAATCGGACAAATAATGAGAAAGTTATGAGCATTTGAATATTGCGATCACTAATGCTATGGAGATATCAAATTGGCAATGCGACAAAGATGTGTGATGTCACTGGTGAACAACTCTCCCATTACTTATATTTAACTTGAATTGCCTCTTTTATCACATTTATCCATAGATCATGTGTTCTTTCTACATGAGGGCATGTAATACATATTTTCTAAGAATACATCATGGATAAAGAGTTTGTATCATCATAAGAAAAAGCAAAAAGAGACATTTTGAGGGTATTTTATAGTCCACCAAAGGGAAAGTTGTTCATCAGTGACATCACACATCCTTGTCGCATTGCCAATGGGAGGATCTCCATAGCATTAGTGATTGCAATATTCAAATGCTCATAACTTTCTCATTATTTGTCCGTTTTTTCTCAAACTTTCTTTATTCTTATTCTTTGATTTTTCTGTTTCTATACAAGCCTATTTGTTCCAGGTTTCATTCCCCTTTAATCCAAATATATGTGGCATATTTCTAAAGGTTTGTTAATCTGAAAATTTACAGGGTTTGTTATTATGAAAGCTCATTAATTATGCAATGATAAATAGTTTTAAGTATGAAGATAATTTCTGAACTTTACAAATCTTTATGTTCGAATGATCAGACGAATCGGAATAAACCTTGTTTTGTTTTTGGATTAACCAACCTTCAGAATATGGAACCTCAATTCATTTTTCAGAATAACATACCTTTTGATTCACAAATCTTCGAATGAATGAATTTTCGAGGAATATCAAACCTTCAAAGTATTCAAGCCTTCAAAATTATAAACTGTAAACCATATGCTGCTGCCATCATTAAAAGTTTCTAAGCCAATTTCTGAATACAACATCCAACTAATTCAGTTCAGAAAATCCTCTTTTTTAATTAACATTTAATTCTGTTCAAAACTTGTTCCAAGTAAAGCACATGAGAAATGATTAAATTGCCAGTAACAAGTTTAAAGAATGAATTTCATATAATTGTTCCAGAATCAGAAATATACCAAATTATAAATCTTTAGAATCATTTGCTATGAGATCTTAAAGATTGATGGTACAGAATTTGTCTAAAGCACCAAAGAAAACAATAGGTACTGAAGCCTTATGATTGTGCTATCAGACTATTTCTCTGCACCTGATGAGGGCTTATCACAAGGCCCTTTCAGACATGATGCAACAAAACTTGGCAACAAAGCTCTGCAAAATTGTTGTGTACAACGTCAATATCAAAACGCATAAATTGTTCAGAGGCTCGCTACTTTTTCGTGCTGGGCAGAGAACTGTCCCACAATCACATTCTTTTGAACATATGGTGGAGATTGTAGCAAGATATCACAAATTAATCTGTCCAAAATTATGCAAAGAAACTTGTGACATTTCAACAGGACTTGTGATTCAACATCACTGTTGCTGTCATTGCTGCATCACAAGTCCTTTTTATGACACGAGTCATCATGATGTCATGAGTTTCGTTCACACAACAGTGGACCGTTGTTTGGTTAGACTTAAAGCATACAATTTGTATTAGCAACATGAAAATGGTTAGCGAGTTTTGTTGCATCAAGTCTGAAATTAGCTTTTTATTAAAGTGACTAGTCGTGCTCAGGGGTGGTGGTAGGGCATGGAGAGGGGGTTGATAACCAAAACATTTTGGGGGGCATTTGTCCTCTCGTAATAAAGAAAAAGAGATTAGTAATTTTCCATCACCCCTTCCTCGCATTTAACTTATAAGTTTTTAAACTGATTAAAGCCCCCACCCCTGTGGCACCACTTGTCATGTGCCACGCGTTGGTATGGAAGTAAAGTGGAACGTTAAAAGGGACTTGTATATGTATATGTTGAGGAATATGTCGTTTTGTTCGTCTTGTTGATTTGTATATATTTTCTGTGCAATAAAAGATATTCTACACAAAAGATTATCTCAATTTTCTGTATGATTGTTTCATTAAACCTGAATTACAAAACACTCAGTTTGGGAGCGTGCTCAAATGAGTACCTGAACACGGTTCCTGCTCCCTTCCCATTGTCAAGCCTTGAAAATCAATGAATAGCCTGGATGACACTCCAAAAGACACATTACGACGGGAATTCAGAGCAATCAAAAATCCATCCAAGAATATCCGAGTTATGTTTTTTTCTCAGTTTTGATTTTCAATGGTGCATGTGAACAGCTCCTCCATATGTCATGTGTTCTAAATTCTATAAAATTTTCTCAGATAATTGAAATTTAATTGAAAATAATTTTATCTGCACGCACATTACATTTTTCATCAAGATACTTGTACATATCATACCCGCTTCAGTGAGAATTACATTTTTAATCATTGGGAACGGTTATAAAATTGAATATTTATGAAATTTATATTCTCCCATTGTATTAAAGGGCAGCTGCTTGAGAACGCATGACAGATAAAAAGTTAAAATCAATATCTATTCTTGATGGATTTTCACCAAACTTGGACCAATATTTAATTAAGCCTTTTTCAGCTTTTATTAAAAGTGAACTCCTACAAATAATACGCACACTGTATAGTGAGAATACCAATTTCTTTCCTTGATTTTCACATCCAACCGAATCGCTAAAGGGAGATCCCATCGGGTTGGGGCACCTAATCATGTTCATGTAACGTTGGTATCATCTGTTTCATCTCATAATGAAGATCAATTCGGAAGTGGCTAGGATTGATGTATCAATGTGAGGAATGTCTGATGTAATTAAAGTCTCTTAATGTAATAACTGAATATGTATGAATTTGTTGCAATTCAAATTAATGTTCTCACCACTGTTGCATAGACGCAACATTTACATAACTTGGGGAATAGATTCTCAGGACCAAAAATACAATATATTCCGTTTGATTTAATAGTTCACGCTATTAGCGAGACTATTTTTTTTCTTTGGTGTAGATGCAAATATTTGCAAGGTACAAATGAGACAATTGGGTGTTCCATAAAGCTGGAAGTACAGTTGTACACAACTTGAACACGACAGGAACATGTTCTTAGGTGCTGCATGCAAGTCAGCTTTATATCATTTAGCACAAGAAAGGGTCACCAGTCGTGTCTTATAAAGTCATTAGTAACTTACAAACAGCTTTATGAAATACCCACCTGGGGGTGTATCACAAAGTATGACTTAAAGTGATCTTTTCACTTTGTTCTGATTTATAAAATTCTCATTTTGGTTCTTGAAAATGGGCTTAAAATTAGGCTTATATTGTAAAAATACCATCCCAAAAGTTTCAAAGTATTATATCTACAGGATCAATTTTAAAACCTGGAGATGTAAACCAAAGTTTGAAAATAATTGGGAGGTGGTTTCAATGACCATGTGCATAGAGCGAATCTGTGCAACACAACAAGTCAACACTAGATGAACACAGCATGACCTACATACAGTGTGTACAAGGTATACACTGAATGTACAGTGCAGCTAATAATAGCGTGTGTATAGGAGATACACACAGCAGAAGGCAGTCAACATAGCCAACAGACTTTTTGAATTGGAGAAAACTGGTCATAAGCTTAACCCATCTACTAGACAGTTCTCAAAAATCAAGCTAATGAATTGCTCCTTGTATCTAAAGAGTTTTTCATCCTATATAATGGTCTGTTTCAGGGTTTTTTAGGACAAATACAGGCACTCATATACATGTATCGTCTCAGTTTGAGAATTTTTAAAATCAGCTGCTCACAAAGTTAAACGATCCCTTTAAGAGTCGCACTTAAATTTTCTGTTGTGGCGCTGTATAAAAGGCTTCACCGTGTTGCTCGAATCATGCTTACAGGATATGTGTTACTGCATATTAATCAATAAGATTGCGTGTTGCACATGTGCATGTCAGCACTAAGCATGACTTTAAGTCATATTTAATCTTTGTGTGAAACACCTCCCACCCCCCAACCTGATGGAATGACACATTAATTAACAGAGAAACATTAAACGAAACAAAACCCACTCAGATCCCAAAGATTCTTCGTTCTTTTAATAATCATTCAGATTTTTATATCATCATAATTCTGCCAATTTTGTACGTCAAACATGAAGGAAAGGATACTTCCTTGAACAAATCATCAAAATGCTGCCTTCGTAAACACTGCTGGGCCAGTACATGTGAAACATTTCAATTAACTATCAACACACCAGAGAAATCCAATCAAATTTGAGGACTATGGGATTCATGTGTATCATGCGGTGCTAGTTATTGACCTTTGCAGGTTAAGATTTAAACAAATATTAGCTACTCAATCCGGCTCAAATTCATAAAGGAAGTTTAATAACAATATACACGTGGGCCCATTGCATAAAAGAAACAATCAGGTGGGTGTTTCATAAAGCTGTTCGTAAGTTAAGAGCGACTTTAAGAACAACTGGTGATCCCTTCTTGCGGTAAGTGGTATATTGAATTGGCGATGGTTTAGCGCGTAAGAAAGGATCACCAGTCGTTCTTAACGTCGCTCTTAACTTACGAACAGCTTTATGAAACGGTCACCCGATCTGGTGGGTTTTTATAAAGCTGTTCATAAGTTATGAGAGTGTATGTGTGTGTATTTGAGTTTTGTCAGACGTGTATCAATCAGATATGATTATTGACATCTGGGACCGACCTTTAACGTCACCATCTGAAAGACGTTACCAGGGCTCGAACCTCTGGATCAATTTGTAACTTCCCCACGTAGCTTGGATTACAGGCGCACGCCACAATGCCCAGTTGGGCTAATTTACAGAGTTGTGACCCTTTTTTGTGGTAAATGCTATAAACCAGATTTTTGTAGCTGTTGACTTGGTTCATAAGAAATGGTCCCCAGTCGTTTGAAAAGTTGCGTTTAAGTTATGAACAGCTTCATAAAACACTCACCTGCTTAACAACCATCTGTGTATAAAGACCACTCATTCTGTTTCCTTTGAACAGTATCGGGGGGGGGGGGGGGGCGGTCAAATGTATTGCTGTACACATGCATGACCAAATTATTTCCCAAAACCCCCTAAAAAAGTTTTTCTCTGTGTGCAAAATAACCCCCTAAACAAGTTTTTTGTGGGCTTCGTTTTATTTTGGACCCTAAACAAGTTGTCACCAGAATACGGACCCCCCCCCCAAAAAAAAAAGCTTCGGAAAAGCCTAAATACGTCTGGCCCCGCGATTGACCATTGAACATTCTTTCAAAACCACCCTTTTTTTAAATCAGTGTTTTTGATACCCTTAACGAGTGCATGTGCGGCCCGCATGTTTAACTGAAAAAACACCCTTTTAAAAGCATTTTTTGTTGTCACACATGTGTACAGCAATAATTTTGACTGCCTCCCCCAACAGTGTTTCCCCATTGGAACATGCATTACAGGAACCTGTCCACGAAAGACCTGCTAATGAAGACGGCATATCTTGTCTCATTTGGGTGGTCTTTACACACAGGTTTCACTGTATTATGAAACCTCCATGGTAACCATCCAATCAAATCAAGAACAACCATTCAAAATCAGGGATTTTATGAAAGTCAGACATATAGTAACTTTTATGCAACTGGGGCCCTGTGCTTTTTTGTGCACAAGGAATCTTACACAATTTGTTCATTCATGCAATCGTGCATTTGGCAGTATTCACTTATTCACACCTACACAGGTGAAAGCGTACCCACTGTTTAAACATGGCATTGTTTCAAGATTGATTTAGCTTCAACAAGTTTTGAGCTGGAAGGTCCAAATATTATTCTCATCTGTGCCTGTAATTGCATGGTAACATGAAGCCCTGAATACACTTGGACCTGAAAATCACTGGTGCTTCAAAAAAGTAAATATATAAAACACATTTACAATTTTATTCCATATACAATTATCATTCCAGGCAGAGAAATTAAATGATTTTTCAGTCACACTGATATCTAGAAAGTGTTTGCACGTATTATTTTTTCTTTCTTTCAACAGCAGGATAATCTCTAGAATGTTTAACAATGTCTTTAAAGGTAGCACGTCATCATGAAACTTGGAGACAAGACTTAATGGCTTAGTAACATCCAAGCCACTATTGAGGTAATTTTTACCTGACCGGTTAAGCGTTAGGAACTAAGCCTACTTTCCATCTAGTCGTAGGCAGGTTTCACAGTAAAAACTACCTCTAAACCTCCTTTGTGAATTTAGCCGTCATGTTTATTATGAAGAAATGATTTAGCAGCAGCATACATCGGTTGCCAATTTGAATCAGAAGTGATTCATCATTGATCGAGAAAAAAAAATTGCTAATGTTGTGAGTGACCACCAAGTTCAGAATATAGAAGACATTCAAAATTAATTTAGGTATTCCATCTACATACAGTATAGTTGAAGAAGCAGATAAGTTTAGTTCTTAAAATTGATGAATAGCTATCGTCTCTGCAGGACAGCTCACAAAAAGCTTGATACAAGAGTATATGACATAACTGGCAACATTATTTTGCCTTGGAAGAGTTCTCTACAAGAATCAGGAGACTTTTTTCACAAAATATGAGCCTGCCACCAATGCCACTTTCCTAAAATGAAGCTTTTTTAAGTTGGTCCTCAATCCCTTTTTTTGAATAAGAGGTTTCAACAGCCAGTGACGATATATCACTTTATTCAATGTGGCAGAATTTCAGGTACATATGCAATGACGAGGTCAGATATCAGAGCTTCACTCAAAAAGGAGATTGTGCATAACATACCAGATTTGATGAAACAGCAGTTCAAAATGAAAATGGTCTTAAAGAAATTACAGAATACTGCATTGGGTCACAAAATATTATTTATTGCAGTAGGAGGGGAAGAGTTGCCTTTTCAAGGCCCTGTAACAGAAAGCTCAGTGTTTGATCATGGGACTGACTTTTATGATATGGAGCGTTAGGGCCCAGTGGATTAATTTTCTGACTTTGAAACAGAGGGCCTTGGGTTCTAATCCCAGCCATGGCCTAATTTCCTTCAGCAAGAAATTTATCCACACTGCGCTGCACTCAACCCAGGTGAGATGAATGGGTACCCAGTAGGAAGAAATTCCTTGAATGCTTTGCGCGCCAAGGCAGCCCAGCTAAAGCTGGGGTAATAGCAGGGCCCGCTGGGAGAACAGTTTTCAGAACTGAAGTGGCTTCCCTGGGTAAATAAACCTATATTATTATTATGATCACTCACAACAATCAATCATAAAATCAGCTCCATAATCAATCGCTAAGCTTTATTTTACGGTTCCCAAAAGTTAATTCTTTTTTAAACAATTTTTGAATCCCAAGTATTGGCACGATTTTGGCACATAGGAGAGAACCATGCATAGAGGATTATTGTAGATTTTATTAAAGCCGGGTGGTCACATTAAGTGGTCACATTGTCAGAAATTCAGTAACATTTCAACATTCTACAAGCACATTAGTACTTCTTCCAACTCTGAAATCGGCATGGGACAATCACAAGGTATTTTTTTTTACATAATACTTTTAAAAAAATATTCAAGACAGCCAATGACTTGGAATGAAACAACCAAAATACTTTTTTTTAGAGTACATCTATACACAAGAGTGTTGTCACTTTTTTGACATTGTTGCTTCAATGCAACTTTAATGATGATTCACAAAAGTGAACAATTCGAAGTCCCTTTTACAATTCTACCCACAATACACCTTGCATATGGTATCTTTCATACACCCGTCGTATTACTTACTCGGGGAAATATTGAGAAATCAACATCATAGATATTGTTCCATTTTGAACAAACATCTAACATGACCTGTAGGCTGTACATAGATCATGTCCGTACTACACTGCAATTATTGGTTCAAAATTTATCTTTGGATTGCTACGCTGGATTTATTTCAGAATATTTTCAAAGGAATTGCATCTGCCTAAGATTTTAGCTCTTCAAGAGAAGCTTTCATGAATTGAATTCATGAATTTTGACTTAATCAACAATGATATGCATTGCAAACGGGAAAATATGTTTATTTCTGACGATAAATAACAAGGTCAATTTCGGTAGGTTCAGGATTACAATGTCCGTAAGTAAAAAAAAATGACAAAGGATCAGAGAAGCACGACTCTGTGTAGTTTGGGTTAACAATGTGATCCTTCATTCCACGGGAAACAATTGAGAAATTATCAAATCACTTACACTTTTATAATCATATAACTTATCCAGTTCAACTATACCAAATATTACACATGAACTCTCAATTAAGGTGCTGTAGACGAGACCCAAAACTTTAAAAGTATAAGGGCCAGGGTTTAACTCCCAAAGTATTAAATGTCTTTTAGCAAGACGTCTATTGAGATATATGTCATTCGTCCATCCATTAAAGCCCAGCGCACATTAAGTGAAGCAATAGCACTAAGATCCGATTGCAACAAAATCCTGTGTGCGCCAACCTGCAACGCTCTGCAACTGCAATCCGACATGTTGCAGAAAAATAGCAGACCTAATCTCAGACATCTGACATGTCAAATCTTCCAGGGATTCTTTTGCAATTTTGGTAATTTCAGCCAATCAGATTTGTCCTAGACAATGACATCATGACCAATTCCTACGCCAACAATGAACACATAAACAAACCACTGGCCAAAATCATGGTCGTTCTTCTGGCCGAGTCTATCCCCGGTCACGTAATTAGGTTGTTGCACTGGATCTTCAAGCAACTCGAAATAGTAAATTGGAAAATGACTATTTGACTGGCCTAAATTGGTTTAACTGCTTCAGAGCTGAAGTTGAATGATCATTGGTCAAGGTTAGACCTCAAATTTTAAATTTCAGTTGACATTTGATTTAAGTCTAAAAATCTGAAATGAACATGTTGTACCCCCAAATCTGGGACAAATGGCAACTCAGAGATGGCAAAAAACCATGCATCAAATCGGCCCTGTATCAGTGCATAGGCACCATGTAGATGCAGCGCGTTGCAGAGCGCTTGCAATGTGCAGGCTGGCCTGCAATGCGATTGCACCAAGACACGACTGGCAACTTATTCCAACCATATTTCAGTGCAATAGCATCGCATTGTGTGCACTGGGCTTTAGGCAAGACATCCCCCCCCCCTTGGACATTATCGCTAGTTGCAATGGATATCGTTATCAATCACCAGTTGTGATAGATCACGTCTGAATGCTCCTTAATCACGAGGGGTGATTGATCACCACTTGCTACCACAAACAAAACACTAAGCAAGAACATCTGTATGTATGATTTAATTTTTACATTTGATTTTATATTGTGTTCAATTGCTGTTCAATTTGTATTGTGTTCATTTGTTGAAATCTCTTCTGCGATCAATGGCTAAGTTTTGTATTATGAAACCCAGGGGCCCGCAACACAAAGCTTAGCAATGATCATAAGACATTTTTCTACAACTGATTGCATTGACTACAATGTACAATCAATCGTAAAAATCAAGAGTACGATCAATCGCAAACCCTTGTGCTTTGGGACCCAGGTCTTTTCCAGTACCATTGCAAGAGAATCTATAAGGGACTCTCAAATGTTTTTCCATCCATGGACCCTACCTTTTTAAACAGGAAACGTAGTTGACATATGCATTTTGGTTGGAGAGATCTGGAAGTAATGTAAGCTGACATACGTGACATAACAGAACGAAAATATGATAAGAATTTTCAGAGATGCCAACCTTTCCCCATTAATGTACTAACATACTTTAAAGCAGTTCCTTGATTTCTTTGATACAACCTAGGTTGATATCTTTAAAATATCTATTAAAAAATGCATCTCTTCTCTTAATTTATCTTTAAAGAAGTACACACAAAAGTGACAAAAGTGTGCAGAAGAAATAAATGATAATTTTCATTAGGATTATTATAATTAATTCTATTTAGTATCATAATTACTGCTATCATTATCATAAATATTTAAGTAATCATAATCATTCATAATATCACTATTATTTTCATTGATGCATATCTTCAGGTACATCTTGTAATTCATGGATAAATGGCATAAAAAATGAATTATCCAAATATGCAAAAGGCATAAAATATTAATTATCCAAATATGCAAATGATTTTCCCACCAATTTCAATTTTTGCTCCAAAGGCTCGAGGCCTATTTTTCATAAACAATTACGATTACCGTCAATACCAAGGAAACCTTGATTTTTATTGGCTGCCTAGTCAAGACCATATTTTTATTTTTCATGACAAATTAAATATTGTTGTATTGAAGGTCCATTATGAAACATGCCGACTGTTTCATAAAGCTAATTGTAAGTTACAAACTACTTTACAAATGACTGATGACCCCCTCTTAGCACTAATTCAACACAGTAGAAATCTGGTGTAATAAAAGTCATTAGTCATCAGCAAAATCCCTCATAACATTTGAACAGCTCTATGAAACATCCACCTGGGCCCTGTTGCATGAAAGAAAACCTCAGGCAATATTTTTGCCAGAGTTTTCTATGGCAAAATTGTTATGCAATGGGTCCCTGGTCTCTGAGAGGTGTTATGGAGAGATCCAAGATGGCCATCAACTTTGGGTATCAAAAACCCACTCTGCAACAACTTGAAGAGTAATCCTGTAAAGAAATGACTAACCTGCAAATCTTGAGTAGGTTACAAAATGGCAAGAAAACAATTATTAAAAAAAAAAGTAATAAAAAAAAAAACGAAATCCAAGATATAAAACTAGCAAAAAATGAAAATAATAAATGCCTCAGGAGTAAAGACCCCTCCTTGGTCCCAGTTTCACAAGTACATCAATCTGGGTGTGTCTCTTTCTGCCGGTGGTGCCATAATGTTCTAGGGCCCGGTCACAAAAGGGTTTGCAATTGATTGCACATCCATCGGTAACATTTCTGTTAAGGTATTTGGTCATCATTTGTAATGGTGACCTTGATTGACCATTGGCCACCTAGCGATTGATGACAAACCTTTTGTGTAACAGAGCCATCAGACAAAAGATTGAAGGGGAGAGAGCTTTTGAAAATATATTGAAAATAAATAGTGTTTGAATTAAATTCAAAACAAACATCTCCAAAATTAAATTGATTTTGAAATACCTAGAATAGAACCATACCTTATGCATAACTTGAAAAGTACATTGTGCATAGAATATCAAAATTAGACCGGACATATTCTCCTCGACCTGAGACATACCAAGGAATAGAGACATTTATGAACTTCATATTTGAAAAGACAATACTTTTTTTCGAAAATTGGGATATTTTTAATGATGAAAATTTAGTTCTTTTTTTTAATTGCCCTGATTGTCTCAGCCAAATAATGATGATACTATTCTTTCCTTTGTTTTCAAAACACTTTCTACAAAATATAAAATGAAAAATAATTGTTCATTAGAACATAAACTGCAGAATATGTCTAGTGATGGTGCAATGTGCACACTAATTATGGATTGATACATCTACATTGAATGGACACATTTTTTTTTTTTTTACCTATTAGTGACAATAAGTTATTTGAAGTCTGTTTGACCAATTTTTCGATTTTTATTCCCCGATTTGCATTTTTCAACATGGTAATACACTGTATACTTATATTTCCTAATACTGCATTTTATCCTCTTTTTTAAGTTTAAGTCTGAAATAAATGGATATCAATAAAGAATATGTTTTCAAGTTGGAAATTTGACAATGTGCAAGAATGATTTCAATGATTTATTTTTCCCTGTAAACACCATTTAGCAAAGGATTAAGGACACTGATGCAACAGAAATAGGCATAATATGTATCCGGACTTTTCACTCTTCTCATGTATACAGACTTTTGGGCTCTATACCTGACGCTATTCAACCACAACCAAAAAATGCGTTCACTTTGTCACAAATGTTAAGCACTTCCCCTTGAAAAAAGGGTAAAATGCAAACTTAAGGTGAAACAAATCTTATTTTACCATGCAATTTACATCCATCATTAGCAATGACACAAATGCAGAATTACAGAATAAATATCTGTCAGCTTACATTTCAATACAGGATCATTGGTTGGCATCTCTGAAAACATGACTTTATATTTTCTTGACAAGGATAGAAAAAGAAGATACTGTAAGTGCACCAAAGATATCACAAGTTACAATTACTTTCATTAAACATAAAAAAAAACATGAGGCTGAACAGGGAACATAGATTTTTATGATACACTGTCTGAAGTTTGTGAAGTTAAGCTTGATTTACTAGTGCGATTGTTGACTCAGACAGAAATCTCTTCGGGATTAGAGTTTGTAGCGGAAGGGATCTCTTCGCACTGTTCTAAATCAGTCCTTTCATCTGGACTGTTACTGTATGAAACTGAATTGATGGATTTGTTTATCACATTGTCTGTCGTCCTTACAAATTCCCCATCCGACACACAATTTTGTTCTTCTTGAGGACTAGACAAGTTACTATCTATTCCGTCCCCTGGGTTAGACAGCCCGTTATTATTATCAATAGTCGTTTCGTCAGACTGCTTATCGGTGATGTCTGACTGTTTATCAGTGACATCGGATTGTTTATCAGAAATATCAGATTGTTTGTCGGTAATTTCGGATTGTTTGTCGGATTCATCGTCGAGACTGCTGCTGAACTCTCCCTCAATAGCAGCCCCGAAAGTACTATGATCTCTACCCAAGGTGTTTGATTCTTTATCATCGTCATAATCACAATTCTCACTCTCCCCCAACCTCCCATGATCGGATCGTTTCCCGTTATTTTGGGGTATGAAAAGAAGGGGTTCAGAATGGCTGTCATCGCCATTCGTACTGAATTCTGGGGTCAGGGTTCCTGACCCGCCACCCGTCCTTGAACTGACAGCATCAATCTCGGGAGCATCCTCGCTCTGTAAGCTTCCCTGAGAAGATTCCTCCACTGGAGTCCTGACTTGCGCTTCTTCCTCCTTCACAAGGTCTCTGAAGTCTGTACTTTCCACTTGCTCCTGTTCTGAAGGGCTATCTCCAATCAACAACTGACCATTGGAGTCTGGAGCTTCAGAATTCCCTCCTTGGAATTTAGGGATTTCCTCGCCTTCCGCCGCAGGGTTGGGTGGTTCGCACGTCTCCTGGGACGGCGCCTCTGTCCTGAAATCTGCATCACCGATGACAGGTTCATCAGCTGCACTACGGCGGTCCTCCTCAACCGGGCTAGCAGGAGACTCGACGAAGTGGGATGGGTTGCACCAAGGTTCCACAGACAAACTCTTATTTTCCACCGGACCTTGATCATGCGGGGACATCACCTCCATTGGTGTCTCTTCATCTATGTATTCTGTAGTTCTCACATCAGGTATCTGCTTATCAAATGACTCCTCTTCCTTCTTCTCCTCCATCATCACCTCCTCCACCTCCTTCTTTTCTTCTTCATAGTCTACAAGCTCTTTACAAGGTTCTACATGCTTACCCTCTGTGCTTTCTTGCATATTTGTTGGACTAACCGGCTGCATGTTTTGCTCCTCATTGTCTTCAAGCTGAGGTTCATGTTTCATGTCGGCTACCGAGTCGGGGGTCAGTAGTATCCCGGCAGACTCTGCAGCATAAGTCAATCTGGCAATTTCCAGCTTTTTCTCTTTGAGTTCTTGCTGAAGTGCTACGATGGTACTCTGCATGCCCTCCCCTTCGTCGTTCAGTTGGATCACCATCTCGTACATCTCTGTAGAAGGGACACAAAACAAAGCAAATGTCTGCTGGTAAAAGAGGTTTCAACAAGTCGAGTTCCAGTATAATTTTTTTTTTTTTAAGTGCCAGATAATGTTTTAAAGTGATTTAGAAAAGACTGATACTAATAACTATGGACTTAACAATCTATGTATACAATTTGGCTTTGGAAGTACTATTGATTCAGTCTAACAAAAAGAACATTATAAAGGATAATAATACTAATAAAGACATTTATAATGTGCAAAAACATCTCTTCAACAGTGCACAGTCGCAATACATGTATGATCAAGATAGGTAGAGTGGATATGCCATAATCTCTCTTTGTCTCAGGTCTAATCACTATTAAGTTTGCATTTGATCAATCAAACATTTCACATTCTATGCAAAACAATGTCTCAGTGTGAAAATCTGAACGTCCCCATTCTCATTTTGTTGACACAACATTTGCTCCTGCAACAATTGCTCCAGGCTTTATTTTGTCGAAGATGCAGGGTTAGGGTTAGGAAATGGGTTTTAAGGCCCCATTCCACAGAGGGGGGAGACCTTTGAAAGACCAAAAATTGAAATTTGTCATCTCTGTGGAATGGCTCGGAAAGATTCCTCAAAGAACTCTGAAAGACTGATTGATACTTCTAACTGGACTTAGACTAGTCCTATAAATTTCTTTCAATGGTCTTTCAGAGATCTTTTATGCAACAATTGATCTTTCAGAATTTTTTCCATGGACTTTTTCTGGTCTTTCAGTGATCTTTCAATGACCTCTCGTGACTCTTTCAGCGATCTCCACAAAAATCTTGAGAGACTGTCGGAAGATCATGGAAAGACTAAAAACTTTGAAAGTTCATTGAAAGACCACTGAAAGACTGCGAGAAGACAACCAGAAGATTATTTTCCTGAAAGACTTTTGAAAGACTGTTTTAAACCGTTTCAAAATGTTTTGGGACTCACGAGGAACATAAAGACCATTGAAAGATCCATCAGGAATCGAGAAAGACCTCCGTGTCATGGTCTTCCAGCAGTTTTTCAGAGGTCTTGCTCTTTGTGGAATAGGGATTTAAGTTAGATTAAGGTTGGGTTATAGCTTTTTGCCGGAACCCCCGCTTTTGCAGGGAACCCTCCTTTGCTAGAAGGGTATTCAAGGCCTGTTACATCCAGGACTGAAGTTAGTCATATGAACAGTAAGGGGAATTTACAGCCGAGCAGAGTAAATGTGATGGAATCATCCTTCCTACCATCCTGGCTGTTCTTGAGTTCTTCATTGATTTCTTTCTGCAGAGCTAGTTCTGCTTCCACTTGGGCTACCTTTCCCTGAGATACTTGTTTACCAAGCTCTTGGTTCTCCTGGATCAGTGTACGACAACGAGCCATCAAACGCTTCCCAGTTTGACTGAAATGTAAAGAGAATAAACGAGTATATATAATAATAACATTCCGCTTTTATATAATAATAATAATAATATAGGATATTTATATTGCGCACATATCCACCTTGTTAGGTGCTCAAGGCGCTCCTATACCACTTATAGAGAAATTCCAGTAGTTGCAGTAAACACTGATTTCATGAGAAAGTCTGTAAAACAAGGCTTAATTGTCAGTATATCATCGAAGAAGTGACGATGGTGATGAGAAATAAATAATATTCCAGATACATTTTTGCAGTATAAGCTCCATCCACTTCACCCATTTTACCCCAAAATAAAAATACGGTATTGTATCAAAAAGCTGAAATTCAAACAAAGAGTTATTGTGACACCATCACTTCTATGCAAGTATATATATTACAAAGGACTTGCCCTTCTCAGCCTAATATTTAAGTTGTTTACCTGTCAGGAGTGAATTTCCAAGCAGCCATATCCTCATGAGCTTGTTGAAGGTTGGTGGTCTTATCCTCCAGTTCTTTCTTCAGACGTTGAATCAAGAGATTAAGAGCAGGATCCACAGTGGCAGCTCGAAGCTGTGCTGTGCTCGCATTTTGATTCTTATCTGCAAGCTGATTCTATTTCATGAAAGACAAAACAGCATGAATAGGGTTAAAATTAATAACTTATTAATTTCTCTGTTAATGATCGCACTGTTAATCTTTACAATTGCTCTGTTAACGATTGCTCCTATGGCAATTCTCTGCCATTTGCTATGAATTACTAAGATGAGAAATTAAAAACATTTGTCCATCTAAGGAATAATTATCACAGAAATCAGTTAATTTAATGTTGTTACTGAATGAAATGGTGTTGGTAAAAAATTCTTAAGAAATTTTTTTTTCCTCTCTCTCTTTTAATTAAAATCAACTTATAATTGGGGTTAACTTGACCTATAACCAATAATCTCGACCAATCAGAGTAATATCGGTTCAATTCTCAATCTCAACCATGGCATTCTTTCCTTCAGCAATTTACCCACATTGTGCTGCACTCATTTAGCCACATTGTGCTGCACTCAACCCATGTGAGGTGAATGGGTAACCGGCAGGATACATTCCTTGAATGCACTGAGCGCTGGAAGGCAGCTCAAGCTAATGCTGGGGTAATAATAATAATAGTGCACCACCAAATAGATTATTTCTGGATAGATAGCGCTATATAAATGCCTATTATTATTACCATGTTGTAGGGTACTGAATACTTACAGCTAGTTCATGTAGTTCCTGTTCCTTGGTGGTCAATCTCATAACAAGAAGCTGTTCACGGCGAGCTGCCTTGAGATGACGAAGCTTGTCCTCTCCATCACCTTCAAAATTAAAAAAAAAGATCCCCCTAAAAATCATCAGATATTCCTAGGAAAATATATATTCTAAAGAATTAATCGCATTCCAGGGGCCCCCCAGAAAAATTGCAATTACACGCAAAAGCAAAACTTGATACAACCTGATTTAAATCCGATCAGAAAAGGTCATTTAGAACTTTAAAATGCATTTAAAGGTAAATTTTTCTATAGCAGGCCCCCAAGCTCATGGCCTATTTGTAAAAGAAACTTTACATTTGATGGAAAAGTTACAGCCTTTGGAACAAAAACAAATAGAAAGAAATCTGTGTCTCCCAAAAAAGGTAATTGCACTGTACACAGGAACAATATGGAACCACACAAAAATCTACGTAGCATGAATGTGTGGCACAAATTTTTCAAGCATTCTTTTTCTGTAGAGTTGAACATTTTAACAAAATCTTGCAATCCGTTATACTACTATTTTGATTAGTATGGCTGAGTTATAAGGCCATTCAAATGAATGTTAAGAAGCTTAACCATAAGCTTAACACCGGTGTGTTGGCTCAGTTGGTAGAGCGTCCGTCTCACAACTGGGAGGTCGGGGTTCAAACCACGGCCGCGTCAGACCAAAAGACGTTAAAAGATGGGAGTTGCTGCTACCCTGTTTGGCGTTCAACGATTAAAAGGGATAGAGCCTCGTCGATCTGGCGCTGCACAGTGGCTGCCGGGCCCACGATCAATATTGGGCAAAGCAAATTTTCGGAGTATTTCATTTCATGTCTATTTCGAACAATAAATTATGGATAACAACACTGGGGACTCAACATTTTTCGCAATAAATCTGCTACACAAAATTTGTTGACCGTGTCGCTCTCTGTTTACTTTCAAGTCTTGCGCAACCTTTGTGCATGTGCCACACACAGTGTCCTTCCTGCTAACGTCATCCTTCTCTCACGCACTGTTTGGCAGACCACCATATAAATTTTGTATGTAATCACTCCATGACACATTTAGAGCTATCGGAAGCACACATGTACGTGTGTATAAAATTCCATCCAGGGCTTTCTCTTGTTGGGCTGTGTCTGATCCATACAGCAGCACAGACTCAATTTTTGAAACAAGAAGTCGCTCTTTTACGGCATCTTTAAATTTGAACTTCCAGACTTTCCTCATGCTATGCAAGGGATTCCATGTGAGGGCACGTCTAATCCCGATGTCCGTCGATGTAATCCAGAAACCCAGATATCTGAAGTCACTCTTCATCTTTCATGTAAGTACATGTACTGCACCATCTATGGTTGTACATGTAATAGTGGTGCCATGAATATATTACAGGCACCTTTATTACCTTTGTCTTCTTGGCAATGAGTAGTAGACCAATCTCCTTGCAATCCCTTTCAACTGCCAGTAGCACTTCTCTTGCCTGGAGGAACCTGACAGCTTTGTCCAGGCACCAACTATCATTAGTAAATAAATCCATGACATGTTCTTACCATTGTTACTAGTACTGGCAGCACTCATCTCTAGTCTTGCCTCCAGCTCTGCTATATATTCATCCTGTTTTTTGATGTGTTCCTGCAGATCAGGTTTACAAAGACTATCCACCTCATCCTCACACAGCCTTGCCTGAAAACAATATCATACATGAACATCAATACAAAATTTACTACCTCCCAACACATCATCGATAATAAGATGGCCAAGATTAATTTCCAACTCTTTTCATTCATTCATAAAAATAAATGAAAAAAAAAAAATCTTAAGCTTTAAACTAAGCTAATGTAAATGTAAGTTTTCGTTCAAATTTGATCAAATACACAATCCGTTACCCTCTGAATATCAAAGAAATTGTAAGAGCCTTTGGTATGAACTTCCAAATTTACAAATATTAAAGAGAAATGCCAGTAGTTGCAGTAAACACTGATTTCATGAGAAAGTCTGTAAAACCAGGCTTAATTGTCAGTATATCATCGAGGATCTAGATCTGGTAAAGTTACATAAACTGAACTTTGTGAAATCTTGAAATCTACGCTGAAAAATGTTCACACTGAAGATCACCAACACAGATAGGCACACGTGGGACAGCGTATTATTATTGCTGGAATAAAGACCCGACGGAAGTGACCGAATCCGCGCTTATTTTGCTTATTTCTCAGCAATTACACAATTTCTTCCAGAATCCTTTGGCACATATTTTTTATTCATACAAACACACACTTGGGTGGTCATTATATTAGATTCTGTAAAAAGTCATTTTGAGATCGTTACCAATACTGGAATTTATCTTTAATGATCAAAGTTCTGAACAGATCAATCAAAATTCCAGTCTATTTTGAGCTTCTGTAGGAATTAAACCATATTCAATTCCAAATATGAATTGTCATCAGCGGTCTGACGCCGATTAGGACTTTATTCCAAACAAAAGATTTGCAGCAAAGCAGGATTTTGATTACAGTATTCCTATCATTACGTTAAGTTTGCTAAACTTGAAATAAAATGATTTCACTTCTTGAAACTATTACATTTAAAATGTATTTTGTTAAACAAGTATTCTCATAGTCGGATCGTGTACACTGTAGTAATGGTGGGTTTGAACACCACACGAGAATACCCATAAGATGTACATCATGTTGTACATGTATCTCAAGTTTGCAGATTTCTTTTTAGATCAGATCATACTGAACACAAAGTTTTAAAAAAGTCACAATAATGAACCACATTTCCTACAACATGTGACATGTTCCTTTTTTCGGCTTCAATGGCTGATTAAAAAGCAAATTAAAATAATGACAGGAGTTGAATACATGCATGGACTCAAATTTGTGTGAAGATGAATTAAAATTAATTCCATATACATGTAGAATGTTTGAAGAATATCAGCTCAGACCACTAAATTAAAACAACATAAAATATATTATTGAAAAACAAAAATACAAATATTATCTTGTCAGAATAAAATGATTTGTTTTGATTCTTACCCTTTTCCTGGGACTTTCTTCTGTCATGTTGCTGTCTCTGAAAGATGAACAAATTACAAGATATCTACATGTAAATAACCTACAATTAATAGCAACTGTTCAATAATTACGACAAATGAAATTGATCAAAGTCAGAGAAAAGGATTCTAGCTGAGACCAAATAATTTTCAGTGAAGCATTACTCAAATCTTTAAAAGGCAAGGACCATTGGGGTGTTTCTGAAATTTGCTAGCTAGCTTTTAATCAATTTTGGTATAATTGCATGAGATATCCCATTTTATAAACAAAAGATTCTGTTTAATACTCTTATGGACATGTAAAATGTTTGCAGACCTTTATTTAAAATGTGTTTCACATGGCACATCATAATAAATGGGTAACACGAAAGATGGTTCTTGCAAAGACCCTTTCGTGCAATCAGCCCCTAATTTTTCAACAAAAAAGAGGACATTTCGATCTAAGTGAATGAACCATAAAAACATTATTAACCATTTCAATAATTAACAGCTAAAATGAAAGCCCCACTTTCTAGAATCATCACTGTACACAAATATATTACTGTGGTATATTTCTTTACAAAGTTCAGATGTTTTATATAGAAAGTGAAAATATCAAATTCGGGTAAAATTAGACATACACATATACATTTCCTTTCAAGTAGGCTACATTGTAATCTCCTCTAAAAAGGCTAAGAAAGCCCTGATAATTCGGATAAGACTATATTGGCGTCGATTCCGCTGACCCAGTACTCAATATGCTTAATTTGGTCAGACTATGCCTCATGAATATTCATGTCCAAACTATAAAGCATAATATTCAACACCCGATAAGCTCGACTTGTGTGGCATAATGGTAAAAACATTATGCCATGTGAGGTTAGTCCGTTTTGCTGACAGAGGCTTGAATCTCGACTTGGATGATTTTTACAAGGTCAGTATTTTTTTATTAAAAATTGAAGCAAGGTTCAGAAAAAAAATACAAGACCAAGATTTGAAGTCTGATTCAAAAGACTTCAAAACAGAGTTAGCTCTTATCGGCACCCATGGCTTGCCAGTGCATATATGCTATAATGGTGGTTTACTTTGAATTCTATTAACATAATTATTATGAAATATGGTATCAGCCTTTCGACATTTTGTTGACGTAGATGGCGCACTTTAATATTGAACGAAAAGCAAATCAGAGAATCGACATCAATTTTGATGTTTGCGGAGCGATAGTGCAAAAACAAAATCACAGGGAGGAAAGCGTGTTGCGATTTGCTTTTTGCGTTTTCATGACTAAAACAGAAAAACGATTTATCCATTCATATCTTGATCGGGCTTGATTGTTATATATATCCTCATAAACCAAGACAAATGGTGTATTGATAAATTGGGATTGTCCTTGTTTATGTGGACAGTTTTTTTTTCACTTACCCCTGCGGGACATAGATGGCAATTACTGCCCAAGTTCACCGTCTATTTTTCATGACTTGCCCTCTTCCAATAAAAAATGAAACCTGATATGTTTACATTGACTAGATTCTAGCGCACTTGATTGGTGTAGGCACTTGACAAGGTGAATGAACCTTCCTAGATTTCTTGTGTGGAGAAATCTTTTGAAAACAGAGACGATTCCTGTAAACTGGGACGATCCTATTTTTCTGAAGCTGACCAGCACTCTAGTCTCTACTGACTGTAGATCCAGATCTAGATCTAAAGTTGGGTCTAAACGAAGTTAGCATAGGCCCTACACTTTGACAGCAGCAATGACATGACACTTGAGTTGATAGAGTGCAAACCATGGCAGAGTTAAAATACTAACAGTTACTTTTGATCTAGTAAAAAAAAAAAGTCAACTGAATTTGTTCATTTTTTACTTCAGAATCAGACTTCAACATGAAGTCTTCAGTTTGAAAATCATTAGGCCTTGCCAAGTCTAACGTTACATGCATGTCCAACAAACCAACCAACCAAAGTCAGACTTACAACTTTAATTTTTTAAAAGCTGGCCAGTTAAACAATCAAAACGTTACTTGAAAGTTGAAAATACATGTATGATACTATATGAGAATTATTGAACCCATGGGCCTCTGGTAAAATATGCTTTGCAGGGTTGAAAATAGACTGAGGGATGAGCGATTCCACCCTCATGTGCTTTGGAACCGCTCTCGTAACTGCCCAAGTACAACTCCTAAAATGAAAATCGATCCTGTCTGCGCCCGTCCAGTCTACTGTTTACGGCAGCCAGGCCAGCGAAGCTACAGTTTTTGCTTTCATGCATCATCGCATTCAAGGTCGCTTTCTGACGTGTAACTGAAGGCGCGGCGCTTCAGAAAAATGCCTATCGAGTTTCAAACTCTCGATATCTTGGAGGATTCCTCTAAATACAAATTTGATAAACTTCATCCTATTCAATTTGATGGACAAACTTGTATAGACTAAGTCAACGTCCAGGTAACGAGATACAAACAATAAACATTACTCATTAGTCTTAACGTTCCATGACGGGCTACATCACTAGATGTATTGATGTAAACATTAACATGGCAAATAAAAAACAAATTAAATAATAAAATGAAGAAAAAAATAATTCGCAATTATCTAGGCCTAACTTATAAAGTTATATCTACATGTAGGCCTAGATCTAAATAAACATTGTTTAATATTAAATGAATTTGTAAACATGGTAAACTAGAACGAAGAAGCAGGACAAACTGCGATGCGCAACCCAATCATGACTTTGTGAATTGTCAACATACACTGCCACTGAAAACAAATCTTGATTCATGAAAAAAATCGCTCTGGTAAAGTGGTAAAAACTAAAATTATAAAATGGCTCTTAATATTTGTTTTTTCAAAATCATATGGCCTCAAAATCGCTTCCTAAAAATAAAAAGTAATTTCAACACTGATGGCCATGATGGCTGATGCCTTGATCGATGCCTAAGTCTGGCTGTGAAAAACATCAGCTCAATACTAAAATAGCGTCAATCAATCGAATAGGGCCTAGGGCTAGGCCTAAGCTAACCGGGCTAACGTTATAATGATATGAGTGGAGCTGGCCTGGTTTTTTATTTTTTTTTTATAACGGGCATGACGGGCCTGAATTTAGTGAAAACTGCCCATGAATGAAGTTTATTGAGTAGGAATTGACTTTGTCTTTAACTTACATTAATCCCTCCCAGATGTGCCTCTTCTGATTGTGTTAGTCCAACAAGAGTTACAAATTTAGGAAACCATAAAATATCGAATTTCCCTGTCTGCATGCATTACGATGTTCACCATGTGCACTCATATACAAATAGTCCGTGTACAATCTCTATGGGATTTTTTTTCCATACCTACATGTAATGCGCATACCGTATGCATGTAGCTCGCCCGTAGCTCGCGCTGATAGACGGTCAAACTGCCGTGCCTCCATATTGCCGAGACTTGCGTTTACAAATTCACGTGTATGTTGTGAACTGTAGGGGGATGGCTCCCGGGATGGCTTAAAAATATAATTTCATTTCATTCTCTTACTTCTATTACTTTATTTGATTTTTAATGTTTCATTTTATTTCATGATTAATTTCATTGTATTTTCTATTTAATTTTATTCTATTGTTTTTTTTCCAATCTTATTCTATTTTATTTCATTTCATTGTATTATTTATCTCAGGCTTTTCTTTCCTTGATCTTAAACTCTCATTGTGGCGTGTCTAAAGGGGGTCAATTAGGGGCACATGCCCCGGGTGCCGCTTTCAGGGGACGCAAAAAAGGGGAGAGCTAGGAGGTGCAAATAAAGAATAGGAAAACAAAAATGAAGAGAAAAGGCAAAGAAATAAAGACGCAGAAAAGGAATTCCACTGAAGGCGATTGATACCTCCGTCTTATAAGCGAGGATACATCATGATTTAAAAACATAAGCTCGCGCTTCAAGCTCGCATTACGCTGATGAGATATGTATCCTTTTAATGAATTCCTATTCATTTTGAAAAAATCAAGAAAATTACAATATTTACAAAAAGTATATATCTAGAGTACAAAATAAAGGAAACAAGAAAAAGAAATAATGAAACAGGTAGAACAAAGACTAAAAAAAACATTTCTAATTCAAGGCTGCATTTCGTTTGGATTTAAGCCCTACTATGAGAAATAAATTTCCCTTTCTTTCGTGTGCTAGAAAGTACTATAGTTCATGAAACTTGGGAGTGATTTTGGGACATAAGGGTAGTGAAGTATTAATGAACATCCTGCCCGAGTTAGGGGCGGTGACGAGACGACCCTTTTTATATAGGGCGCTGTACCCCCTTCCTGGGTAGCCGCCCATGGCCTATATACAGGTTTCTGAGCCACTCGTTTCTACTGATGGTCAGAAGAATGTCTGGTGTATATACTCAAAAATTTATAACAAATTCTTGACCAATATTGATTTGAATTCAAACAGCAACAATACTGACGTCCTGGCAAAAGGGCCGGAATTCCCTCAGCTTCAGGCCCGTCTGAAGGAAATTGAGAGTAGAACGGTTATGTTTTGAAATTATGAATTGAACCGTGAGGACTAATTTAAATAGTTTGTGAATATGATTTCTTTCACCAAATAAATAATGCGAACAAAAATGGTGGGTTATTTTTGGAAATATTTACCTGAAAACGGGACAGTGTATAATTGTGAACATGAAACATATCACCGGAAATGCAAGCGCGAAGCGCGAGCTAAGAAAACGGGACATTTTAAAGGGGAAGTTCACCCTGACAAAGAAGTGTATTGCAAAGATAGCAGCAAAATAAAAAAAAAATGTTACAGAAGGTTTAAGAAAATCCGTCAAAAAAAAGTTATTAGAAGTTTATATATTTGACTTGTGACGTCATATGCAAGCAGCTTTCCTACATATCGTATGGTAAAAAAAATCAGTGATAATGCGTATCCGACAATGATCATAATAATCATAATAATTATACTTCCCCTATTTTTGTCATATAATTATGATAATTCATCAAAATATGATCGACCATAACTTATGGGGGGGTAGCACAGCTACTGGTCATCCTCAACCTGACTAGTCTTCAGACTTTGAAACAGATGGTCGTGGGTTCGAATACCAGCCAAGGCGTAATTTCCTTCAGCAAATGCACTGTCATGCTGCACTCAACCCGGGTGAGGTGAATGGGTATCTGGTTGGAAGCAAAAAAATCAACTTTTTTAAATAAAAGTACCAAATTTTGTGATTTTGACATGATATTCAGAAAATGATATCATATTTCACTTTCAATGTTTTCTTTTATTTTCCTTTACACTTTTTTGCTTGGTCATGATTTTTTTTATTTGTGGGGGGGGGGGGCATCCCGAGCCCCCACCCATCAGTATACCACTGTTCAAAGGCACCATAACCTTCGTAGCACACAATGAAAGGATTTTGGGGAAAAAAACACGCTCTCCCACTTCGGTTAAAAAAATGTTCTTGCCTAAAGAAGGAATATTCAAAGCTCAAAGAGAACATATTAAAAAGGAACAAGAACAGAACTATTCAAGCAAATATGTAGATTTGGAAATTAATTTTGACCGCACAATTCGAAAATTATGGCAAAGATCATGAAAAGGTTACGAGGAAGTCTGCTGATTAGCAAGAAGTCCGACCATCATATTTATCATTTTATGCCATTTTGGCGCAAGCTTCCTTTTTAACCCCAGACAAAAACATTCCTTGTTCACTCAAGCATGAACGAAACTAAATTATTTTTATGGCATTTGAAGGATAAGACTTCAGGGCACCTATAATGACACCAAAATATCGAGATCATAATTTGAAACAAACATTTTATAGACTTTTCAAATCTGTCCCGTTTTTTTTTTTTTGATATACGCATTGTATTATTATTATTATTATAACCTTAACTACTCGGGGGATAGCTCCACCCCCCGTGATCTTCACCCAATTAAGGTTGTATAATCTTTGGTGAGAAATTGCCGGGAAATTCCATCTCTGATCATTGATCAACATAACGATCTTTTCCTGCACCATTATTTTGACAGCACATTGCAGGGGCGGATCCAGGATTTTGAAATAGGGGGGCGCCAGCGGCGAGGGAGCGAAGCGACCGAGCGGGGGGGGGGAGGGTGTGGGAGGGGGGATACCCCCCTCCCACGGCAAGGACTTTTTCAAAAAATCATGTCCAAAAGTCGTATTTTGAGAGCACCTTAAGAAGAAAAATGCACACTTAAATCACTGTAACTTCATGAATAAAAGACACATACTGACTCATTTAGGAGCTGGTTTCCAGTCACACACCGTATAAGCGGTCATTCAAAACATACATTTGGCAAAGGCTCTTCACTTGCTTGCATCGTGTGATTGAAACGTCAAATTTAAATGATACGAAACTGAGACTTGTAATCGATAAGTTCCGAATAATCCATTCTGTTTATTGTCATTTGTGTATTTACATTGTGTGTTTCAAACGAGAATTGTTTAGTCGTATGGCAACATGCATATAAAATTTTGTTCTCTTTTCCCCAAAATGCATTGTTACTACAGAAAAAAACGACATCATCCTCTGGTAAGCAACCTTTTCCCTCGTATTATTTTTAAATCACCTTCAATAATCCAGTCATTCTGCACAACCTCAAAGTAATATAATGCTTCTTAAGGGGATTCTCATCATTTTTATTGTTTACGTTTTCAATTTTGCTGGCAATTTTTTTTTAAAGATATATTGTAATCAGCAAACCTATAGATTATCAAACATTAAAAATGGGGTAAGGGGGGGGGGGTTAATGTCACAATTTCTACTTTTTAACAATACACAATGTGTCCTCGGGACGTTTTTCCCCAGCACGAAAGTATTTTTATCCCCCCCCCCCCCCCCCGTCACATAAAATCTTCGCTCCTTACGCTGACATATAGCTGCCTATGCAGCAAACGCGGAGTGGGGTCGACTGGTGATTGAGAATTTGCTCCTTGATAATTCGTTGGAATGATTGCTTCGGCGAAACTTAGTTGGGGCGCCCTGGATAATATGCCTCTGAATCTACCAGAAAGTGTAAAAGTTAGTTTACATTAAATACAAATATGTCTGACCTATACATTTCAGTGAAAACGTACATGACCAAGGCAGAATGATAATGCTGCGCACGTGGCGCCCGATATAGGGCTTCATCTTTGAGTGAAGAATAATCTCGGGGATAGACATTATCATTCGCATCGTTGACACTTTCTCTCGCGATCTGTTACTTACAATTTACATGTATTTGCCATAAAGACGGACAAACGCATGTTACAAAAAACACAAAATTTCGGGAAAAAATGATATCCAATCCAACATCTTCACACTGGTCACTACACTGCAACTCCCGATTACAAGTGGTGCAACTTTCCAACCAATCGACTTGCGCGCCCTGGAATTCCGGAATTTACATATTGCAATACAGTATGACAGAGGTGCATTTGTGCGAACACAAAGGCCATGAGCGTAAGTTAAAATATAGTTTTGACTATATCTAGCCCTTGAAATTGACTACATTGTACCAATCCAGTAAATATAACCATCCCAAAAAAAAAAAAGGCGAAAATAGGGGGGCGCGCGCCCGGGGCGCCCCCCTCTGGATCCGCCACTGCATTGTAATATTTATCTCTGATGATCGATAATTTCCTTATTTTTTCTCAAACTTATCAAACTTGGGGCTTGGTGAAGAAAGAAGGAAAGGAGAGAGAGAGAGGAGTGGCATGACATGCATGACATGCATGAGAGGAGGACCAGGAACTGCTGTGCGAAACGAAATCTCAATCGGAACGCTGATGCTCGCTCGATAATCGCGACGCGCGCATGACGCACTGTACGTGTTGCATAGAGGGGCACTGCATTGACTGCAAAACACATTGGCAAACACGATTCATCGAATTATATCAAACTATATAGGCCTAGTAATTTTACATCTCTATAAGGATCTGTATTATGATCTTATATATATGATCTGTATGATTAGTTAAGGAGTCAAGGACCATTGGCGAGGCTCGAGAGAAAGATTAAAAAGGATAGGGTGACTGAGAAAAAACCCCAACAAACATCCAATATTGTAATGGGGGCGCGGGGCGAAAAAAAATCAGCAAACTTTTCCCAACATGATCAAAGAGCTAACAGTTTTGGGTTTATTCGCGGGGAGGGGACTTTGTGTAAACATAAAATATATATGCGCGAGCTGATTTTTTTTTAATATGATCTGTGATATTCAAGACTTTTAGTAAGAATTGGGGTAAGATCTTAATGCATATCTCATAGTAAAAAAACAAAGAATAAGTGAAACGCAAGCTGAAGTGATGCAGTGATGTGTATATTGCATATTTTGTGCAGTGATCATAGACAGGCAATGGGAACGCGCGGAGCGCGAACTGATTTATTTTTCTAATTTTTAAATTATTTCCCTCCCCTTTAATTTTGTCTCATAATTATGTTCTCCTAACTTTTTGTCTCCTTTTTTTTGCTGGCCTGATCTTCAGCCTGGAGTACTGCCTGTGTTTGGGGATTGGACAGGAAGAATGAAAATGCCTCTTCTTTATTGGCGGAGCGAAAAGGGGGAAAGAAAACTAGTGGAAAAATAAGAAGAAAGAGAATTGGAGAAAGAAAAGTGAGTGAAATAAGGGTAGGGGAATCGAAAAATATAAAAACTTATACTCACTAACAATTAACTGAAATTTCGCTCGAACTTTAAGTTCCCATTGGCTGTTGAGTGGGATAATTTACTACAGAGGATAACGTGGGACATGAACTTTCCATTTTCAAGTCAAATTATTATTCTGTTCGCGATTTTAGTTTGATATTATTCGGATATTACTTTGTTATGGCAAGATACACATCCTGCATGTTCAGGATTTTTTTTTAAATATGTGCTGAATGCATAAACATGTATAAAAAAAAATAATAAATCGCGCGACGAGGTTGATCGGATATTTTTATTAGTCATGAATTAACACAAACAGTCCTTGAAATGTCTTGATTTTCAGGTCCTGAGTATATACTAAAAAAATATAATCCGCTCGCACTGTCTTGCTTGCATTAAAGGGGTACTCCAAGCTGAAAATAGTATAATTTGAACAGATTAAGAAAACTCGGACAAAAAAAGGGAAATTTCATCAAAATCGGTGAAGAATGACAAAGTTATGGTATTTTAAAGATTTGCGTTATGCGGTGAAACAATTCTAGGCATGTCTTTATGAATAAATTCAAATTTTTCCTTCAATAACCAAATTGGAATAATAACTGCATATATATATATTCATGGCTGTAATTTATTTTATTACAAGGGAGACACATCATTCACACATAAAATAATTATGACTTCATGATGACACTTCGTGTTCGAATTATTTTTTAGGCGATATGAAATACCTTGTTTGTAAGATAAAGCCAAGAATTGGTACTCTTTAAGCATCTAAATGCTGATCGTTCTTTCAGCCTAACATTATAGGCCTTGTTAGTAAGAACCACCCCCTAAGAAATGCAACAAACAATCAATTTCAACGGCCGATCAGGGGAAAATGCGAATAAAAATATCACCCACCCCCTTAATGGCGAAAGCTTGATCCGCCCTTCTACAACGGGCTGCACATACCACTACCCCCCCCCCATACTCGATCTTATATTTGCCTTATACGCGACACCATAACATATTTGCTGACCTCGTTCGCGGGCATATCCGCGAACATCTATTCCCGAACACTTGCCTAGGCCGTGTGCGCTGGCCCAGATATTTGACCAGGTTGCGCTAGCAGATAACGGCTCCTAGCCATAGGCCCTGTGAATTGTGTAAGCACCGGGTGTAAGCATCAACTGGAAAGTTGCTGATCGGAGCTGGATTCACAATTTGACGTGAGGCTGTAGTAAAAATGCTTGCTGCATCTGCTTTAGTAGGAAGGTGAGTACTATGGAAGCAGGAGACCGTCAAAAACACGGATATACGTCGTGTCGTAATTCAATTTACTAGTGACTACTACTAGTACTACACGACGTAAATAATTACGTAGTGTAGCAATTCGAATTACTACACGACGTAAATAATTACGTAGTGTAGTAATTCGAATTACTACACGACGTAATTCCGAATTACTGCCCAACGATTTAATGTCATGACGTTAAATGAATTAGTGTCGCTACATCAAATAATTAAGGTCGTGTAGTAATTCGAATTACTACACGACGTAAATAATTACGGCAGGAAGTTAGTTGGATGTTCGACATTTGATATTCAAACTGTGAAGTTGGTTTGATATTCAGGTTCGATATTCAAATGCCTGTGAAGCTGGACCAATATTGCCACGGACCCGATCCGCATAGTACTGCCCCCCCCCCCAAAAAAAAAGTTCTACAACCGAGAACAATAGGAAATGATAAAGGATATAAAGATGAAAGATACGTTATTTTATGCATACCATGTCAAAATCAAAGTTAAAGGGGAATCCAACCCAAATAAAAACTTGTTTTTATAAGGAAAAGAAAAATCAGACAAGTTGATAGGTGAAAGTTCGAACAATATTGGACAAACAACAAGAAAGTTATGAATTTTTAAAAGTTGTAAATATTGGTAATCACTATACCCATGGAGACTTCAAATTGGCCGCATATGGGATGTCATAGTGATGTAAGGCAAGGACTACTCTTCCATGTACTCCTATACTACCTGGGTTATATTTAGATTACTGCCCCAGGGGAATGGGTACTTAGGAGAAAACCACAAATCACTGATAATAAAGTACATGGCCTATGGGAAAGTTGTCCTTGCCCCTTGTCATAATTTACTTACACAGTTGCCAATTTGAAATCTACATAGTATTAGTGATCTCAATTTTAAAGCAGCTATAACTTTCTCATTGCTTGTCCGATTTCTTTCAAACTTTCACCATTCTGTTTAATTTATTTTTCTCTTTCCCAACATAACATTTTATGGCCAAGGCTGGATTCCCCTTTAAAGTTAAAGGTGTTTTTTTTTCTCGCTGGCTCGAGACTTATTACGAAGCAAATTTTTGCTGCATGCGCCATTGTGTGCCCCCTCTTTGTTCTTATCACGCATTGAGCTTTGCCCTAATGCTCGGGGCACAATCATAAAACATCCTGTTCATACAATGATATGACCCCTCCGTTCTTCTCTCCCGTTCCCCCTCCTTTTCTTTCCAATCTCCCCCTTTCGCTTCTCTCTCTCCTATTATGTATTCTCTCTTTCCTTGTTTTTTTTTACTCTATCCACTGGCGGCACCAAGAGATTAGTCAGGAACGTGGTTCCCCATGCTTGAAATATTCCGTTTTGTTAATTTTAGCCCCCCGTTAATGTGCATGCGCCGGGTAACCGAGTCAAGTTCTACAAGTTAGGGTAGGTGGTTACCCCGGATAGACCGTCGGGATATTCCTGGGGGCCCCTTGGAAAAAAATAAACAAAATGCGATAAATAGCCCTTTATTCCTTTAATTTTGTTAATTTGAGCCCCCTAAATGTGCATGCACCGGGTCAAACTAGTGTTTATATGGTTGCCCGAGTCGATTTCTACAAGTTAAGATACGTGTTACCCCGGCTAGGCCGTCGGGGTATCCCTTGGGGCCCCTCGAAAAAAATAAAAAATAAAATTTCTTGCCCTTTTATTCACTGACGTTTGTCCCCTAAATGTCCTCGTACTTGGGCACGCCAGTGTTGTTATGGTTGCCCGAGACGTGCTGCACCTGTAAAACCCCTTAGCTTTCAAAACCCCTGAATATATTTGAATATCGAATGTTGGTCCAGCTTCACAGGCGTTTGAATATCGAACCTGAATATCAAACCAACTTCACAGTTTGAATATCAAATGTCGAACATCCAACTAACTTCCTGCCGGTACGTTCCTGTACAATACTCTGTAGTCTCAGCTCTTTGCATTGCGCTCATATAACGAACGGTCTCATTGGTTGATTTAACGTCACTACACTAATTCATTTAACGTCATGACGTTAAATCGTTGAGCAGTAATTCGGAATTACGTCGTGTAGTAATTATTTACTACACAATGTAATTATTTAGGTAGTGTAGTAATTCGAATTACTACTCGTAATTATTTACGTCGTGTAGTAATTCGAATTACTACACGACCTTAATTATTTGATGTAGCGACACTAATTCATTTAACGTCATGACATTAAATCGTTGGGCAGTAATTCGGAATAGCGTCGTGTAGTAATTTGAATTACTACACTACGTAATTATTTACGTCGTGTAGTAATTCGAATTGCTACACTACGTAATTATTTACGTCGTGTAGTAAATTGAATTACGACACGACGTATATCCATGTTTTTGACGGTCTCCTGCTTCCATAGAGTACGGTACCGGTGCACAGTCTACACCGTCTTTTTAGATCTCTATTAGATTAAATTCAAATCTAATAATGAGCATGCAATACAAATCCTGTAGGCCTAGATCCTAAGTAGGCCTAGACTCTAAAAAAATCACAAAAATGAAAAAGTTGTCCCTCATTTCAGTCAACATCAATTTATCAAAACAAAAAGGCCTCATCATGATCATACTCATCCAGGGTGACCAGATTTCACAAAATGAAATATGGGACAATCGACAAAGCAGGCGCACACTGCAGACCGAGTCAGGTCTTAAATAAAGAAGGCTACACTGCACAGTGTGGGACTTAAGAAAAAAGTATAAAGCATTGGAAGGGAGGGTGAACGCAAAAGAAAAGAGATTAATTGAGAAGAAAGAAAGAATGAAGGGGAAAGTGAAGTAAAATAAGGAAAAAATTGAAAGAAAGAATAAAAGAAGGATGAAAGAAAGAATAGAAGAGGGAAAGGTTTCCATCATTCTTTAAAATGAATATAGAAAGAAAGAAAAGGAAGATGAATAAATGTGTGAAACTGAAAGAAAAAATAAAGGAGAGAAAGGAAAAAAGAAAGTTAGAAAATGGAGGAGGAAAGAAAGAATGAAGGGAAAAAATATCTTCATTCTTTGAAAGAAAGAAAGGAGCAAAGAAAGAACAAAAACGGGAAGGAAGGAATTAAGGGAAAGAATCAGAAGGGGAAAAAATGAAGAATGAAAGAAAGGATGAAAGAGAGGGAGGAAAGAATGAAAAAAGGAAACAATGGAAGGAGAGAACTAAAAGAAAAAGGAGAGGAAGGGAGAAGGAAGCAAAGAAAAGTTAAAGGAAAGAAAGAATGAAGGAAATAAAAAAAAGGAAATTTAAAAAAGAAGGAAAGTAAGAGAAAGTAGGAAAAAAAAAATGAACACAGGAAGGATCAGGGCAGGAAAACATAGGAAATAAAGATAGATGGAACAAAAAAGGGCAAGCAGGAAGGATGAAGAACGAAGGATAGAAAAGAAAGAAATGGGGAAAAAAGTTCAAACTTCAAGCAAAAAAAAAATACTATCATCTAACAACAATCGTAATGATATTTTGTGTGTTTTTATATTCTTAAAATCTTAAAGAACTAAAATGTTTTAGAAATGAATGAAATTTTAAATTGAAACATCGTCAAACTTAAAAATTAGATGAAACATAGGGCATCATACACAGGCATCTCTCCCATCCCAGTACAAGTTCGCAGCTGAAACAACTAGATCTAGTTATGAAAACTCAATAATTTGTTCCTCCGATTACATCTCAGTCCAAATCAGTTGTCTGAGAATCCATAATATGATTATAAAAATTTCCCCGCAGATTTTATTATTTTGGTGGAAAATTGTTATCATGTGAGATTGTTTGCACCATTGAAATCTGCTTTGATCCTACATGGCTAGCTAGTAGCCTGCTACACACAGGCGCGCAGGAGGCCAGTTCATTTGCAATGTATTGGGTTTGCAAGAAAATCACTGCAGATCTTGCAAAAGTTTACATTTTTCGATTTTATTGTCTACGCTTCGTCATCTGTTGGTTATTTGATGAAAATTTGTCATTTTCTTAGATGTATTCACTATATTTTGAAATATGGGACAAATAGGCTTCCCGGGAAGGGTTCGTCGTGACAAAAGGAGCAAAATATGGGACGATCCTGGAAATACGGGACGTCTGGTCACCATCTACTCATCTGTCGTCATAGTCATACACCTTCTTAATCTTATTCCAAGTTCTAAGACTAATGTATGACCCAGAAAAGATAAAGACCACTCAGTCAATGAACAAGGTTATGAATATGATAGTCCTAGGCTTGTTCTCTGTTAGTTACTTTTCCCTGTCTGCCTTTGTGGTGAAATAAGGTTGACAATGTTGGCTTATTTTCTCTTGTTTGGGCGGGTGGACAAATGCTTGATTTTTTGACACTGTCAGTTTCCATTACAACTATTCATCATACATATTGGTTTTTAAGTGAATTTAAATCTTTTAATTATTTTTTCTAAATTAAAAATAGAGATTGAGAAATGACAATTTTCTCGAACTTTTATTTTTCACCATTAGAGGGCCCACACAAAAATATGCAAAAAATTGCATTTTTGTAGCACTCCAATGAATACAAAAATGACCCCCACGCCTCTAATGAATAATAGATTGCAAACTGTATGTGATTTAGGTTACAAAAGTGGCATTTTATTTTTAATGAATTTTTAAAATGTGTGTTGCACACTGCATAGCTACAAGTCTATCTACATTTAGATTCCCCACAGGCAGGGTGGTAGCAGTGAACAAGTGATAAAAATGCCTATTCTAGAATAAGAAAATGGAAAATAACTGAGAAAATGAGATTGTATTAGATCATCTTCAAGATTGCAATTGAGACAATTAACTTCTTGTTACTGTTAGACAAGAATAACCTTCGTTTCTGGGGATTTATTTTTCAGTTTCTGACATCTTACTTCAGTGGAACAACCAATGTACTGTCTACAGAGGCTGAAGCTTTTGTGAGTTTTGGTCTAGACAGTGAAGCCAACATAGACAATAGTTCAGCAGAACAATGAATGTACAGAAACTAATGTTAAAGCTTAGTTTTAGTCTAGGCCTAAACCACGATGACATGATCGCCATTTTCATTTTTAAATTGCCTTTAAACTCAAATAGGGTCTAGGCAGATAGGTGTTGTGGCATCTATTCTGTTTTTAATTGAATAAAGAAAACATTTTGGGCCTTTAGTTGTTTGTAGTCTTCACCTGAATGTTAGGCTTTTTATTCTAAAAATTGGTATGTTATTGTTAGTATTTTTTTCTTTTATTGCACTAGATTTTTTTTTTTCATTTGAGTTTTATATTTTAGAGATTTAAGAATATTGATACTTGTCTAACTAGAGCTAGAGCCAGAGGACAAGAGACTTACTTTGGTTTACATCCTCCGGGTCTCAGCAGAAATGTGTATTACGGCAAATGGTATTGTATAGTGTGTCGCCTAACAGGCTGACGTGTTTTGTAACTGCTCTCCAAGTTGCATATCATTTTGTGTATTTGCCTTGTTTGTGTGGAGATATATTCATACAGTCAGGTTGTATTACGTATATAGATGTTTTTGAACTGTTTTTTGTCCGTAAAATTGCTGTAGTATTTAGATATTTCTGGTACAAATTTGTGTACCATTTTGGTTGTGTTGTATAGGTGTAGTTACCATTTTGAACATGCCCCAGTGTATAGAAACCTGTGTAGGTGACATTCACTGGTCATGTTCACTCAGCTGAAAACTACTTAGTGTACAATACAATGGAGACACATTGCTTCTTCTTTTCTGTGATCCTTATAGGCTTACTGTCTATATGTTACCCATGTACAGGTTCACAAGCATGTATGTCAGTCAATGTAAAAAGTAAGTTTGTAGTTAGGGTTGATAAGTTTAATAATAAGTTCTCTAAGTGTAGAATATCATATTATTGTAATAGTACAGCAACATTTCAATTGTGTTTGTTAGTATCTGGTGACATTGATCCTAACCCTGGTCCAAGTGATCAGCCTGCCCAGAACCAGAATGCCTCTAGCATTGATCAGCAGAGACAGCGCATCAAATATGATAGGTCCTTTCTCCTACTGTCTAATCCTTCCTGGTCGCATCTACCTCTCGCGAGAATTGAACATGATCTTAGTAGACTTATCTACAGGACTCCGAGGAATAGGAAGTTGGTTGATGAACATACATGGAGAACAGTTAAGGACTTAGGCATCAAAGCGAGACAACGTGGGATAAGGGGTGGACAGAGAAAACAGCGGTTCATCGAAAGAGTGTCAGCATGGCAGACGTGTCATGGGACTCACCATGGCCAGAGAGGAGTCAACATGAACAATCTTCAGTTCATCAAATCAGTTGATACAAGTTCTCGATTGTCTTTACATCTCATGAACTCTCGATCTTTTCGCAACAAATCGTTTGAAATCTATGACTATGCTATTGATGAAGATATGGATATATTAGCCATCACAGAGACTTGGTTGTCTGAGGATGACCCAGCAATCATTCAGGAAATTAAGCCGTCCGGATACTCCTTCTTGAACATTCCGCGTGACACTGACCCACACGGAGGCATCGGGATCCTGTATAAGACGCAGCTTAATTTGAGATTGATGAAACCAGACTTTCCATCTGTAACGTTTGAGTCAGCACATGTGGTTGTTGAGGGTAAGGGACTTCACTTGTTTGTGATATACAGACCACCTCCATCTGCAGTGAATGGCTTTACTACAAAAGCTTTTCTTGATGAAATTGATGAGTTCTTCGGGAAGTGTGCCATGCTAAGTGGTCGCACCATCATCGTTGGCGACTTCAATATCCATGTTGATCAACCAGATCTTCCTGTAAGTCGGCAATTTCTTGATTTCATCAGTGCATCGGGATTCCAACAACACATCTTAGTTCCAACCCACGACAAAGGACATACACTGGACTTAGTTATTTCTCGTTGTATTGATAACATGGTTCATAACTGTATGGTTCTTGACAAAACCTTATCAGATCACTTTGTTGTAAGTTGTACTCTTGATTTAGAGAAGGTGCATGCGAATACAACTGCAATCACATCAAGGAATTATCGCTGCATTGATCAAGAGTGTTTTAGTAAAGATCTTGAATTGGGCCTTCAAACTATATCACAATTAAATGATGTTCATGAGCAGGTTGATATCTTCAATCAGACTGTCTGCAGTGTTCTTGATCGATACTGTCCAGTTTCAGTTCGGATGAGAAAGGATAGACCATGTGGAGCATGGTATGATGAAGATATCCACTTGCTTAAGAGAAAGAAAAGAAAGTCTGAGAGGAGATGGCGACAGTCATGTCTAGGGACTGATCGCAATCTTTTTCTCTTTGCAAAGAATGAATTGAATAATGCTATAATTAGATCAAGGAGTAGTTATTTCACTAATCTGCTCCTTGAAGCTAATTGTAAAACCATGTATGCTACAATACACTCACTTCTTGGATCATCAAGAAAGATCCTTCCTTACAGTAATGATCAGCTTGAGTTAGCAAACCGTTTTTCTAAGTTCTTTGACGATAAAATTTCTAAGATACGGACTGTTCTGGATGATAAGGAGCGTAGTCTTCAAACTCCTATCAACTGTAGTTTGGTTCAGGCAATGGAGGAACAGCAATATGAAAATGGGTTATCTATGTTTGTTGATGTTTCTTCATCTGATGTCAAAAAAATTATTGCTAAATCAGCAAACAAGTGCTGTTCTTTAGACCCATTACCAACATGGCTACTTAAAGAAAACATTGATGTATTTGTACCCAGTATTGTGATACTGATAAATTCTTCTCTAAGAAGTGGTGTGTTCCCTGACAAGTTCAAAGAAGCTATTGTGTCACCCTGTCTCAAGAAATCCGGCTTAGATTCTTTTGAGTTAGGGAACTATAGGCCTGTCTCAAATCTCGCATTTCTGTCAAAGGTTCTTGAGACAGTTGTGTCGCGACAATTGGTGGCGCATCTGGATCGTTGTGGTCTGCATGAAAGGTTACAATCTGCTTATAAAGCAAATCACAGTACAGAATCGGCTTTACTTCGGGTCAAGCATGATTTGCTGTTAGCAATGGACAACCGTCAAGGTGTTATTATGGTCATGCTTGACCTGAAGTCGGCCTTTGACACCATTGATCACACTGTGTTGTTGCGTCGATTGCAATCTGACTTCTTTTTGTCCGGTACAGTACTTAATTGGTTCAGTCATATTTAGATGGCCGCTCTTTTAGAGTATCAATTGGTAACCATTTATCTCATACAGTTAATTTGCAATACGGTGTTCCGCAGGGTTCTGTACTGGGGCCTCTGCTTTTTACTTTGTATTTACGACCACTTGGGGACATTCTGAGGAACAATGGTGTTGAATTTCATTTATATGCTGATGATGTTCAGTTATACTATTCTTTTGATCCCAAATCTCAAACTAGTTTTCGCAATGCCATTTCCTTGATTGAGAAATGTGTTCAGGAAATTAATGAATGGATGATAAGAAATAAGTTACTATTGAATGAACAAAAAACAGAGTCTCTTTTGATAATTTCTCCGAAACTTAGGCACTATTTATCTGACCGTGTTCATTTGTTAATTGGTGATGCTATCATTGAACCTGCCGAATCTGTCAGAACTTTAGGTGTTCAATTTGATTCGTCACTGACGATGACTCATCAAATAAATTCCCTATGTAAAACACTTAATTTTCATTTATACAATATATCTAGGGTCAGGAAAATGTTGACGTATGAGGTTCACCATCATGCAGTTCGCTCACTGGTTTTAAGCCGTCTGGATAATGCAAATTCTCTTTTGATTAATATTAATGTTTCCGTCTTAGATAGACTACAACGAATTCAGAATCGTGCAGCTCGTATTATTTCAATGGCTAGAAAATATGATCATGTGTCTCCTTTTTTCAAAGAACTTCATTGGTTACCGGTAAGAAAGAGAATTACATATAAGATTGCATTGCTTGTTTACATGTCCATGAATAACCTAACACCACAATACATATCATGTCTGTTTTCCCCAGTTCAACAAAGTCAATATTCATTACGTTCTAGAACAGACCCTTTTCTTTTACAAGTCCCAAGAATGAAGTCCAAGAAAGGTCAACAATGCATAGGTTTCACAGGTCCCAGTATTTGGAATAATCTCCCTATCAACATCCGCTCATGTCCTTCACTGCAATTATTCAAAAACAAACTAAAGACCTATTTATTTTCTTTGTAATATCCATTTGATTAATATTGTTAGCACTTGGAGAGCAGAATATTCAACATAATTATAATATGATACTGTAAAGCGCTTTGAGCATGTTTACATGGAAAAGCGCTATATAAATATTAAATGTATGTATGTATGTATGTATGTATGTTATGCTATTATAATTTACCTCTATTAATTTGTTCATCAATTGCTAGACTGCTTTTTATACAACTTGATGTTTGTGTATTGCAGTACGTTACTATAAATAAATTGAATTTTATTTAATTTGTATAATTTTTTTTCATAAAGGGCACTCCTAAGGAGTCAAGCCAGAGTGGTTTCTGGAGTGAGTTCCCTTCACACATTGCCAGATCTTCCATACGATTATAATGCCTTGTCACCAGTCATCAGCTCTGAGATCATGGAGCTCCACCATAAGAAACATCATAATACGTATGTGACCAACCTCAATACTGCAGAGCAGACGTTGGAACATGCAGTTGAAGCAGGTATTCACCGTAAATTCCAGCCATGGTATCAATCACAAAATTAAGTTAAACAGAATCCAATGAAAATGATAACCCACTTTGTGTTGAAAATAGTCAGTTAATAATTAGCAAAATAAGCATGTCATACTGATGGTTAATGGTAGCAGGCGTGGATCCAGCTGAATTAGATACCATTTCGGGGGTCATACTGTTTTTGAACAATACCTTGCCTCCCATAGCTATTGTATCTAACCGGCTTGATCAGCGCCTGAATGGTAGACATGTTTTTTTCCACGTGTCCACATACATATCCTTGCAGAAATTTTCAGCCTATACTCTGTTCTTAGCATAGATTTCATTAATTGAAGCCGTTTGAAAATTACTTCTTATTATGATTATTCAAGTGTACAGGCTAAGTAATGCGTACATGAATTCATTTTAAATATTGAATTGAATGGATTACTATAATATATTTTTTACACTGTAAAATCAGGTTTGTTCACCTTTGGTAATGCTTCTGAATGAGTCAATGAAGCATTTCATCAAACTTATATCTCTTTTAAAAAGCAAAATGATTTTGATGAAATTTAACTGATACAAATCCTTGGTGTTTTGGGACCCTGGAAAGATTTGGAGAAGAAAGTATCATCTCATGTTCTCATTGATAAAATAGTTAAATGTTCAGAATAATTGTTAACCTGTTGACTACCGATTCTGATATTCCCATCTTTGCTTTGTATGGTGATGACACAGTTCCGGTAGGCAATGGGTTATTTGTAGAAGTTGTACTCCTTGTTCATATTTACATTATACTCGACATATTCCTAGGTGACATCAGCGGAATCATATCGTTGCAGTCAGCACTGAGATTTAACGGGGGAGGCCACATCAACCATACCATCTTTTGGCAGAACCTCTCGCCAGACGGTGGAGGAGAACCAACAGGTACATGAAGCACACCCTAGAAATCAACCATTAACTAGACCCAAGACAGAGGCCCCATCACAAGACAGTCCGTTGACCACACCCTGGAACCATTTACCACCACTCCCTAGAAAAAGACCCATTAACCACACCCAGATCCTAGAATAAGACCCTCTCACAAGATGGTCCATTGACCACACTGTGGAACTATTAACCACTCCCTAGAAAAAAGACCCATTAACCACACCCAGACCCTAGAATAAGACCCTCTCACAAGATGGTCCATTGACAACACTGTGGAACTATTAACCACCACTCCCTAGAAAAAGACCCATTGACCACACCCAGACCATAGAATAAGACCCTCTAACAAGATGGTCCATTGACCACACTGTGGAACCATTTACCACCACTCCCTAGAAAAAGACCCATTAACCACACCAAGACCCTAGAATAAGACCCTCTCACAAGATGGTCCGTTGACCACACTGTGGAACCATTTACCACCACTCCCTAGGTAAAGACCCATTTACCACACCAAGACCCTAGAATAAGACCCTCCACAAGATGGTCCATTGACCACACTGTGGAACCATTTACCACCACTCCCTAGAAAAAGACCCATTAACCACACCAAGACCCTAGAATAAGACCCTCTCACAAGATGGTCCATTGACCACACTGTGGAACCATTTACCACCATTCCCTAGAAAAAAAACCCATTAACCACACCAAGACCCTAGAATAAGACCCTCTCAGAAGATGGTCCATTGACCACACTGTGGAACCATTTACCACCACTCCCTAGAAAAACTACCATTAACCACACCTAAGAAAAAGACCCGTTAACCACACACCCAAGAATAAGACTCCCTCACAAGATGGTACATTGACCACACCCTTTAACCATTAACTGCACCTAAGAAAAAAAAAACCACACCCAAGACCCCTTCCAGAGATGGTCCATTGACCACACCCTTGAATCATTTACCACCATACCCAAGAAAAAGACCCTCTCACAAGATTGTCCATTGACCCCACACCAGGATAAGACCCCACAATAACAAAGTAATAACAATGATAATTTTTATTTTTGTAGCACTATTTCCACTTAAATAAAAAATTCGGCATCCCATTTTACATTGCTTGATAAATAAAAATGTCAGATCTTGTTAGATTACTTCATATTCATCATCTGAATAATGACATCTGATTAAAAAAAAACATAACATCTTTCTCCTCTCATATAATCTCCACCTATCCCCCTCCCTTCTCCCTGTCATTCTCCCTATTCTCCTTTTCTGTTACCCCTCCCTCCCTTTGCTCTATTTCTTGTCTTGCTTTTCCCTTCCTCTGTCAATCACTCTTCCACTTTCTCCCTCCCTACTTTTCACTGTCACCCTTCTCTTCCTCTCTATCTCCATGTTCTTGTCACCTATGTATTCTCTACTAGGCGAGTTGTTGAGTGCGATCAAGAAAGACTTTGGATCCTATGACGATATGAGAGCCAAGCTGACTGCTGCTACCGTAGCCATCCAAGGATCTGGATGGGGCTGGTTGGGTTACAACAAAGGTACAGGAAGTATTCAGATTGCCACGTGTGCTAACCAGGATCCTCTCCAAGCTACCACGGGTATGATATTATTATAGTGATGATAATGATGATGATGATGGCTATAATGTTGATGATGGTGGTGGTGATCATGATGATGATGATGATAAAGATGATGATGAATTGAAGGTGATGATGATGATGGTGGTGGTTATAATGTTGATGATGGTGGTGATGGTGGTGGTGATGATGATGATGATTATGATGATGATGATGATGATGATAATGGTGGTGATCATGATGATGATGATGATAAAGATGATGATGAATTGAAGGTGATGATGATGATGGTGGTGGTGGTGGTGGTGCTAATGTTGATGGTGGTGGTGGTGCTGGTGGTGGTGGTGATGATGGCGGTGATGATGATGATGATGATGGAATGGTGATGATGATGATGATGATCATTACTGTATGTTGATAATGATGACCATGGTCATGATCATGATTTTCATCAATCTAAAAAAAATCTATTCTAAAGCTCAATTAGTTGGCTTTAGCTTGAGTTGCCGCTTTCAGCGCTCATTGCATTAATTCAAGGAATCAATCCTGCTGGGCACTCATCCACCTCACCTGGGTGGAGTGCAGCACAATATGGAAAAAATTCTTGCTGATGGGAAACACACCATGGCTGGCCAGGGATCCCACAACCCCAACGATAAAGTGCCTATTATCCCAGTGACTGTTGGACTGCACGATGGGACCATGCTATTGAAATATTGTGACATTAAAATATTGTGACATTGAAATATTTTGACATTGAATTATTGAGACATTGAATTTCAATGAATGTGAAATATTGACCCAAACTCTCAGAATTGGTCTTGAATATATTGTCTGAAACAATGGTTTATACAGATTTCCTTATGCCATGCTTTATTCAGAGGAAGACTACTACTAAGAATGTTCATCCTGATTGCGTCAAAGCTTTCAAGACTTGTCTTTATGTCATATGTTGTACTACCTTTGTCTTTATATCTGTCTATGACAGGATTGGTCCCACTCTTTGGTATTGATGTATGGGAACACGCCTACTACCTACAGTACAAGAACGTCCGCCCCGATTACGTCAAAGCCATCTTCAACATTGCAAACTGGGCTGACGTCGAGAGGAGACTGAGAGATGCGATGACCAGTTAGACCATTTGATAAGACCCTCCTGTAAGACCAAGCTTGGCAGATTATCTAGCTCCTACGCTCAAGATTGTATAATCTGTCCAAGAGTGTCGCTTTACATGCTTTATTCATCATTATATAATGACACTTCTGCTGTATTGTTCAGTATATCTCTATCTCGCCAATCAAAGTGTGGAAATTGAAATAATATTATGCATGAGCTTGTGTCTGGTCCACTGGACCTAAAAGCATGATTGTACTGGAAAAGTACAAGATTTTAATATCAATTTTCTCTAAGCACTGTATGATCAGTTAACTTGCTGGAATTTGTACTAAAGATTCTATTGGATCTTGATTAAAGGCAGATATATGAAACAGAATTTAAGTACATCATCTATATGGATTATGAGTTCCCAATTGCGAACTTTTAATGTCTTCAATGCAAGAAGGGTTGCCATCTCTGTTCATAATCTTGTATTGCTCTCACTATGGTCTCGCCATGATAGGCATGCATGAATATGTGGGACTATACATAAATTTCACTCATGTGTGAAGTATTGACTTGTGATATGTTTCACCTCTCATATGCAAAACGAATTTCATTGAAATATTATTTTACTAGTATATGTCAAAGAAATTTTAAAATGAATATTTGATTTTCTGGTTTGTGGACAACTTCCCCTGGCCTTGGGACTAATGGAATATGTCTTTGGGAAAGGTTTGCTCGGCGTGGAGAAGCCCTTTGGGCTTGGAGAACCCACCCTCCTAGGGAATCCATGTTCTGGGAGGGGGGGAGGTGTTTTCAGGTTGGAATGGTATTGGTATGTGGGGGGAATTACCCTCCTGTGGAAGTCGTCCTGTTGACTTATTTTGGGATTTTCTTCTTGATTAGTTCAGCTACCACTGATAAATCTTGTGAATCATGCTTAGAGAAAAAAAAAACAGGAAACAATCATCTTTGAAATCTATACACTTATATTTTCTAGGTATTTTATGTTGTGTCCCATTTCTTGAAAAGTGTATTGTATCTGTAAATGTAAAATTGAAAACAAGAACATAGGTAGATGTTGACATTCACGTAATTGCAGACAAAAATTGCCTATACAGCATCAAATGCCTATATTGCATCAAATGTGTATAGACTTGTTGAATTATTGATTGACCATTCTGTATGATGTGAAATAAATCATTGCATGTGAAGGGAATGTGATCATTTAATATGTGAGATCATTGAATCCATTACTGTAAAAGTTTTAGTGGACCCTAGAATCAAAGATTTTTGAAAGAATTTTATTTGGATATATTTTCACCAATCACATTAAATGTGTGAAAAGTAACATCTTTGTACTTTGTTTTGAATTTTTGTAATGTCACCCCCATAATAATAACATAAAATGCTAAATAAATGAACAAATAAACGAAATTACTAGTTGAATGAATGTGTGAGGGAGGGAGTGAGTGAGCGGGTGGATGGATGGATCAGTAAGTCTTTCAATTATAAAAGCATAAAATAAAGGAAGGGCTATGTAGACAGGTCCTGTGGAGATGGAATGACTGATAAAGTTGGAAAGCAACAGAGTGTTAACGCCCTCAACGTTCATTGATGGAAAGGATAGTAGATGAAAAAAAATGATAGGATAAATTTGATTGTGGTTAGATTTATTAAACAAATAGACTATGAAAAATAGAAAGTTTTGGGGATAGAGAACAACGGATGTTTCGAATATTAATTGTTAAAATATTTTCAAACAACTTATTTTTAAACTTAACAATTCTTTAAAAGTTTAAACAATGGTTTTGTCGGGCTTAACTTCAAATTAAACATTTTTGTTTACAGTATAGAGACTTTAAGAGATATATTGAGAGGAAGTGGTGATGGAAACACTGAGAAAGAAAATAAATGGAACATTGAGAATAAGAGACGTTGAGGTAGACACACATTCGGAGTCATTCGCCATTTTCATTTTAATTATATCAAAGTAACGATTATATTTATAAATATTTATAAAAATGGAACAAAAGAAATCGAGAAAATCACGAAAAAACATACATATATATATATAACGAGTGATAATTCTAACAGATGAACCTAAGGCTAAGAGTGGCATTTATAATGAATATTATTTCTTGTATAATTCCTAAAGCTGATTGAAAAAGCCCGGGGAAAAAGCTACGAATGAATTTTATGAACCATCATCGTGGATGATTCGACTGAAAAATAATCACTTAAAGAGAATTTTCGAATAACTTCAAATTATAAATTAGAATATAAATGGTATTCAAGAGACCAACTAAATAAGCTACCCCTGTCAGAATTATGGATATCTTCTTATTTTGCCTAAAACCCTGAAAAGCACCTAAAAATAACACATTATAAAAATGAAATGAAATGCAGAAAGGGAGTAACATATTTTCAGAAATTTAATTTGAATCGTGTATTCTTATATAGAACTAAATGATCTATTTAAACAACTTGTTTTTATTATTTTGTCATCATCTTTTGTTGATTGCGTAAAGCTTGATGTCAAACTTATTCGTCTTTGTTTTTTTTTAATATATATAAAGATTTATGATTCACGATATTCGTCCCGATGTAAGTAAAGGGAATATTATCATTATTTTTATCTTAAATTGCGGAGTTATGATCTTTATTTAATCAACTTGTTTTACAATTATTTTTATCATCTTTGTTGATTGCTAAGTCTAGACCACTAAATAAACAAGATGATTGTGAAACTTAATGTATAAAAAAGCCCAAATAAGTGTGATATCAAAACTTTCAAGTAATCATTGCTTGAAAGTTTTGTTATCACACTAACTTATTTGTTTTTTATACATTAAGTTTTACTATCATAATTTAGTGGTCTAGACTTAAATGATGTATGACCCCATCAGAAATAAGCCATCTCGGCTTTCATGGGCTATCCTGTCAAGGTATCTTTTTTATACTTCACATTATTCATGTACTTGTTATATTTTGCCTGACAAATAAAATCAATCAATAAATCAATTGGGAGAGTATAAAAATTACCTAGAATCAATCAAGGTATTATTTTTTTGCACGGATTCTTACTATTTGACAAGTTAAACATATAAATTGGTCTTGTTATGTTAACACAATTGCTATCTTTAACAATTTACATGTTTATAAAAATCCGAAAAGAAAACTGAAACTGATGTTTAATTTTAAGAGCTAGAAGTGAAAACAGAGTGCCGTTTTCATACGTGAGCTCAGACTTTCACTGCGTGTAACCAGTAGGTATACATAATACTTTTATTAGTATTTGTAACTATTTTTTAAAATTCCATTTTGTTTATCAAATATTATGGTAACCATATTAAAGAAGGAGGCCAAACTTCCTTGTCATGCTAGTCATGTATGCGGTTTATCAACGTCAATGCCACTGAAATGTTACTTTAAACCATCATCTCATTTCTTTTCTATCGTTTATCCTCATAAAAAAACACATTGTGGCATAGGATGCGAAGGGGTCTGATTACAGAATAATATTGTCATGGTATTATTTATTCTTGGAAAAAATAGGGAAGTCCAATTCAGAAGCACAATGAATACAGGGGCTGAACTGAAGCCCCCCCCCGTTGTTCGGACCCCTAAAACATGATAAAATAACATCACGATGAGCAGTGGCGTAACTACCGGGGGGCATGGGGGCACGTGCCCCCCCCCCCATCGGCTGACCAAAAAAAAAAAATGGGGAAACGAGAAAAAGAGGGAGAAAGGAAGATAAACGTAGTGGGAAAAAATATTATTGTTCATTATATTATGTTATACTATATCGTAATTATGTTATGTTATATTACATAAGAAACATTTTTTTTCATAACTTTACGAAACATAATTTGCTCAAGGCCTATGTCTTCATTGTTCCTGGTGCTCGCATTGTCTAAATCCTCCCGTTTTCAAGTCAATATACAACATACTGCCAAATATATTTCCTCGCACTTCGAGTTATTACTGTTTTATGTACAATAGTATGCTTCTTTTTCATGACTACTTAAAGTGATTGGCCCATTTTAAGGTCTTGATATAAAACATTTCATTCGCAGTAGTGGATTGGTGAAATATGTCTGCTCTCCATGAATTCCTAGAATCAGTCCTTAAAATGTCCCTTTTTCTGATCTGAATATCAAAAATTTTCAGCTCGCGCTTCGCGCTCGCATCATATGGTAAGTGAACTATGTATGGTCTTCGTGAATTCCTACAAACAATGCCCCTCTTCAGGTCTAAATTTCCTAAATTTTCAGCTCGCGCTTCGCGCTCGCAAGATTTGATTAGTGAGATGGGTATGTTAATCATGATTACAAGTGCATTATGTGCATGTTTAGATGTAATTCTAACAAAATCAGCAAGCGCTTATTGGCACTCGCATTAGATGACTATGGTGAGATGTGTATACTCTTAATGGATTCCTAAAATATAGTCCTTAAAATCTTCCTGGTTGGGGTCAATATTTATAAAAATTTCGGCTCGCGCTTCGCGCTCGCATTATTTAGTGAGACAGGTACGTATCATGATTACAAAAGATTAATTATAGTGTCCCTTTTTAGGTCTGAATATCAAAAATTTTAACCTCGCGCTCGCATTATTTGACCAATGAAATACATATCCGTTTAATGGCACTGTCCTTAAAGTGACTCTATTAGGTCAGTATACCTGGCAACTGGGCGCGCTTCGCGCGCTCACTAGTGACTGCTGGTGCCCTGCACAATGCCATGACCCACGGTACGCCACTTACGATGAGTATATATGTTGATCAGGAAATGACAATAACTGTGAGAAAGGATGACAGAGGAGAGTTAAGGAGACAAATACCAATTTTGTTCTTCGTAATAGACTATAATTCAATCATTCATTTGTTTCTTTCAAACATGGATTTTTTTATGTTCCGAAAGAGACAGTTGAAAAAGAAATTGTTTGTGCTTCTGTTATCATGATAATGATCTCTTAGTCTGTTAACAGGGAATAATAAAACCGGGAAATTCCTATTCGAGATATTACCTTATGAATAAACCCTAACATGCCCTTATTAATGGCCAAAGTCACCAGGCAACATAATTATCAGAGAACGATCAGACAAGCATAATACTTCATCGAATTCAGATCATGTAAAATGAGAAAGTTTAAGGCATTTGAAGTTTAGCCTAGTATCACTTATAGTCTAATAAATTTTAGAAATCCTGGTGATTATTATTATCATTATTATTATCATTATTATTATTATTATTATTACTATCATAATTATTATCATTAAAATTACTATAATTATTACTGTTGTTGTTGTTATCATCATCATCATCATTATCATTTAAGTATTTTAAACAAATATTTTCCAGCATAGAAGGCCTATTTTACGATTTTGGATAATATGATATTTCCACATATGAAACAAGATGACTTCACTATTATAGATAATAAATAAATATATAAAAAAGTGCAGTCAATCTATATATGTATCGTGTTTAAAAGAACTAAATAATTTGATACAACATTTCATGCAATGAAGCATGTCTTTCGTCAACATGGCGGTGCATACGACTATTGGTCCCTCGTCCTCGTTTTCTCTCTTCGCTTGAATTGACCGTATATCTCTTTTGATTGTAACGTGACTCCATTCATGCGCAGTGTCTTTTCTGTACATTTTAAATTTGTTTCCAAGACCTTTCCAATCGATTATCTTCGGTAATTCCATGAATGATATGAGTCCTTAGTCCTTACCTCTTTATTTTGTGTATTGAAGTAATGGCTCATAAATTACGAAAAGATAATCTGATTGAAGGAATTAAATTTGGAGATGAGGAAATTAAATTAGCTCTTTATGCAGATGACATGACAATTTTTGCTCGTAATGTACAATCAGTGGATAGGCTAAAAGTTCTATTTGCAGATTTTGAAAAACTTTCTGGATTAAAAATCAATAATGACAAAACTAAAGTATTAAAATTAGGTTCATGCCAACATTTGCATTATGACTTCTCCTTCGGCGAGACCGTGGATTTTCTTAAAGTTTTAGGAGTATTTTTCACCTTAGATGAACATAAGAAAGAAGATCTTAATTACAAAGAAATCTTAAGCAAAATTAAAACACTCTTGAACTTTTGGAAGCTAAGAGATATAACGCTCATGGGGAAAATTCAACTATTGAAGGTGCATATCTATTCTAAAGTCCTCTTCCGAGCGTCTCTTACTCCTGTTCCTAAGTGGGTTTATGAGTCATTGGATAAATTAACTTTTGATTTTTTATGGAAAGGTAAGAAAGACAAAATTAATAGGAATACAATGTTTTTAGACTATAAGCAAGGAGGATTAAAGATGTTAAACTTCCCTGTACAGGTAAAGGCACAGCGAATAATGTGGATTAAAAGACTTTTAAATAAAGATGAAGATATGAAATGGAAACGGTACTTTAATTTTGCCACTAAACATTTGGGTGATTTGTTATTTTCATGTGACTATATACCAGGTTTATTGAAAGTAACAGCTTCCAAATTTTACATGGACTTATTAGAAGAGTGGGTAAATATAAGACATACTAGAAGTACAGAGTTTGGGAAAGTGGTGATTTTTAATAATAAGCTTGTTCGATATAAAGGGAGTTGTATATTTGATAAGATTCTATACGATAAAGGGGTTTATAGACTGCATCATATTTTGGACAATAACGGTAAACTAAAATGTGATACACATTTTCTTAATTTGAATTTAGATGCAAATGATGTTGAAAAGATTAAGCATATTTATGCCTGTTTACCTGTTAGTTGGAAGAACAATAGTGAAATGAATGCAAAGCATAACTCTGGAATCGATTTCAATTTGGGTAAGAAAATGACTAATTTGATGTTTTTAAAATCAAAAGAAATATACGAACAGCTGTTATACAAAAATGAAATTAAACCTTCCATTTTTGACAGAATTAGAACGAATTATGATCTTACCAATAAGGAAATAGAAAGTATATTTTTAAGACTAAGATATTGCACACTGAATAGTCGATTAAGGGAGTTCCAGTATAAACTCTTGCATAATATTTTATACACTAACCACCACCTTTTCCGTTTTGGTCTTATTTCGACCAATTTATGCTCATTTTGTGAAAGGGAAGAAGAAACATATGAACATCTATTTTATACTTGTGAATTTTCAAAATCACTTTGGGATCTATGTGCAAGAAGTTTAAATTTTGAAATAGATAAATTTAGTTGGCAGGAAATTCTTTTCGGGAAGCAGGAGAAAAGTAAAGGTAAATATCAATTAATTAATCATGTCTTGATTTTAGTTAAATATCTTATTTACAAAAACCGAGAATTAAAAAAACCTCCTTCATTGATTGAAATAAAAAATAGTATTAGGGGGGATCAAAGAGAAGAAAAGAAATTAGCAACAAACAAGGGGACTCTTACAATCCATTTCTGTAAATGGGAAAACTTAAATTATATTAGACCATATACTGGAGCCCAGAGCCAGTTCTCCACCGGATAGGGGATGGGGGTGTTCAAGGGAGGGTTGGGGGGGGGAATGACAAGGGCTGAGAAAAAAAGAAAAAAAAATCATAATCCTTTTTTCTTTTATCCTTTTTTCTCTCTGATCATGTCATATTTTGTTAATATTTCATTTTGTAATTGCTGAAACGCATTAGTATATTAATTTCTAGTATTTTTGAAGTTTGATGTATAAGTTGTATAATTATATTGTAATGGATTTATTGTATAATTTATAATTATGTTTCAAATAGTTTGTACAAAGTATGTATGTTGATCTGAGAGAATATAATAAAACATCCTTTAAAAAAAAAAAAAAAATTATTTTTTTATATATAAAATTTACAGTATAGAGACCCCGATATCTGTAGTCTCGGTCCGCTTGATGGTTGATCGATCTCTTTTGCTTTCTTCCGATCATTTAGGCTTATATCTTGTATTTGGTTACTAGTATACGGTTTTCTTATTTGTACTTATGTATCCTCACTTGATTTAATTATGTCATATTTTACAGGAGAGACGGATACAGGATGAAGATTTGTTGTCTATATTATTTTCTTGTTTTGTTCACTTACGTTTTGCTTCCTTTCTTTCTTGCTTTTTTTCACAATTTTTTGTTTGTTTGTTTTTTTTTGTTGTTTTTTTTTTTTTTTTTTTTTTTTTTGTAAACTATTTAAAGGTAGTTAAGTATATGGCATAGTGTATTCGATTCGTTAGGTACTATTGTTTAATTCCTCCCATTTTAATGACCGACTTGACTAAGTTTCCATTTAGTTTCTTGAACAATGATGACTTGTTGTCTCTCTCGGCGCAACGTGGCACTTCTCAAACATTAGATAATCATGAAAATTCCAAATACGATACATACATACGAAATTTTATGAATAACAATACCGCTAATCTTAATTACAATTTCGATTCCAATGATCAATGCGGGCAGCTCGTTACATCACAGTATTTCACAGAACAACATTTCAAATCATTCGTTACGTCACATAAAGCGGAGGACAACCCCTTTCTTCTCCATATAAACATTCGCAGTGCAAGCAAAAATTTTGATAAACTTAAGTTATTTCTAGATAACCAGTTTCCGCAATCGTCATTCATTGGTTTAACTGAAACGTGGTTCTCGGACAATCCATGTTCCCTCTTTTCACTCCCCAATTCTAATTTGATTGTTAATAATAGAACAAGAAGACCAGGGGGTGGTGTCGCACTTTACATACCGCAACAATACGATTATACTCCTATAGCTAACATGACAATATCTAACGATATTTTAGAAACACTTTTTGTTGAAATCATAAATCCGATGGGTAAAAACTTTATGCTAGGTGTATTTTATAGACCTCCACATTCAAATGCAAATGCTTTTTTAGAAAAACTGAATGAAATTCTACTAAATCCTCTTTTGAAAAATAAAGATTGTTTTTTTATGGGTGACTTCAATATCAACTTAGTAAATTGCAACTCTAATAGCACCTCGCAAGAGTTTCTTGAAATGTTTCTATCGCATTCCTTTTTGCCCCTTATAACTAAGCCGACAAGAGTGGCGAATAACTCGGCCACTATAATTGACAACATTTTCAGTAATACAATTCGACAAAATCATAAAGCTGGTATCATTCTTAGTGATATCTCCGACCACTTTCCAATTTTTGCCAAATTATCTACTAATAAAAGTCTCCATAAAGAAACATTTAATCCTTCATTCCGAAAGATAACTGACGACAACATAACCAATTTGATTAATGATTTAAACATAACAGACTGGTCTACTGTATATGACTCCTCGGACGCTGACGATGCATACAACTGTTTTATTACCTTACTAACATCTTCTCTAGATACACATGTTCCCTTTACAACTAACAGAAGATCAAATTATAAAAAGATCCCTATCCACCCTTGGATTACTAAATCACTCTTAAGATCCATCAACCGCAAGAACAATTTATATTACAAATACATAACTAAACCAAGTGATACATCTCGCCACAAGTACACTTCATATAAAAACACTCTTACATCTTTACTTCGTATTGCGAAAAAAGAATATTACACTTCTCAACTCGATCTATACAAAAATGATATGAAGAACACATGGAAAATCATCAATGGGGTATTAAACAATAAAAAGAGGAGCTCTACAATTACAAAAATAAAATCAAACAATACAATCACTGATGACAATAACATAATAGCAAATGAGTTTAATTCATATTTTTCACAAGTTGGCAACAAATTAGCAAGCAAAATTTCTCAAACTAACAAATCTTACAATAATTTTCTCGACAACCCAAACCCAAACTCCATATTTTTCAATCCCACAAGTTCAAGAGAAATTATAAATATTGTTAACAGTTTGCAGTCCAAAAAGTGCCCGGGATTTGACGGTATTTCCAACTTCCTACTTAAGAAAATTATTTTGGCTATCGTCGATCCTTTGGTGCATGTTTTTAATATTTCTTTGAACACAGGAAGGGTACCCAATCTTATGAAAATCGCAAAAGTAGTCCCTCTTTTTAAAAAAGGAGATAATCAGCTCGTCTCCAACTACCGTCCCATATCATTGCTCACCTCGTTATCAAAAATTCTTGAAAAACTTGTCCATACACGAACCAGTACGTTCTTTAAAATAAACAATATCTTTTCGGACTTTCAGTTTGGGTTTCGCGAAAATCACAGCACCTCGCATGCAATTTTATCTTTCATTAACAAAATCACTACTTCCACTGATAAAGGTTGTCATACTGTCGGTATTTTCTTGGACTTCTCCAAGGCCTTCGACACCATTAACCACGAAATCCTTTTGCATAAACTATCTCATTACGGTATTAGGGGGAAGGCCTTGGAGTGGTTCAAGAGCTACCTTACAGATAGGACTCAGTTTGTATCAATAAATAATCACAATTCATCCAACCTTCCAATTACATGCGGGGTACCACAGGGTAGCTTACTAGGCCCTCTTCTTTTTATCACATACATCAATGACATCCACAAAACTTCAAATTTACTTTCATTCATACTCTTTGCCGATGATTCCAACATTTTCTTTTCTCACGATAACATAAACCAACTTATTAGGATCGTTAACTCTGAACTCATGCATGTGACTGAATGGATCAAGGCAAATAAACTCTCACTTAACTTACAAAAGACCAATTACATGTTATTTAATAATAGAGTAAATAGTTTGCCTGGCAATCTCATTTTTGAAAACACTGTCCTTGAAAATGTTTCTGAAACAAAATTCTTGGGTGTACTTATTGATAATAAATTGTCATGGAAACCACACATCGATAATATATGCAAAACAATTTCAAGAAATATTGGAATTATCAACAAGCTCAAATTTTTCCTTCCATCTCGTACACTACTTACATTATATCACACCTTAATATTACCATACATTAATTACGGTATTTTGGCATGGGGTTGTGCAATTCAAACACAATTACATAGGATACTTTTGTTACAGAAAAAAGCACTTAGGATAATATTTCATACACATTTCAGATGTCACACAGATAAATTATTTTTTGAAAACAAAATCCTTAAAGTTAATGATATATATCTGTTCCAACTCGGCCAATTTATGTACAAACTAAATAAAGATGATCTCCCCGCAATTTTTTCAATTATGTTCTGCAAAAACTCCTCTGTACACGATTATCCTACAAGACAACGAAACTCTTATCACCTACCTCCAACCCGAACTTTACTTGCAAAAAATTCTTTTGTTTTTTCTGGTCCTGTATATTGGAATTCCTTGCCCAACGCCTTTAAGGAATCCCCAAGCATCACAATTTTTAAACATAACCTTAAAAAGATGCTTATTTGCCAATACTTTACACAAACAAGTCAATCTACCACATAACCAAAACCATATACAATTTTTTTTTCCTCCCACCATACAACTTGCCTGCTACCTGTTTCCGCACCTGCCATGCATGCTCTTCTTTGCACCTCCAATTGTACCTGCACCCCCTCTCTCCCTATATTTGCCTCTGTTCTTCCCTCATAATCACAATTATTGTAACCATGTTGTTATTTTTTATTATTTTTTTTGTTATTACTATTATCATTTATTCTAATTTGGTTCACTCTTTCGTTGTTACCTTCGATATTTTGTATAGCCTCCTTTTAAACTGTCTTCCGTCTCTCCTTTATACTATAGTTTTGTAATATACGTATTGAAACTAAGTTACGGGGGCTTGCCTCCCATACAAGCTTCGCTTTTCTTGGCAAGCCCCTCCGTTCTGTTTTATATAGTTATTATAGTCAAAGTTACTTTAGTTTGCAGTTTGCATTAATTCTCATTGTTTATACCTTATTTCGATTGATGTTGTACTTTAAATTTGACTATGTATTGTTTGATTTTGTTGTGCTTTGTGAACGGAAAATGAATAAAATCTAAATCTAAAATCTAAATCTATCATCATTACTGTAATTATATTACAATATTTCTTAGACTTCTTAGTATAAATAAAGTTATTCTTTCTTCGATTCCACTTCCTCTATTTTCCTCGGAACTTTTCAAGTATCTTAGCTGCCATTACAAACTTCTATGAAAGTTTTGATAATTTTATAGCCGCGTTGTATAATTACATGTATGTTCCACCAGGATAACACTTCCCTGGTTCCACGAATAACGAGTGGGCGGACCCATCCCCTCCATCTCCTTCTCCGACCCCCCCCCCCAACTTCCTCCCACACTCTCTCTCCATCTCTCTCCCTCTCTCCCATCTGAAATCAACATCATGCCACTCCGCTCATCCGCTCTACACATTCCGATCGCATATTTCTACTGATACACCATCAGCCAATATAAACAGTCGTGTATACCGCTCCCCATTCTCTGGCACTCTCTCTTCTAAGCATCATGCTAGCAGGAATCATAAGGTATTGATGATGACGACGACGATGTTGTTGAAGTAGTCCATGATTGCGTGTTCGACGACATCGGTAAGGACGACAGCACGCGGTAATCAACAATAGGCCTACAGACGTCAAAAAGACAAGATGCGCTCCTTGAGTTTTTACCCTGAGATAGCCAAGGTTATAATCGTCTGCTAAAGCATCACAGTACAGACTGGACTTTCGCTCTTCACATTCAAACTCTCATTGAGCGCTTTCTAATAAACAACACAACGTACGTGCGGGAGATATGTTGCAAATGGTATTCCAGGGTGCACGCGTGATCATATTGCTTATTTCTTTATCCGGATATTGATATCAGCAAAGTTAACATTGACTGTCAGTATTACTTTCAATGTGTGAGTGCAAAGACGTTGTCATAAATTTCCTACAATAATCCTGGAACTCTAGCCAACGCCAATACCAAATTGCCCAAGTGATATACGTGACTTTTGCTCAGTTAGTGTGGATGATAATGGAAAGCATTATATCGTAGACGTCTTCTCATTCTTGCCTCAATTTCTTCATCGTATCTTCGTCTATTTCGGGTAAGTTAATTAGATGAGCTTCTTGATGTCATGTTTACTAGCTAGATAATCATACTGCATGCCATCGTAAGTAATGTCATGACCAATCCTTTGCATAGAAGATTATATTTTACATAAAGTTCATGAAATTTAAGTCCTTTCTTTCTCTTTCTTTATCCCACATTTTTTCACCATCCTTATTATCAACTGCATAATGATATTCATCAGTATTTGTATGCAAAATGTACACTGTAAAAACTGTAGTGTTAAAACTGACACAATTGGTGTTAATAGAGGACCACACCCTGAGGTGTTAAAATTACACCCTAGAGATTGAACATAACACCAAAGAGTGTAAATGTAACAACCAAAGGTGTTGTAATAACACCTATGGGTGTAAAACTAACACCACCAATTTAACACCGGTGTAAAATAACTGGTGTGGCCCTCTATGCAGGGGCGGAAATCTCTCCCAAAAGGTAGGGGGGACAAGGGTCTGGAAAATTTGACAAGCCAAAAAAAAAAGGCTATTACCTAAAATTTTAGGTCATTTCGACGAAAATATATTTGACAAGCAAAAAAAAAAAGTCATCTCGTCCCAAAACGCACGTTTTATTCCCATTTTGAGTTACGTATTTCTTAGCATCACCAAAGACCCAAAATAGTAGGGGGGACATTTGATATTGTGCCCCCCCCCTACTATTTTTTTGAGTAGGGGGGGCACGTCCCCCCTGGGATTTCCGCCCATGCCTCTATGTACACCGGTTAACACCACAGTTTTTGCTGTGTAGGCCTATATTGTGCTCATATTTCAGTCGTAAACATTTTGTTGATTTGTTTATGTTTGTACATAAAGTGCTCGATGTAATCGTGGTGAAATCAACCCACGATGATCATGCCTGCAGGGGCGGGGTCGCAGGGGACAGGGGCGTCGGCCCATGTATTACCTTTGAAGATATAGATGGGGGGAATGGTATAAAAGTATAGAGAAAATAAGTGTGAAAAAGTAGATAGAAAGATGATTAAAAAACAGAGTCAGTTGGGTTGGTGACTTGGTGTGGATTCCTACCACACTCCTATTTTTTTGTTCAATATGAGAAGAAAATGGATCTGTGTCGTCTTGGACCCCAATTAGGCCTACGCCGGCGACATCTCCAACTATTTCTTAAATTCACAGTCGACCGGGTATGATATCGATGTTTTCGGACCCCCCAAGTCCCTTTGCATAGTCATGCAAAGTTGTTCCATTTCCTCCTCTCTCCGGCTCCCCCCCCCCCCTTCTCCAATATTTTCCCATAAGTCTGTACCTATCTCGGGTCTGCGAGATTTTATTACTTCTTGGGAGAGTCTGTTACTATCCGTGCGTTAGCTGAAGACGGGAGGGGGGATTAAATGAATCTGTATAAAATAAGAATGTATATATATATATATATATACTTACAAAACAAGGGAATTTCCCTGTAAAGACAAGTAGGAGAGGAAAATCGGTTTGCTGGAATAACAAGCTTCGAAAGAAATGAGGGGGATGGGGTAGAGGGAGTACGTATTTCCCCCTAAATTATCTACTAGTATTGCACTTAGTGATTTGAACCTGTAGTGGGTTATTGGATTGTCTTGTGGAGCCATATTAGGGCTAACCTAGGCTCTATTAAAAGGGATATTATCATGACTATCCTTGTCTTGTCGTACACCGTTCTTTTCACCCCCCCCCCCCCCGCAAACCGCATTGGTCAAATTAAATTACCAATGAGTTGATATATGCATGTGGTATTTTATGCTGGTATTGTGTTTTTTATTCAATAATGTAAAAAGGAAGCAGGAAATATGGCTCTTAATTGACTTGAAAAATATACTTGAAATTGAATATTCGATTTTGCGTACATTATAATATTGAATATATTTCACTTCCTCTAAATAACAAAATTCAGCATTAATAAACATAATAGACATCCATAATACACAGACCTGTAAAAGTGTCGATCATGGTGTTATACTAATATCTGACAGTTGACATTTTATCACAATATTTAATTTTTTGGGGGGTGTGGGGGTAAAATCATATTCAATTATGATCATGATTTGGTTGTGTTATTCGTAAGATATTATAGGGACTGAAAATTTAGGAGAGTCTTGACAAGAATGGGTACTCCCCGGTGTACTCCCTGTGTATTTTTTTAAAGACATTGCTTGATAATATTGATCATAACTTACACGTCCATTAGAAATATGCGACATTGAGTAGAGTATGATGTTAATAGAGAAAGAAACCTTATCACTTTGAGTGCATTCAAGCCAAGGAGTAAAACGTAGGATGAGCATGAGAACTTCCAACCTAAAAACTATGTATGTACAGTATGCGGTATATTATGGAGGCTATCAGTATGTAGGATAATAGTTCGAAATGCGAAGCGAGTGATCTGAGCCGACCTCATTGTACTGTCTCTACAAGGTGTTCAAAAAAAAGAAGAACACAATACACATCTTTGCAGAAAACGATGAGGACGATGATGATGATGGTAGTGATGGTGTTGGTAGTGATAGTGATAGTGGTGGTGATGATGATGAAGATGTTGCAGCTGCTGCTGATAATGATAATGGTGGTTGTGGTGGTGATGGTGGTGGTAGAGATGATGATGATGGTAATGGTGGTGTTGATGATGGTGGTGGTGATGGAGATGGTTGTAGTGGTGGTGGCAATGGTTGTGGTGGTGGTGTTGGTGATGGTGGTGTTGGTGATGGTGGTGGTGATGATGGTGATGATGATGATAGTGGTGATTGAGATGGTGATGTTGGTGGTGGAAAAAGTTGTGGTGGTGGTGATGGTGGATGATGATGTGGATGATAATGATGATGGTGCTGATGTAGTGATGATGATGATGATGATGGTAGTGGTGATGGTGGTGGTGGTAGTGGTGATGGTGGTGGTGGTAGTGATGATGATGGTAATGGTGGTGGTGTTGGTGGTGATGGTGGTAGTGATGGTGGCAATGGTTGTGGTGGTGGTGGCAATGGTTGTGGTGGTGATGGTGGTGGTGATGATGATGTTGGTGGTGGTTATGGCAGTGGAGGTGATGATGGACATGGTGGTGGTAGTAGTGATGATGATGATAATGGTTGTGGTGGTGGTGATGATGATGATGGTGGTAATGGTGGTGGTAGTAGTGATGATGATGATAATGGTTGTGGTGGTGGTTATGATGATGATGGTGGTGGTGATGGTGGTGGTGAGGGAGATGGTGGTGACAGCGGCTGTGGCGGCGATGGTGTTGGTTGTCATGTTTCAATTAGCTTAGTTCAAGTTATGTGATTTAATATGAAAACGAGATTTGAACAAAGTATTAAAATTAGGCCTGTGTGACCTTCAATATATTGATAGATGAAACTACATCGTTTATTACTAATATTATTGTTACCATATCATCATCACCATCATCATCATCACCATTATCATCATCATATACTGCTGCTGTTACTACTACTTCTACTACTACTACTACTACTACTACTACTACTACTACTACTACTACTACTACTACTACTACTACTACTACTACTACTACTACTATTACTACTACTACTACTACTACTACTACTATTACTACTACTACTGCTACTACTATACTACTCGTACTTCTACTGCTACCACTACTACTACTACTACTACTACTACTACTACTACTACTACTACTACCACCACTACTACAACTACCACTACTGCATAGATCTACTTTATTTGAAATCATGACATTCCATGAATTTCATATTGCGAAAGTCATAGGCCCCTACTAAGTTATGCAAACATTTTCCTAAAAACAACAAGATATTTTTTTTCAACAGAAAATTTACATTTCATATATTTTTTGCGGAACACCCTACGATAATAGTAAACTAAACCCTCATGAACGACATTCATTGCATAGCTGTAATGTCGAGGGACAGATTGGTAGTAAATTAGATTTGATGTCTATAACGCTTTACCATGGCCAGACCCAAACAGATGGGAGTATGTCATGTCTGGCTGGTCGCTATCGAGCCAGGGGGCCCGTTGCAGAAAGAGTTGCAATCAACCGCAACTCTAAAAATCATGCGTAACTTGATTTTCCAACCAATCAGCAGCGCGCATTTGGGACTTGCGATTGATTTTTTGACTTGCATTTAAACGCAACTCTTTCTGCTACGGACCCCTGGACAAGAAAGAAGAAGAGAGAACACAGTAACTTTTGAAGAGCATCCGGTTCATGTTTGGCCCAACGATATTATCTAAATATTCGAACAAAGATGCTCAATTGTAAAGTTGTATGATTATTTTTGTGAAGTCAAATATATTTTTCTCCTCCGACAATGTTTAAAATATGGCTGCCCTACTCCTACGATAATGTGAAAAGGCAATCATTTGTTATGGTCCAGTCGAGAGTTTTTTTTTATCCTGGAATATACATTAATTAGATTAAAATGTTTGATATTTCATGTAATATAATACAAAAAGGAAGGAATAGTGACTATGGATTCCATGACATCTGCTTCGGTTATTGCTTGGCTATCAATTTCACACCGGGATTTCACTTACTAATATCATACAACTAATTTGAATCCTGGCTTCAATATACTACCGTACACTAAACCCAACCCTAAAGCATTACAACCTTAACGTTAACTTACCCTAACCCCAAACACTAGCGTACCTATATACGGGGGGGGGGGGGCAGGGGGCAGTCTGCCCCCTGACGAGCCACAACCATGCAAAGGACGTATCCCTGCCCCCCCCCCTGACGAGCTTGAAAGACCTTTTTTGCCCCCCTGACGAGTTTGAAGACCTTTATTGCCCCTCCCCCCTGACGATTTTTTTTTGGCTTGTCATTTTTTTTCTGGTATATACGAAATCCTTTTTTTGTGATTGAAGGCCTTTTTTTTTGCTTGTCATTTTTTTTTGGTGGACGTTTTTGCCCCCCCCCCCCGTGGAAAATCCTAGGTACGCCACTGACCCTAACTCAATATCTCAGATTTTAAAAAGCCTGGATCAATAATTTGCAGAATCAGAATTATGTCGTATCACCGAGTATTGTGCCCTTGCTAATTTGCATCCTGTGAAATAAAAACGATATTGAGTTGTTTACATTTTACGTCTGATTTTGAACAATTTTACAGTAATATACTTGTTCGTTTTTTCTCTCCCTCTCTCTTTTTATTCAAATCAAATTATTCCCGGGGTAGACTTGACCTTTAAGAAAAAACATCGTCCTGCATACATGTATTTTGAACTTCCTTAGATGGCCCCCTGCTCAACATTCTCGTTGATGCTAATCAATATAGGAGGCCATGCTGAAACTGAAGTATAGTACTTGAGAACTCTTGACCTCACGGAGGGACCTATATGCTAGGAAAAAAGGAATATGTAAACAAGAATTTAGGCATATACACCGTGTGTGAAAATACATGAGCTGAAGCAACAACCTCAATTATCATAAAATAGGCCAACATCGCAGGGGCCGCGGAACCGGGGGGGGGGGGGTTTCAGCCCCCACTTTTTTCCAACACCGTGTATAAAAAATGTTAAAATGACCATATGATTGTGATTTTTTGCATGGTCAGCCCCCCACTTTTTGCTCAGCCCCACCACTTTGGAAACCGTTCCGTGGCCCCTGTTTTGAAAGTGTGGGTGTGTGTGTGTGTGGGGGGGTGGGCTGACCATGCCCTAAGGTGCAACAAGATGGTAATTTTTACGTTTTTGTAAAAAATGGAGGGGGCTGAAGTGAGGCCCACCCTGCCCCCCCCCCCCCGTTTCCGCCGCCCCTGCACCGTGTTTGAGAATAAATCAATGAGCTGAGTTTAATTATTTCGCAAAAATAATTGAACAGCAACATTAGAGAAATAATAATAATTTGATTGCAGGAAAAGCACACAAAAGTATTTTATTTATTTTATTTATTTATTTATTCATTCATTTATTTATTCATTTATTTATTTACTTTGTTTTGTTTCCCCATGGTCAGTGGACTAAGCCCTGTTTTTCTTGGGGGCACTGTTCTGCACTGTGAAATTAAACTAGTTATTCATAATTCATGCATGAGGGCAGAGCCTCTCAGAGGTATATGAGATAGCTCTAAGACTGCTCTAATGGAATTGTTAAATTGGTCATCAAAATTAATCCGAAAATGTGAAAATGAAACAGCAATATATATAGGCCTACATAATAGTCAAACCATTCATTGTTTTGCAATATTTCATTAATTTCAATGATTATAGTAGTGATGAACTGTTGTTAGATATCGAATTTCATAAAACATGTAAAATCTCTCGTTTGGGTCACATTAATAATATAAGTTTGCATGGGGAGTCACTCCATATTTCGAAATTTACTTTTAAAAGAAATGTGGAACTTGAAATTCCACATGATTAATTGCTAAAATTAAATACGACATGTAGAAACAATTAAAAAGAATTGAGAAATGTAAGCAAAAGGACCAAATATTTGTCAACCTTTTTTTCTTAACAAATTTTTTCGGGACAAAAATAGCGGTCATTTTGTAGTGAAAACCTTTTTTTCTTTGCTTGTAAAATTTAGATCAGCACCCCTGTTAGAATATTGTTTCCAGGGCCCTGAAATACGACACAATTGACTCACTATAGTTTGCAGGCCCTACACTAATACGTTAAGTGTATGTAGTGTATGAAAGTTTTTGTAAACCTAGAATCTTCGACTGAAAGTTTGTTGCTTCCTTGTTTCTAAACAGTTATGCGAATTTAAAGGGGAAGTTCACCCTGCCACAAATGTTATAGTAAGAATAGCTGAAAAAAATATTGGTGATGGTTTGAGGAAATTCAATCAAAGATTTATTTTCAAAAGTTTATTTTTTTACTTGTGACGTCACATGCGAGCAGCTTCACATATATCGTGAATTAATTAAATCCGTCGAGTGGAGTGGAAGCAAAAACTCCCAATTAACTTCAGAAAAAGGGGGTCGAGTTCGATCGAAATAACTTGAACCACGACTCATGACAGAGATAATGTGTCAAAATAAAGCAACCTGCAGCAAAATGAAGCAACCTGAACAATTAACGATGGGCATCAATGGGTTTCAATAATCAGTAAAATTGTAAAATTTTAATGAAAATAATGACTTCAGCTGAGCAGGAATATGCCTATTTTGATTGAATGATTTAATTTTCATATATCATAAACCATTATTTTATTTTATTATCATTCTTGTTCATGTCGTGAAATGAAAGCGAAATAAATCAAAATCAATAGTGTAAACACAAGTTTACTTCAAAATCAGTTACGATACATCACACTTGTTTCATTTATAGCTAGGGCAGTCACGTGATAATGAGCTAGTCTGCAAGCACAGACTCAAATTTATAACAAAAAAAAACAATACCAGGTCTAGGGTAGAGACAAGGACTAACTACATATGTGTGTCTTTAATCATAAGCCATAGTCCATGGGTAAACTAGTCTCACCATTCAGACTCTGCATTAAGCGCTACAAGAAAACCAAAGGTGCCTGCAGACTGAGCTGTCTATCTCATTGTTCTCGCCACAGTGCTGGGAGAGAAACAGAGTGCCCTTAAATGGACATGTCTGTCTCCAAGGACAGTTATGACAGAAACTAAAACATTCATTTATTGATATGGTTGCAATATTTTCGAAGCTATCCTTGTCATGTGCATGATCTACCAGATAATTAGTGTTAAATTACTTTCATTATAAATCTTCAGATGTATTTAAAGTTTTAATTTCATTTTCAGTCTGATGTGGCCTTGAGATTTTTTCACGTTTGAAGGTTGAATTATTATTTTATCATGAAAATAATCCTACTTCCACTGGATGACCAGTATACTATCTTGGTAGTGTTTCCACCCAAGAGAGAAGGTTGAAATATGATATTATTTTCTGAATTGTATGTAAATATCTATTTCAAAACTGGATTTTGGTAATAAAAATATCGAAATATTTGCTTGCTTCGCTCGCTCGCACCTTTGTATAAGTTTTGCCCTATACGCCATATCACGCCCTCTAAAAAATGTAGGCTCATTTCAAAGACTCATAGTTAACATACATTTCGTTACAAAATGAAAATGAATCTATACGATATTACCTTTTTTATATTTCATTATAACTTTAATGTATGCAAGAAAGAAAAGGTGTCAGCTTATACTTATTAGGCCTACTCACAACCATAACATTAATTGTGATTTCTAAAATTATTTGTTGTAATTTCATCATTTTATCTCACGGATGCAGATTTTGTTTCGTTTTTCTTAAACATTTCTTTTCAACAAAATAAATGTTGAATCTTGAATCTCGAAATGATTCAGTGTTGATGCAAGGGTCCTGCGGGTGGGGGGGGGGGGGGGATCGATGGGGCTACTGGCGAAGAAAGGGTAGAAAGCAGATGGAGCAATAAGCATATAGCTGTTCACGGAGCGTATCAAGAGGACATTATGAGTTTATAATGAGCGACATCTGTGTCTGATATACCTAATAGATTCAACAGACATTAATTAATCAGTGCTGTTTCTCAACGCTCAAACAAGGCATCGTCGTCGAATAGAGAGCATAGGCTGTGTTTCTTGTCGAAAGCTATGGCGTTAGATCTTTCTCCTTGCACGTAATCATGTCTGGACAACAATATTCCGCATTTATTTGATTTTCGGCATTAATATTAACGTTTCTTTCATTTTGAAATTGGACTATAAATGAAAGATAATTTATGGTAAGGGGCGGTTTTGTTTTTTATTTGTTTTTGTTTTGTTCTGTTTTTTCGGTTTTTTTTTTGGGGGGGGGGTTGGGGTTGGGGGCAGGCAATATTTTCCTTAACCAGAACCAAGCAATAAAACCGTATTCTCCAGACATTTACAGATAAACCTTCATTCTACGTGCATTATCATGAATTATTGTTTATGAAACCATGGACTTTAAAACAAAATAATATTGTAGTATACAACCCAGTGGCGTATAACAAATTACAAACCTCGACAAGAGGGGCAAACACTTTCTGACATGCATGCAGCAAAAAATAAAATGAATTAATAATAAATGAATAACTACAATAATTTAAAAGGCCACCAAATTCTGTCGGGGGTATACTTTCCCCATCGAAATTCCTTAAAGCCGCACCAGCTATGTGAAATGCCATTTTTCTGTGCTTTTGTACATATGGTTTACAGGTATAGAATTTCTCGGCAAAAAAGGCCCAGCATTTCTTTAATGCTCGTTAGGGGCTTGTTAAATATTTCAAGAGCGATATAAAAGATTTCATTCCACTCTCTATAGGCACTTGATACTAGTTTGATGTATTTTCCAGTACAATTATGCCCTATCTGATAATTGAATTTGAACGATACACGTCAATATTATTATAGTCTTATGTTTGGATGCTGCCCAAGTAGGAAGGGTATATTGAACTACCCCCCTATTTTCTATTCATATGCATATATACGTTAAAGGGCGACTGTCCATAAAACCGTATTCTCCAGACATTTACAGATAAACCTTCATTCTACGTGCATTATCATGAATTATTGTTTATGAAACCATGGACTTTAAAACAAAATAATATTGTAGTATACAACCCAGTGGCGTATAACAAATTACAAACCTCGTCAAGAGGGGCAAACACTTTCTGACATGCATGCAGCAAAAAATAAAATAAATTAATAATAAATGAATAACTACAATAATTAAAAAGGCCACCAAATTCTGTCGGGGGTAAACTTTCCCCATCGAAATCCCTCAGAGCCGTACCAGCTTTGTGAAATACAATTTTTCTGTGCTTCTGTACATAATGGTTTACAGGTATAGAATTTCTCGAGAAAAATGGCCCAGCATTTTTTTTAATGCTCGTTAGGGGCTCGTTAAATACTTCAAGTGCGATAGAAAAGATTTCATTCCACTCTCTTCTAAGCACATGATGCTAGTTTGATGCATTTTCCAGTACAATTATGCCCTATCTGATAATTGAATTTGAACGATACACGTCAATTGGAGATACATGATTGTATAGTCTTATGTTTGGATGCTGCCTAAGTATGAAGGGTACATTGAACTACCCCCCCCCCCGTTTTCAATTCATATTCATATGGGTTAAAGGGCGACTGTCCATAGGTTTTTCAAGTGAAAACACTTTAAAAAAAAGAAGGATAAGAATATTGTCCATTTAGGGGGGGGGGAGTTCATGTTGGGGCACATCTGGGGCTCGTGACACAAAGGTTAACGATTAATCGTACGCTTGATTTTAACGATTGATTGTACATTGGAGTCAATGGAATCAATCGTAGAAAAATGTTCTACGATCATTGCTAAACTTTGTGTTACGGGTCCCAGGTCCGTGCCCCCCCCTTGAAAAGCAAACACAAAGAATGTTTTTTTACGGGGAATATGTCATGCATGCGGAGTTAGAACCCTGTTTATTTCTTGACAACTTTTTCTAGTACAAAAATGGTCCCCATTTTGGAATAACCTGGATACGCCCCTGTGTCCGCTGATAAGAGCACTGCTGTGTCATGTGAAAAGAATATATTTTTCGCTGCAAAACAACAACAAACGATTGAAATTGGCTTAATATGTCACTTTCTCGCCTCTGTATCTAGTCATCCTGAAGCCCCCCCCCCCCCGCGTATAAAAATTTTACCCTAAAACGAATCGGTAGTTCAATTGATTTTTTCTTTCGCCAACAAGAATCCAAGAAAAAACATTTGACATTTGAGTATCGCCTCTGAAATAGACCACCTAACAATGATACAAACATTTCGATATTTTTTTAAACTGAGATTGCAACCCCAGCCAACTAAAGCGCAAGTGCAATTGAACAGTTTCTCCTCTTTTATGTTACCATGTTCATGATCATATAAGGAAGAATGAAATAAAGAAATGGGCTGTCATTGATAGCGAAACTGTATTTGGCCTATTTCACCACAATGGATGGGGTACAATCGTCATGAAACTGAAACAAAGTGTTTAATTCTTTATTTGTACCCGTCAGTTGTTTGCAATGCTTAACACAGACAAAGATAAATATATATTTCGCTTTCATTATTAATGAAGTTCAGACTTAACTGAGTTAACTAAATGCAAGTCAAAGAGAATTCTTCGATATTGTTTAGTTTTGTTTTTCTGATTTTGTGTTTGTGCATGTGTGTGTTAGGGTGCTTTGAGTTAGGCAGGGGTGGTAATTATCTGGAATATCAGGGTAGCTATAGAATTGAAATTAATTTTAATCATGAAATATGACATGAGATCACGTTTTCCTAAAAACTATGAGAATTTTCTTTTACCGAGATTTTTCCAGAAACTTCCACAATATTTCTCAGAAAATGTAATCAACACACAATCATACCCTTACCATGTTTACCCACCCCTACGGTCCCCTCCCCCCCCCCAAAAAAAAAGACAGCATCAATCGATTGATTTTTATTGACTTTCCTTTTCACATTTTTACGAAATATGATAAACTTAACTTTACAAAGCCAGATACATTGCAAGTAATGGGGAACGCAATACAAGATGGTCCTCGGGTGATTTTAGTATTTATAAGGAATAGGGGGGGGGGGTGCCGAAAAGTAATCAAAGCTTGTATGAACTATTATAAAAAGGATGATAAAGAAAACGGGGACTGTAGATTACCCGTAGTATTCAATATTGCTATAGATTACCTTGATATTTCAAACGATATCAGCTGTTCAGAGAAGCTAGAATTTCCGCATTCATAAACTTCAGTACCAGGACATTTCATATTTCTCCACTTTTCTATTAATACTTAATTACTCATTAGTTATGTCTCCAATTTGATTGTCGAGTATAAAGGTTGTAGTTTTAGTTTTGTTTGTATCATATTTCTGCTTATAATTACAACACACTAATTTCTTTCGAAGAACCCATTAAGGTTGTCAGAGTAATTTTTTTCCTCCAAGAACTAGAAAAATTGGATTGACAATTGATTTAGTACATTAGATATTTATTGCTGCAACTTAATTCATTATAAGGTAGACATATTACTCACACAAGTATGAAATAATTTAAAAAATATGATTTTATGTAATAACATAAGAAAACGGAAAGTGGAGATGTGACATCATCAGCCCACCTAATGAATATTCATGACGACTGTTTACAAAAAAATATTGCTAAACTTTAAACTTCAATAACTTTATTATTTGTTATCCGATTTTGATGAAATTTTTGTCATTTCGTTCAGTGAATTCTACTCTATGTAAAAATATATAAATATTTTCAGCCCAGACCATCCCTTTAATTTATTGCTTACCTTGAAGCGGTTTCAGGTGTTATTCTTAATCTTGTGGTTTTGTAGTACTTTAATTATGAATCCGTTAATACCCTTAAACTTTTGCGATTCTAATTTTCCCTTTTTACTTCCAGTCTCATATTTCGAGTTCGTCGTTCGCTTTACACTCAATCCAAAATGATGTCACCTGACAGTGACGTGGTGTCACATGACACCGAGACGGGATCACCTGACAGACGAGGACCAATCGTAGTTCATGAAGGGGCTATCAGTATCAAGTCGCGTATTATGTTCTGCACCAGATGGAAGTCAAAATACGTCAAAGTGCGAGCTGATACCAAACAGCTAGCCATCTACGACAAAAAGGTTTGTATTTATTTGTAATATTTGTCTACGGTTTTGACAAAAAGAAGAAATTAATTCCCCTCATCAGGCAGACCAGTATACAATACAAAACATTACCCAGTTTAGGAAAAATAACAATATCCCGTTATTTTCAAAATAAAGAATGATTGCTACCTCGAACAAGCAAATAAGTTCCTTTTCTACAAGAAAATGCAAAATACCCTATCTTTACAAACAAAATGTAAAGGAGATGATACAGAAATTCAGTGATTCATCTATCTTTTACTCTCGAAAGTGACGATTAGAGACAGAGAAGTTTATCCAAAAAGATTAATCCAAAATAATGATTATTGTTGATATGCCAAGAAAGCTGAAATCCGTTGCAGAAAGTGTTCGAAATATTTAAATGCAACTAGAATTATGCCTATCATGTAGTATCTAGTTTATATATCAAAACAAAAGTAAAACATAGGCCTAGGTCTGCAAAATGGGCGCTTTGTGATCAGTTGACATTCACTTTATACGTTTATACTTTGAAGTCGTGTATGAGGGCAACTCTTTGTACAATAGTCATCTGAAGAGGAATATTTGCATACCTCCATTAGAGAAAGCTGCAGCCACTGGTCATGTGCTAAATTCTATTATCCATCTCCATTCTCCTGCATGGTGAAGAGCGCCATCTTATGACTAATGGAATTGGAGGAAGAAAATGAATGCTAGGTGGAAGGGGTGGAACAATGAGATATAGCTGAGTGGAGGGCATATGGAGAGGGGGTGTAGGGAGGGGAGTGGGGGAGTGAAGGGAAGAGAGGTAGCAAAAACGTATTGTAGTTTAGGGGATCAAGGGATTAGAGGGGGTGCATTGAGATCAGAGAGGAGAGAGCCAGGGGAGGGAGGGGTGCAGGGTGGATCGAGGAGGGGTGTAGTGCATGATGGGATCAAGGGACGGATCGAGGGGGAAATAATGGAAATTGGAAGAAAAATGGGCAGACGAACGGAGGGAATTAGGGCTAGGAGGGAGTTCTGGGGAGCTTTTCATCGACATTTTTTGTCCGACAAGTTGTCAGATCAGACGACTTTCCTTGATTTTGATTGACTGCGAAAATGTTCGACAATTCCTTTCATGAAACGCTCCCTTGGAAAACTACTCACTTAAAAGAATCCCTGATCAATCCCAATGCATTCGACATCGTGAATATTACTCAGTTCTTATGATAATCATCCTTTGTTTATAATATGTCATGGGATGTGTGCGTTACGTACGCCCTCAGTGATCATATCTCTCTTCTCCTCTCTTCATCGTCCTGTTCGAATCATACTAGGTATCGGCCAATTCTACGGGCAAGCGAGGGGAGTGCCTCCTAATACAACTCAAGCAGGTTGTCGAATGCAGAGCAGATGTGACCAGCAAGAAACGGAATAGCTTTCTCATTCAGAAGACCCCAAATGCTGGCTCCAGTCGTCAGGTAAGCAACGTGGCTCATAAAACTTCAATCAGGTTGCATTGTTATCAAAGAGGCGCGAAATAATGAGTTGTTTTGTGAATAGAAATTCAGTATCGGTGTCGATGTGTTGATGTCAGTCTGTTTAGTGAATGTGTTTCGCAGGCGATGCGATCCATTGTTGCGGAGAGGAGATGCGAATTCGCCCGACGACGCAATTCACCATCATCATCATTATTGTATTTGCCCAATCTGTTTCTCTCTTCTCTCTCTTTCATGGTCTTTCCACCATTTCATCCCTCATTTCGCATTTTGTTCCCCTTACTCTTTCTCTTATCTCTCCCTCTCCCTTTACCCTCCCCTCTCTCCCTTTTGCTCTTTATTCCTCTTTTCTCATGGTCTCTCTCCCTTTCTTCAGTTCTCTCTTCCCTCTCTATTCCCTGTTCTCTCTCCTCTTCACCCCCTCTCCTCTTCTTCATCTCTTCCTTTTCTCTCTGTTCACATCTTTCCCATTCATTCTTTCCTGTATATTGTAAAAAAATACTCTTCAAATTCTACGAGAATCCAATTCAACCGGATTCTATACAGGTTAAATGGTATACCGTTAAACTGCATATCACGCGTCTCTGAAAAGGTACTCAAGTTGCTAATAATTATCAAATTCTACCCATTTTGAATAGACTCTCTTCATGCTTCAGTCGTTTTTTAATTAGCAGTAAAAAAAACCCACCATGATAAGGATCCCAATTCAGATTTTTATTTTAAGTGTAGCGCCTGCAAATCAACAGTCTCTTCCTATATCATCTCTTTTTTATTATTATGAAAAAAAAATAGATTTTGTGGTTATTTCACTTTCCATCAGAAATTCAGGTCCGTCAGATTGCCTTGCTTTTCTTGTTGTTAAACCTCGTGATCTGTCTGTAACGTACGATAATTACGTCCTTTTGATATACCCCTCTCCCTCTCCTCTCATCCATTCTTTCATTTCATGTTACCCTTTTCTGTCCCTCCCTCTCTCTCTATAAGTTCCTCTTCCTCCTTCAACGTTTCTCTTGCTTTCTCGACCTATAGTATCATTCTACATCACCTTCTAAAACATAGTATGCTAAAATGCATGCCCCTCTCTTCCCCTCCTATTCTCTCTCTTTCTCTCTCCCCTCTCTCTCTATCTGGACAACCCTCTTTGTTGCTCACGGCTAGTATCTGGGTATACCAATGAGATGTTGAATGGATGTTGTGTCATGGTAACGGAGTAATAATGAGATGAGTGCCTGGCGATCCCAGACTGATATGCGTATAGACGAGCGGCTTGTTGACCGCCCCGTCATCTTTTATTATATTACAGCATTGTAGCTTGTCAAATGTGCTTTTGCCAAGCGCTTTCGTTTCATTCCATCTTTAGGAAAATATCAATCATGTTAATGACTTATAAGCTCTTGATGTAAATTCAATGTACATAATGGTATCATTTAGAGTACCATTGTGACTGTATAAATGAAATCTTATACAATCATAAGAGGGATAAAATGTATTTATTGGATGGTGTCATATATTATGATTTAAAAGTATAATCTGATAAATAATTGTGATTACTTCAAAATGTATTTGCTTTAAGGCGTGTTTTGACATGTCTGTCGAGACTTTATTGCTTGATAATACTATCTTATCTTTGTGATAGTTGATTGATCTTGAATTGATTGTGATGACATGACATGACATGCAGAAAAGTATACCTACTATATGGTACTCAAACCGTATGTTATTTCAACATTCACACCGGCGTTTGTTTTATTTTTCACCATGCTTTACAAGAAATAAATAAACAGAATATAACGTTACATTGATAATGATAAATGCACAGTTAGAACTACAAAAAAGCATTAAAAAACATTTGAAGTTATGGAAATGCTAATGAGATATTATTTTATTTCCTCAATTGTTGATTTAATCAAAGTATACCTATAATTAACCATTACCATAAATGTATCTTATATTTCACTGGTGTCGATCCGTGACGTCATACTATTCAAGTGGGTATGAAACAATAGATCACCCCCCCCCTTGAACAATATAGATTCACCACACAAACCAACATGGCTGATTTATTGTCATATTAAGTGACATTCACTCACTTCACCAATACTATATAGTATGAAGAAAACTAAGTAATCATAGTCATCATTCGAGTACTTTATATTGTTATTCCATTTTTATGTATTCTGGAGCCAGAACGTATGTTGTTATTATTATGTATAGGTTAGTATGTTCACGTTCTTTAATATCCTAGACTATAGTGAATTACAAGATTAAATTTGGGACAAATATGCGAGCATTACAACGGGGAACTCCCCCCATACACTTAATTGAAAGTGTTAAGGTGTAGCGTCCTGACATTATTTTAAAATTTTGGACTTCAATTTTTGATATGACTGCATGGGACATAACGATTTAGAGTGATTTCCACTTGACGTATCGCTTTGGTTAATGTTCTTTTTATGGTTGTATTTTTTTGTAATTAAGGCATAAAGTACATACAGATTTCCCTTGCATCATTTTCATGACATTTGATGCTCATAATGTTTCCTGTCCGTCAAACGACTTGTCTTTGTAAGAGGAAGTAATTCTGTTTATTGCAAAGTTAATTCCTCTTTTCATATATGCATGTAGATAACATCTATATATTAAATATATGATTATTATCAAGAAGGAATAAGAACGGATTTAGATCTCAATATATGCTCAGTCCGCAAGATAATAATATAAATAAACAGAATGCATAATATACAACTCTAGTGCTCTTAAGAAGATAATCTGTGTTGAAGGGGAAAATTTCTTTCATACATGATTTAAAGGGGAAGCCTACGTTTTTAAATTGCTTTCATTAGAATTATCATAGGTCCTATATATTTTTTGATATACTAAATTAAAATGAAATATTCTAAGATTTATACGAAAGATATAATGAGTGTGTGTCATCACTTACTCTTTTTTATTTGCATTCCACCCGTAATGTGCATTAATAATTGGTTTGTGTAAATATCAATGTGATGCTTGTTTGTATACAGCAAAAACTGTGGTGTTAACCGGTGTACATAGAGGACCACACCAGTTATTTTACACCGGTGTTAAATAGGTGGTGTTAGTTTTACAACTATAGGTGTTATTACAACACCTATGGTTGTTACATTTACACTCTTTGGTGTTATTTTCAATCTCTAGGGTGCTGTTTTAACACCTCAGGGTGTGGTCCTCTATTAACACCAATTTGTGTCAGTTTTAACACCACAGTTTTTACAGTGTTCTGTTTCTTTCAAATTGACCTCTTGTTAGATGGAATTGATCTTCGAGCAACCATGTTGAATTATTTTTATTCACATATTTTTTTATCTCTTTCATCTTTTTTTTTCAGATCATATTTGGCTGTGTTAATCCAGCGGATCGGGATCGGTGGGTGCACATCATTAATGACGTCATGAATGGAACCATCACCGGCCAATCAGCGGTGAGTTCAGACATTTTGGCGCAAATCGATATGAAAGAAATTATGAGTCAGTGTGATCATTCGAGTATTAAATGCCCCAGACCTCGTTCCTAATAGAAAATCAAATACAAGGCAGACAAGCGAGGGTTGTACAGACATTTGTTTAAAAAAAATTCATCCAAATATAATTCACGAAGGGTTTTTTTTTTCTTCTTCTAATTACAATTCGCAGAGGAATTTTCTCTATTTATTATAAGGAGATTTTCTAGTCATGCCAGGCGATAGGTCAAGAGCTCGGTTATTGATTTATTTAATTCATGGTCGATAACTTCGCTTCACCCCGAAGGTTATTCTGTTCTAATCTGTCTTGGTTTCTCACCGTCATTCATGGCCCAAACCCCATGTCTCATCTTCTCATAATTCTGTTATTTCAAATGTTTCTTGATTTACCAATATACCTGCATGAGCCCGATTGCCGATGTTGATATTTTCCCGAGAGCCCGGACGTAAAAGTGAATATATATGGAAATGAATACATGAATGAAAATTGTTCATTTCATTATGAAATGAACAAGTTTAATTCTTTTTAGTTATTTCATTACATAATGAAATGAATAGATTTCATTCATTTATTTATTTTCATGATAGTTAAACAGGGTTGGCTTATCAGGTTTAATCAGTTACGGCACCGGGGGGGGGGGCATAGTGACATTTGGACCCCCCCCCGTTGGAACCGTTGCCCCTATATTGCCCCAGAAATTTTGAAAATTACATAAAAATGCTATATAATATTTTAGGATTTGAATATTATACTCCGGAAAAGCATCAGTGTATACCCTTCATCATAAATTAAACTTTCAATTTCACGTCATTTAAATTTCATTTGTTTATTTCAATTTCCAACGATAGTAATCATTATATTGGCCGATATTATAGATTGTACAATGTATTGTCCATTGAAAAATCAAATAGGTATAGCGGATTAGCGTATGCATCGCAGCTTTTAAGAATAAGTTGAATAGGCATGATAGGGGGGGGGGGGGCAGGGTGGCTAGTACTTCTTGATTGATGTACAACCCATGAAAAAATAAATACTTCAAAGAATTCACTACTCAAAAATATTCCATGTTCATGGTCATTATACCGCCTAATACCTGCGCTAGGTCATGGCTTTCACCTCGATTTTATTCTTTTTCATGAAACTGTGCGCGCTTCTGACTCATCGATAAGCTAACAGCAGTCGTGTTCATTATTGGATTATTTAGGGTTTGTTCACGTAAAGCTTTGCTTACTGGATTTCTTAAAATTCGCAATATAATTATTATGAGCCTTGTGGACATGGTAGACTCGTGTAAAATGTATTTTTCATAGGATATGAATTTAACAGTATCAACGTAGGGAATCTGTTACCCGCTAATACGATATTCTAAAAAAAAAATCAAAATCATTGAATAGAAAATCAAAATAAAAATCATAGTATCCCCTATATAGCCTAAAACCCGAAGTTTTAATTGATGTATATTATACGTTAATTTGTTCAGGGTTATGTTCGTTCACTTCTATATGAACCCATTTAATCAATTGATATTGTTGTATTTCATGTCCCCTTTTCATCAAGGTCTTGTTATATCTTATTTTGTTATTTTTGTCCTATTTCAATTCAACCTTTAAAAACAAAACAACAAATTCAAGATAAAGAAGCAAACATACTTATATAAAGCACGCCCCAAACTTTTCTTGTATAGTGACTACGATAAATCAATTCTTAAAAAATAGTACACTGATCGACATACTGAAGCTGTTTGGCATAAGATCATCAGAGTAAAATCGCTTAAAAATGAAAAATGAAACTAGGTCAAAAGAAAAACCGCATGACAATTAATGATAACGAAATTGGCATAATGATCGAATGGAAGATTTTTATTATTTCTTTCTAAACAAATATATGCAGGTACTGTTTAGCATATATACTATACACTAATCCGCTCCTTTTCTCACCCTACTTCACCCTACCCTCCCATCCTCACCCTACTTTTAACCATTTAAAAAATTATATTGGGGTCGCCATCTTATACTTTCCTGCCCCTGCCTAATATTGGCCCGGCTATGTCTCATTAATTTTTATTGATAGGCCTATCTATTGGCGATTGCTATTCATTGTGAATTCATTCTGAGTATACAACTCGGCTACAAATCAAAATGAATTCAAAATGCGTACGCACGATTTGTTTTAAAATCCTTGTGAAATTCGAAAGATCACTTTAAAGCCTCAATTTCGGACCAGGGTAATTGGATACTGTCTTCAGGGATACTTTTTGCTCACAATATCAGTGATTAAATCAGGTTAGATTGCAGATAGGCCTTACTAACTCTATCTTCTTGTGCAGTTTAGGTATATTTTGAAATGTGTGTCTTCATCGATCTTTAGCTGTGACATAAACTTCTTTTGATTAAAACATATTTTACAATTTGGTTTGGTTTGACGACCAATGTTTATTGATGTGCGAGTGAGTGAAGCGATGGAGCAAAGTTTTCAGTGCATTGGAGTGCGCGTTTATGACGCCCAATGCAAAATTACGCGTTTATTATCATTTTTCTTACACGAGTATACCGAGTAGGAATCGTCTCCGTCAACTCTTGGGGAATATTTCGTCAAGTTTGCATGGCATGCAACTCTCATCATTTACTTGCGTTATCGAAACCAACAGCACTAGCGTACCTGTTTTGTCCCCGAAAGAATTTAGATGGTTTTCTCTTGTTGGTTGTTTTTTGCTCATCATAAAAGTAATTTGCTTGCGATATTGGGGGTAACATTATTTCCCCCTATTTAACCGCATAAAACAAATGCCCATTCTGACGAGATTTCTCTGCCATGATATCTTGGGTAACCTTATAAAGTTACATTACAGATCGATTTATTTGACTCCAAATCAAAATTACTTATAATGTATTCATTATTGGTATTTACAGTTTGATGAAGTAGTAGTTTCGTCGAGCGCCCTCACACATATTGTAAAGACCAGGCCAAAGAATCCAGGCAGGAGACCACCGGGGCATCGATCAAGAGCATTGGTAAACTATATCAAATATTGATAATTCTTTAAATAATTTTAATTATTCATTCTGTGCATTGTGTTTAGATTTACTGTTACCGTCTTGTTCTCGCATTGAGAATGATAAATGTAGTATTGAATACCCCAGTTGAACGAATGTTCAACTCCTTAATTCAATTCAATTCCTCATTTTTCATTTTCTTTAAAAGAACATAAAAATACTACAAAGTAATATATCATATACATACACATTGACGGATTGACACTTCAAAGGAAAGAAATATGGAAATGAAGGGGTCCACTCAAACCATTGCTTGTAAATTGTGGGTCCTCTTGAAAATGTAAAACTAATGTAAACAATGTGAAAGAAATGTTTACGTCTCTTGAAAATTTCCTCCAAAGAATAACTCCTAAATTGGGCAAAGATTTTCACAAGAAAACTATGAAAAACGATAGATTTCATCAAACATTTCATCTGTAAAATCAACTTTTCATCTGATTATAAATGTCATTAATGCATAAATTCGTCTGAGAAAGTGTAAATATATTTGTGTACAAAATCAGTACTATTTTGTCCCTTTAAGCGGAATCAAGTACGAGTAATAGCAGGCAGGGTTTCCTCTGTGTTTTGGGGAAGTGTATGTAACGGAAGATATGTCTTGTTTCCGGATTAACGTAGGATTATCGAAAATGTCAGTTGCTATGAGAGACAAAACGAAGCAATGAACCTAGTAATTAATAAATAACATAGCCAGCAGCAACAACAACAACCACAAAAAAAAATTAACAGCATGCCCGCCGAGTAGAACCCCCAAAACCTATATTGATATATTTCACACGTTCTATTTCGTCATGTTTGTTCTTCAATCTTCCGTTTTGATCGTCCCATCCTCCTTCTTTTTTCATCTTCACCTCTTTCTTCTTCTTCTTCCTCCTCCTCCTCTTCTTCTCTCTCTCCGTTTCATTCATATTTTCTTCTTCCTCCTCCTCTTCTTCTTTTTTTCTTCTTCATCTTCTCCTTCTTCCTCATCTTCTTTCTTTTACTCCCCCTCCTTTTCATTCCTCTTATTCTTCTTCTTCATCTTCTCCTTCTTCCTCATCTTCTTTCTCTTACTCCCCCTCCTTTTCATTCCTCTTCTTCTTCTTCTCCTTCTTCTTCTTCAGCAAGGCAATGATGGTCATAATCGTCAAAAGTTATTATTCATGTTATTATTACCGTCACTATACTTATTAAATTATATGCTGATCATGTTTGCCTAGGTCACGTCACCGACCGGTGAGATCAGTAGCTTTGGAGATGATGCGGACTCCGGAGTAGGGGCATCATCAGAATTATTAGCAGCACATAGCACGGTAAGTAGGAATGATGATGGTGATGATGGTGGTGGTGGTGGTTATGATGGTGATGATGATGATGGTGATGATGATGGTGGTGATGATGATGATGATGTTGATGATGGTGGTGATGAAGGTGGTGGTGATGGTGGTGATGATGATGGTCATGATGATGATGGTTATGATGATGATGATGATGGTGATGGTGGTGGTTGTGATGATGGTGAAGGTGGTGATGATGATGATGGTGATGATGATGAAGGTTATGATGATGATGGTGATGATAAAGGTGGTGATGATGTTGATGGTGATGGTGGCGATGATGATGGTGATGATGATGGTGGTGATGATGATGATGATGGTGGTGGTGGTGGTGATGATGGTGATGATGGTGGTGGTTGTGATGATGGTGATGGTGGTGGTGATGATGATGGGGATGATGATGAGGATGATGATGATGGTGATGATGATGATGGTGGTGGTGATGGTAGAGGTGGTGATGATGATGATGGTGTGGTGATGATGATGATGGTGGTGATGGTATTGGTGGTGATGATGATGGTGATGGTGGTGGTGGTGATGATGATGGTGATGGTGGTGATGGTATTGGTGGTGATGGTGGTGATGATGATGATGGTGGTGATGATGATGATGGTGGTGGTTGTGATGATGGTGATGGTGGTGATGATGATGATGATGGAGATGATGATGATGAGGAGGACGATGTTGTTGATGACGGATGTGGCGTGGTGGTGGTGTTGATGACTACTTCTATAGTGATGGTGGTGATGGTTATTATATAGTAGCGGCGGTTTGGGTTGTGATGATTGATTGGTCGACACGAATCCACTAAATTTCACTTCATGATTTGCATGTTGCAACGACGATGGCTATATGACAGATGACGAAGGTGACATGACTCTGATGATAGCAGTCTATCGGAAGTCATGGTGATGATAATGACGATAGTAATGGTGGTGACTAAAATGATGATGACAGCAACATAATAGTGATGACGAAACTATTGAAAACGCAATAGAGAGGCTTCGGTAAAGGGAAAATGAAATGATCTTTGACAAGAATGATGATAATATATAGAGATGGTCATGGTGATGAGGATCGAGAAAAGAAGACGATAATGGGTGATGATGAAGTGGTTATATAGGTAAACTGGAAGAACTGCCTTGCATATAGGAAGGTGAGAAATAAGATGAAAATTAAAAAGATGTAATCGAGGTGTCGGGTGGGGAAGAGAAGAAGGAGAATTGCAACTCTTTGTAAGGAGGAGAACGAAAAGGAACAGAAAGACAATGTCGATCCTCACTATTTAAATGGAGGAACGATTTATCATTACCAGTGGTTGTAAGATAAAACACGAGAGTATGATGCAGAGAAAGAAACAATTTCTTACATTTTAATAATCTCCTTACCGTTGTCATTTCTTACAGGTGCACAAACTCGATGGCGATTCCATCGATGAGGTCATCGAGCAATCTCCTACGTCACAAGAGAGCGTCGAGCGACGGGCCGAGAGCAACGAATGCTTGGTGGATATCGAGGAAGACCCGAAGCCAAAGACTGAGAAGGTCTCGACGCTCCAAAGGCTCAAGAAACAAAAGAAAGGCGAGTCAAAGACTTCCAAACAAGAGAAGAATGCTTCGTTCTTTAGTCGACTTGGGTCGCGGATCTCCCGTGCCCTGAGTAGGAGTCAGTCCACAGAGGAATCAACCGAACAGTCAAAGAACATCGAACAACGAACAGGGTCCAAGAAAGCTGATGGACAGGATCATCAGATAGAGACAGAAGGAATCAAAGAAGAGGAAACGATAGAAGAGGTTAAGTTAAGCCCCACGTTTCACGCCATGCCATCCGCCACCAAGTCGGGCCACGATAAGGTCATCATGGAACTTGCGGCGATTGCTCAGAACGCGAAGCTCGTTGCGGCGAAAGCCGAAGCTCTGAAATCGGCTCGGCTTCAAGGCGACAGCGATTCCAGTGGCGAGGAATCGTCGGGGACTAGTCGGACACTGTCCCGACGCGACTCCGAGATGAACATCGAACAGGCCGCTGAGAACCTAAGGACCACGCTCCAGAACCTAAGCGAAGCTGAACTGCTCGAGATGGAGAAAACTGACAGTTACAACCTTCAGAAACCAGAAGTTAAACCTAAACCAGATACCTCCATGAAGATGAAGATGGATATGTCTGTTATTAATGAGATGGAAGGATTCTTTGCAAAGTCGAATAAATCGCTTAAAAATAGCAAAGAGAACGGCGACAAAGCTCCCGTAACGGAAAGTGTGGAGGCGAAAGAAAACAATGACGTAAAGGGGAAAGATAAGGACTTGGACGTAAAGGAGAAGGAAAATGGACACGATGATAGTGTTGATTCAAAGAAAGAAGAGGATGAAAAGAATGAGGTTGGGGATAATACACAGGATGAGAAGAAGAAAGAAGAGAAGGAGGAGAAGGATGAAAAGAAAGATGAGGTCGGAGAGGATGAAAATGAGAAAGAGTCAAAGACAGATGAATCCAGCAATATGAAAGAACCTGAAAGTGAGGAGAACGAGGAGAGTAGAAAGAAAGAGGAAATCGATACAAACGTCAGTCAAGACAGCACACAAGTTAAATCTCAAGAGAATGAGCCAGATAACCTGAAACTAAACGGAGATTTAAACGACGATGGCAAAACAACGAACTAATCTGCTTTCATCTCTCATAATGCACTTGAAATGATTATTAATAATTCACTTGATAATCTTGCTAGTGAAATATATTGTAACAGATAAAAATAAATAAGTTAATATTGATAGTTCAACATAATTGTTTTCAGAAGTGAAATAGGAAAATGCTCATGATTAACATTTCACATTTCGCTGCATGAATCACGCGCATGTTTTGTGTTTGCAATGAAGCAATCGCAAATAAGAAAAATAATGTTTGGTCGACATAAGTGTCATATCTTTTAGGGAAGGACAAGGTCTTTGGCAAGGGCCCAAAAGAGACACGCGGTGTCCCATGATAGTGTGACTCTCACAGTTAAGGCAAAGATGTAGAGGGGAAGTTAAATAGAATGAAAGCTTAATGTGATGAAAGCATCATAATTAAAGATGGACAGAGAGCTGGGATCCGTTCCAGAAAGAGTTCTTAGAATCAATCGCAAATCCCTATAATATGCGCGTTTCATTGAAAGTCAAGTTGCGTTTGATAAACTTGGAGTTGCGTTGATCATAACTCTTTCTGCAACGGGAATGTTTGAGACGGATTTTAGTGCTTTCCCGGATGCTGCTTTATCAAGGATTTGCCCATGCCCCCTTCCTTGTCTTTAAGAAATTAGGTCGAAAAGTTTGATTGCCTTGACTCGAGATTGACTTAAGTATACGAACTTGATTGTATACACTCTTAAAAAAATCAGTCAAAAATGACTAGTTAATAGGATCAGCTGTGTGCAACTGTTATTCTAGTCATATTTAACTATTTTCTAGTCGTATTTTACTTAGAACAGAGTTGTTTCTGACTAGAATATATGTCAGAAATGTGACTACACATATCAGTTGCAGTACACCCAGCTGACTACTGCTGGTTTCGTCAATGACTGATTTGTTTTAAGAGTGTAGAATAACATAAAATTTGTCACTATTCTTCCAAAAAATAACAAAATATCTGTATATTTGCGCTGTTTTATATTTCTCTCAGTTGGTTAAAGTATTTTCATAGCATTATGTTTGATGTAAATTGTGTAAGTGCCAATAACAAAACGATCATCTTCAATCATGTAGGCCTATTCTTGCAATCCGTTGGACTCTTAACTGTTAGGCGATGCATGTGATGTGTTTTCATTTTATCTGAATGATATATACAGTTCCATACTCTTTTCACTTCGTCTATATTTTGCTTCCTTTCTAATCACTTGAAAATTTTAGGGTGGGGTCGATTATCGCTTCCCTTCCAATTTTTTGGGCCGCCCCTAGAGGAATCAAGGTTTTTCCATACAGGGATTTCTTTCCGTTTAACACTAATTCATTGTGCACTGTAAAAAATATTGGGCAAAATTTTAACCAGCACGAGGGTAATTATGTATCCAACCAATTTTGGGCAGTATTTTACCCAATGCGGGAAGCATATTGTCCAGTAAGGTTAAAATATAAGCAGAAATTACTTTAGAATGAGCAAAATTTCCATCACATTGGATAAATAACAATGCCTAAAAGAAATGCCCAATGTTGGTTGGATACATAATTACCCTCATGGAACATTTTTACCCAATATTTTTAAGAGTGTGCTGTTAAATTATTATAGTGTTATAATATAATAAACCTTTATAATATTAATAACTTGAGTTATTTAATCATTTGTACTTTTTATTCATCTTGAAAGCACAACAATTCTTGCCATAAATAATATTTTTTAAGAGAATGCATAAGATTTACCGTCTAATATTAGATCAATTGATAACAACAGATTTGTTATTTTTATGTGATATAGTGAATATTGTAATAATAATAGTGAATATCAATATTGCGCGATCTATCGAATATAACACTCTGAGTGACTTTGATTCGTAGGAATAAAATGAAAGACTTTAGTTTGTTATAAGAACTGTGTAGTATTTGCGATTTAAAGCATTTTTTTCTCTCTTTGCAAGTCATGCACGGGAGCTGCAGATTTAAAATCCATACAAGAAAATATCAGAATAAAATAATGAAATGGAACGTTACCAAGATTTACCTCTCAAGACTGATCTAGATATCATAATTTGTACTTCGTTAAAGTACTTAAAGGACAAGTCCATCCCAACATAAAAATCAATTAAGTATAACACTGAAAATTTCACTACAATCGGATGTAAAATAAGAAAGTTATGCCATTTCGAATTTTCGCTTTATTTCACAAAACATTTTTCATGCTCATCCTGGTCAGTATGTAAATTAGGGTACACTACTTACTCACTATATCTTTTGTATGATTTATGAGATATTTTGATTTTCTCATTATTATGTGAAACAAAGTTTCATCCCCTGAACATGTGGAATTACCATTGTTTTTACATTTTGTAGTTCAGTCAACTTGGTCATTATTGTCAAATCTGTACAAATTGAAATATCGCATAATTCAAACAATAAAAACAAAACAAATAGTGAGGGACATCAACAACTCTCTCATTTGCATATCACTGAGTTGTGCATATGAAAAAATAAGCGAAACTTTAAAACATCTTAACTAGCTTATATTACACCACATTTTGTTGAAATTTTCAACGTTATACTTGTTATGATTTTTCTCGAGTGATTCAAGTCAATATTTTTTTCTGGGGTTAACTTGGCCTTTAAATTGATTTGTATAGAAGTGTTTGATTCGAATGATTTTAATTGGGTCATAATTCGCATCTTCACCTCGCCAATAGAATTTAAATCATCATCTTGGACCCGTAACATTATGATTTGCCAATCATTATGAAACAACTACACCGATTGGTTCCTGGTCTGCCTTTTTAACAAAGTGCGTAAGCAACCATGATTTTGATTGGTCATTGGCATTTAACAACTGCAAACCTTTAAAATCATTCTACTGTACCTTATTCTTTTTAATAAAAAATGTGTGTTTTTTAAATGCATGTCATATAGGTGCACTATGGCTCGATGTGGATCCAGCTTGCATGTTTGTGAAAATTAGTTTACGACGGTGATAAATTATTTATTCATGGGCACGTCTCTATATCAGTACTGTGAAGCTATGTCTGCATGCTTATAAACACTCGAAAAACTGTGGGAATTCTTTGTGAGCAGTGAATGAAGAACGGACAAATTTGGAGTGAACTTTTAATGAAAATGATAAAAATTTTCACTCAATCCAAAACATCCACTCGTAATTTTCTCGCAATTCACTCTTTTCAGTGAATCGTGACACTCTTACTTGTTTTTAAGAGTATATTGAAATGATTATTGTATTGTTTAATTTTTATACTCGTGTAATTATTATGTGCATTATTATTGATTGTAATTGTACTAAATTGTATTACCGTGTGCTTTGAATCATATATTTTAGTTTGTATTTTATTTCTAAGTTATTATCGTTCTTTTTAAGAATTTACCATGTACCAAATCCACAATTTGCTCCCAAGACATTTACTCCGGTCTTAATATCTCAGAGGACATAGGGTTAGAGTTAGGATTATAATAGAGTGTTTGGTTCAGAATAATGTAAAGATAGGAATTAGGGTTTATTACACAGCAAAAACTGTGGTGTTAACCGGTGTACATAGAGGACCACACCAGTTATTTTACACCGGTGTTAAATTGGTGGTGTTAGTTTTACACCTATATGTGTTATTACAACACCTTTGTTGTTACATTTACACTCTTTGGTGTTGTGTTTAATCCCTAGGGTGTAATTTTAACACTTCAGGGTGTGGTCCTCTATTAACACCAATTGGTGTCAGTTTTAACACCGCAGGTTTAACAGTGTATGCATGGAGGTAAGTATTATGTTGGCTTACCGCGTGCAGATTTTCCTTCAGAGTAATTGTCGTCGGAGCAAATGTCATGGAACCTCGTTAAAATCATTGGGGCTAGTACTGTGCACTGCTCCATGACATTTGCTCCGGCGAAAATTGCTCCGATGGAAAAGCTCCAAATTGTTATGCATGCACGTTCTCTGCGGCAAAATACCAGGTCAATCAAAATTTGAGGGATACAGGAGAGTCACTCCCATGTGAAACGATTTTATAGGGGGTATTTAATTTAGCCCCCAAATGGGTTACCAGTCTTTCCTGACCATGGTTAATGGGTTAAACTTTGTGGACACCTTCCGCCCCGTTCTGATGTGAGTGGTCCTGTGGATAGGTCTCTGGGTTGTAAAGTATCATTCGGCAGGGGCGAGTCTCGTTTTTTTGCTATTAAAGGAGGGGGTCTGACCAATTGGTTTGACCCATAAACGATGAGCTGCGACGTACTGCATCCTTAACTCCGTAGATCCGCCACTAGGTGTAGTTTTCGCATATAGTACGGGGAAACTCTCTACAAACGCATCGATTCCTTTGAAAATGCAATTAAAATCACAATGGAGAGCTGAGAGGCTTTTGTCGAAAGTTGGTGGGCTGGGACAGCAGATGATCCGAAGATTTGTACCGGACGAACAATTGCAAATATGTCGTTCCGATGCTGTCCCGGTCGGCCACGAACTTTCGACAAAAGCCCCACCTCCCCCACGTTACGCCTGTGTGCGGTTCGAATCCCCGTCATCAGTTGTTAAGATATTTAATGACAATCTGGAGAGTTGTTTTTGTTTATTTATTAATTTATTTTATTTTTGGCATACGAGGTTGGAGCTTTCCAGGGGCCGTTGCATCAACAGTTGTGGTTTAAACGCAACCAAGGAATCAATCGCGCAGGTCCCTATTACGTGTGTTTCATTGGCTGAAAGTCAAGTAGCGTTAGAGTTGCAATTTGATCACAACTATTTATGCAACGGGTCCCGAGTTAACAGCCAATTACTCGTAATGCCTCGTCGCAATGATATTGATATATGGTGCTTTATTGGCAACTTGGTCGTACATTTCATTTGTTGATACAATTCGCATGACACGTTACATGGGGGATGATTGTAAGCTTGTTTCAAATTACTGTACTAAAATCTGACAGAAAGTGATGTACTATCTTTTCTATACATTCAAACGTCATCGTTCTTTTTTTTCAATAAAAGTGTCACATTTCAGTCACTGAAGATTCGTATTATCGTCCTTTTTAATGTTTATGTTATTGTTTAAATTGCAGATTATCATTATGCATAATGATAGCAGCGCTTTGTATCCTCTGGCAAAAAGCGCTTTATAAATCCAGCTATTATTATTTATATGCATTGGTGAATGACCTGCTTTGTGCCACTGAAGCCAAGGAATGATTACCCATGTAAAAAAAAAGAACATTAAAACAATTATATATTCGAGGTCAATTCAGCCCAGGCCCAAGACAGTCTTTGCGATAAATTTGTATGTGGAGACGATGTCTCCCAGAGATGTAACTGATTGAAATATAAAGTAAAATCAATCGTTATTTTAACCTCTTTATCTTCTCTTTATTCTAAACAGCAAAAAAATAATAAAATACTATATTCATTCATCCTCTACACACGTTTCTCTCCCACCCTCTGTCATTCTCTGTGTATTCATTGCTCAGTTCATACCCAATCCATGGGCTTTCTTTTGAAGAACTAGCAATATCACCACCAAAGTCCTCAACTATTCAAATCTGTCTAGTTTCCTTACCCATAATGCAACATTCTGAGTAGAATAGTCTAGTGATACAGGCCAACTTTAAATTACTACATACAAAACTCTACAATCATGTTACCTTGCACCAATACAAGCACTTTTCCTCTTTTATTTTAGTTTCCCTTCATTTCAAGCTCATTCATTCTCTGCACTAATAGCTATAATTTATTATCACCAAAGTATGTTTTGACGAGCTCTTCATATTCAGGGTTGGGTCAGTTCGCTCCCCGCAACACACACAAAATGTACAACTTTTACATTTTTATTCCTTTATTGTGACACCTGGGGAGTGTTTCAACATTTTCATCAAACAAGTTGTCAGATCTGACATTTTTCTCTGATGTTGATTGACCGAGAGGTACTGTTACTATGGATTGGTAACTGTCGGATAAAATTGGACTTGTCAGATAAAACGTCCGACAAGTCCTTTCATGAAACGCCCCCCTGGGGACCGTTTTATGAAAGTTGTCAGCACTGACAAGTTGTCTTTCTCCGACAGTTACCATAGTAACAGTCAGAGGCCAATGCCTTTCAGCCAATCAAAAGCAAGGATTTCACTGAAACTGTCAGCACTGACAATTTAATCAGTGCCGACAACACCCACCAGGGTCCCCATTTCATAAAGACCTGTTATAATAACAACGAATGTACTATCAGCCAATCAGATTGGAGGAGCTTTGAACTGTTATTGCAAATTTGTTTTATGAAAAGGGACCCAGGACATTTTAGCCAGCATATGCCGACGTAGGCATAGGCTGAATATCCCCCCCCCCCTCCTCAGTCAGCCTCTTTAGGATTAAGCACGCTTACACAGTAAAGACACCACAGATGACCAGCTCATTGAAAGGTGATTTATTTCAATGCAATTATCTGACACGATTACATTTCATCTCGATCACTCCTATATTATATCCAACCTACATCATTCATACAAATGATTTCTTTTTTGTAAACTTTATAATTAAATATGAACGATTCACATTACATGTGGAAGTGCCTACAATTACATAAGTACTGTCGCTTAACTCAATAGTTCAATTTATTTCACATTTTTTTTTTTTTCAATTCCAAATTATTTCTCAATCAGCAAAAGTTAAATATACTTAGGAAAAAAATAAACAAAAAAATCTACGAGATAAATGTACTGTATCACGTAATGTTTGCAAATTAAGAATGGATTTTCTCAAAAAATGTTCATTTTAACTAGATATGTTACAGTACTGTGATATATATATTAGTACTTTTTATTAAGTACCCAGTGAACTTAATTCCTGAACCGACAAACTGGTCGGTGTTTCATAAAGCTGATGGTACATTTATGCATGACATCACACACGACTGAAATATGTTCCAAGGTACCAATACCTCCCTACTTAGGGACCCTTTAGCACAAGAAAGGGTTCCAGTTGAGCATAGATTCATTCGTAACTTACGAACAACTTTATGAAAACACCCACCAGGGTATATTAACTTAATAGTTTGTACAGCTATAACCCAAAGTTATTTGTTGTATGAATACTAAGCGATTGTTTCATTGATTATCCTCCTGATCACTTTCGTTGATTTTGATACAACATGACAGTCGATGATATGCATTTTACCTCACACCTTGCGTATACAGTGCAATAAACATTCTTTCAGGATAGATGCTGAATATCCACTTTAAAATCCTATCTTCCCTTTCCTTACTCCATCGATGTTTAATAAACACAAATGATATAAAAGATATGATACAGTATAATCTCTATGTGAATGATTTCCATGTACAAGTATAATATATGGGAACTGTCATTACTTTTTTTTTCTCTATACAGCTCTTTTTCTGTTTAAACTAAAGTGAAAAACAAAAAAACAACAAAATAAACCTAAAATTAATGACAAAACTGTCTAGAAAATAATAATTTACACTACATGAAAATGTATGGTGATATTTTCTGTAAATAACTGAAGCTGGACATAAAATATAGCATGAATATGGTAAATGTGCAGTCTATTAATAATACACCTACTTAATTTTGATATTTAATTCATATACATATACAGTATACCTCTAAAAAAATTAAATTTCTTTTCATCAACCCTAAAATATACAAATTAGCTTAGCCAATCTAACGCCACATAATTGAAGGAAAATAATCTAGCATTCATATAAAAAGTATATGCTTTTGCAACTAGAGCGACAACAAATATATTTACTCAATCATTAAAAAAAATGGCCATTACTTGTTAAACAATTTAAATACAAAATATCAAGCTCTGAATACCTCTTTGTATAAGATTGTACAAAACGCAATATATTGTTGTGTTCTAAAGAATACAGGCAACAGGTATATGTATCAAATCAATAAGTAAACCCATGTTATTTAAGTACATCTTCACCAGCTTCACAAACTCAATATGGTTCTCATTCATTTGGAAATATGTATTTTTACTCTAAACATTTAAGTTTATGACACCCGTCGTATTTCATTTGATTTTGTCTAATTCTCAGAGGGATTATGCTTGATTGCAATCATCCTTCTATCTGCTTGACACTCTGTTGGATTGTCATGACTTTATAGTCACATGACTTATCACATGATTCATGATCACATGAATAATAAAATGATTGATCATTACACTGATTTCATATCACATCATGATATAAGTTCACATTAATTAAAATCACAAGATTGATGATAACTTTGATGTTGCAACCACTAGACTTGACAAGCAATCAAATGATTAATGTCTTGACTTCTGATCAGCAGCTTGCAATCAAATTAACAATCAAATGACTTGCAATCACGTGATAGCAGGTTTGCAGACCTAAGATTGATAACGGTTGGCACTGATCACACGATCACATGATTGCAACCACACAAGTTATGATAGATGGCAATCACAACACGATTGCACCATCAAGACTGACAGGAACAATGAATTGCATTCAAAACACGATTACATGACTTCAATAAAAAAAACTGTTGAGAACATAAAATACAATCACATCATATGATTGCATGGTTTCAATCATAAGACTGATGAGATCTTACTAGAATACGTCAACTTCAAAGATGAATTTGGTGCTGCTGCTGAGCTATAAATCTGTTAAGTATCATGTAGGTGTTGGATAATCCAAGACAAAGCAAAGATTATACGCATGAAAACAATAAAAATGCAAGTAGGATTGAAGAGATTTTAAAATTGACCCAAACTTCAATACAGCACCATATATTAGCATACACTAAAACCAGAACCATCACTACTACAATCAGCAATTATGATCTCCATTAGCTCTTATGAAATTTGTTGTACAAGAGTGTGCCATTAAATACATGTTATATACAACATTATGTGTAACTTGAGGGTGAATGCAGTTCTTTGTACAAAACTCAAAATACTAGCCCCATAGCTGCATGTTATACAGAAGCTTTTTTAAGGCCAAGGCACTTGGTTCTTATCAACCATTTTATATGAAAGCCATTTAAAATGCTACGCCCTTTATATATATATTCACACAAGTTACACTCTATTTTCACCAACTTATCAAAGCAGAAAAAACCAACAAGCTTTCCTCCATACCTGTCTACAAAACAAAGAATCACAACTGGGTCTTCCGACTAGTGGTACGACTATTGCAACCGTTGCGACTGCATGTGCAGCACATTGAAGCAAACTGTCGCACAACCAATCATGAAGGACCCTTTACCACGACTAAAGTGGAATGTTAAGGGAAAGAAACGTTACTCACCTTTCTGAAGAAATCTCACTAATTTATGATAAATATCCGTTTCAAGGCAATATCTAATACAATCGGCACTCGAGGGTAATTCTGATGCCATTGGGTGATCCAAGATGGGGTCTTCATTCCCTCTCCCTATGGCCAGCAATGTAGGAGCCCGAGAGATAAGCTGCTTCCACATCATGCAACTCTATTACAGTTATTTCCACTTCTTCTCACAGTTCTGTGGGTCAGCAAATTATAATCATCTATCTCTCCAGTGAAAGCTGAAGATATTATGTCTTTTTTTCCCTAATTTCGATGAAAATATCAAGCTCTGGATTTTTTTTGTTTAAATCTAATACCTCGGCTACAGACACCCATTCCCATGCCTAGCGTGACAAGTGCAGACAATGCAATTCACGAATGTATAATCATGACTATCAATGGATGTTAAGCCAACTGTAACATCAATATATAATAAACTAGGTTTTTAAGGTTAACACTATGATATTAATATACATGACACATTCGCTAGTTACGCACCGAGTAATTTTATCGCTCAATAATTTCAGCCATTCATACAGTCTTTCTAATCATACAGTACATAGACAGACATGGTCTTTTCATAAGATTTATAACAAGGACTATTTTGCTTTAACCCTTATTAAACGGGGGGACAAATTTCGTCACTACGCCGTCGCGCAATTTTTTTTTACCACGCAGCTCGCTGACTTTTTACTTTCAAGTCTTGCGCATCTTTTTAGACCAAATTAGCCATGCCCGGGTACGCGGTTCTGAAATTTCAAAACATTTTGTAGGTGCATGTCAGACCCAAAATTGGTCAAAATTGTGATTCTGTGTACAAATTCAAGCAAATTGTGTTTTTCAACCAAAAATTAGAAATGTATGATTAGTTTTACTCTGTTGGTTTAAATGGATTTATTTTAGGCTATTTATGATCGCAAAAGGGTCCCAGACAAAGTTCATAGGAAAAAACAAAGGTTTGAAAAAAAATACATAAGAATTATAAGTACAATAAAATACATAAAGAAATTAATTATATCTTTGCAATTTTTGGGTAGATTTTTGTCAGAAATGTAATAATTGACACTCCCACCAAATATTAGCATTCTACTAGCTATATAAATTTAGTTAAAGGCAAAAACATACCCCAAAAAACAAACTTAGGGCAAATTTCATAGGCTTATTTGCATAATTACGAAAAATACATTTGTTGAAAATTTACCGTACAGTCTTGTAGTTACGATACGGCTCTACGCGTGTGCAAATTTGCACGGCTATCGCGTGATCAGCGGCCGAGATCTGAGAGAGGGGGGGGTCATACTGGTTAAAATAGCCCAGTTAAGATAGGCTTAAACATAAATCATCATTATCATTAGTTTTATTGACGAGGCGAGATGACATACTTTTTTTTAAATCAAAAGCTAGCATTTTGACTGTATAGATCAGAGGCCCAGTCGTTCTCACTGAAAGGGAGTCATATAATGCAAATATCCTATGACATTTTGAAGCCACTGCTCAACAAAAATGTCACAGCCATAGATATAATAATAGACTAATTTTGATTTAATGTGCTGATGCTTTGCTGGGTTTTTAAACAATAACCATAGGATATTTTTGGAGTGTGTGTTGACTTGAGATAATCATGGTGGTATATGCCATGATCTTAAAAGGCTTGGTAGTATAGATTAGTTTCCTTCAAACATAAAAAAAAAAAATAAATTTGGTTCAAGTTTTAGCACTTTATATCCCACTCGTCTGAAGGTCATACGTAACTTTACTAACGACAAGTGTCCCCCCTCCAAAATTAATGTATTTATCAGGGCACTGTACAAACATAAAATTTACTGGTTGCTAGTAAAGTTGATATTTGCGTTTGTTTTACGAACAATGTTCAATGCAATCACTTGTAAATATCGGGATTGTGATTGATCAGTATGATTTGTGTTACAGGACCAACGCTACATCCATGCCAATGCTGCTGATACATCCTGAGTTCTCTCTGCATAAAAAGAAAAACATAACAAGAAAAAGTGGATTTAGTGATTGGTCCCAAACTACAAAGCTAAGGGTCGACCACACAATTGATTTTCAAAACCAATCACAAGTTGTGGTCAATCCAATTAAGCATACATAAAGATTTAGGTTCTTCGATAAACTGTTAACCCTAAAAAGTTTACATATAGGCTATCATGGTGTTAAGTGTAACATTGTAAAATAATCTATCAACGTCAAGAAAGAGGTAAATATTCATCATTTTCTTGAAAGTTCTCAAACTATGTTAAGTTTCTTGAAATTTTCGGGAAGGTTTTTTTTTTTGTTACCCCCAATGGTTAACCGTAAGTGCCAATTTAATAATGGAGTGCATGAACGTTTTTCTAAACAAACGTAATGACTCGGGTATAAAAATCCACACATGAAAGATCCGCACTGTCATTTCATGTCATTACAATGTATTAGATTATGCGACAATGGACCAGCAATAGCTACGGCAGGTGAGCTTATAATCTATTGTTGTACCTACCTACATGTAAGTCAGGTACTTTAATTTTGGAGAGAACCTTTGATTAAAACGTACCATAACATAATTGTACTGAGATTTGTTTAGATATTTGATCTTAGAGTTACGAGGATTATGCCATGTGTAATGTGCAAAGCGATTTTCATTATGATCACATGGTCTTCTAAGGCATCACATTAGCCCAGTCGTTTTAGGGTTGAAGATTACTCATGAAATTACTGCTCGTTGTTTGAGCTCATCATAAAACATCTTGCTCATGTTAACATACAAAACTTCCAACTAACTTTTGTAGATTGTTGCTAATTACATAAATACACTCCAGGGGAGCGTTTCATTAATATTTTCATCCGAAAAGTTGTCAGATCTGACATCTTTTCATGATTTTGATTGGCTGAGAGGCACTGTTCCTATGGTAACTCTCGGATAAAATGGGACTTGTCGGATAAAACGTTCGACAAGTCCTTTCATGAAACGCCAACCAGGAGACATGATTATGAACAGATTTATGACTAACTTACTTCATAGATGTGTGATTACTTATATATTCTCAAAAGTGTCGATACGTTGCCGGGTGTTCCCGCTTCGGATGTTTCTCAACGTCTGATATTTGTCACGACCTGCTCTGATGTTCTCCTGATGTATCTTGTCATACCTATCTTCACCCTTGCTTTCATCCTTCATGGCCTGCAACTCCGACTGAAGTTTCTGTCATGAAGGAATTTTATCGAGTTGATTTTTAAGCAATGGGTATGATGACATTTGGGCAGAAAACTCACAAACTATTACTAATAGTTAACAGAATAATATAGCTTCTACTGCTTGTGTATTAAAGTTAAAGGGGAACTTCATCCAGACAAAAACTTTAATGTAAAGACAGCAGAAGAAAATGTAAAAATATTGGTGAAGGTTTGAGAAAAATTTATCAAATATTAAAAAACACACAAATGGGCCAAATCAATAACAGGCAAGAGCTGGGGCAATTTTGGATTGCAATGAGTATAGATTGAGTTGATATTGATTGTTCTTATTGTTTGTTGGTAGAATTCACAGGGTTTCCAGCTTTTCAAGAAAACAAAATTCCCTGATGAATTAAAAAAAAAATCCCTGATAAATGTTTAAAACCCATTCCAGTTTCGCATGTTTTCTAAGTTGCCGCAGTGAATTTTTTTTGGTATAAAAAAGAATAATGTAAAACTAGTTAGTACCACCATAACCAGTCATTCAATGGATGTTGTTTTGATATGTACAACAATATAACAGAGTCAAACTGACTACCCTGCTTTCGACTGTTGAGCTGATCAAAATTCCCTGATTTTTTCCTCATTTGAAGCAATTTTCCCTGATTTAAGGTATTTGTAAAAATCAAATTCCCTTATTTCTCCCTGAATTTTTTTTCTAATTCCCTGATGGGCTTGTAACCCCTGATTCACTAGCAAATTACCTGTAATTTGTCTAGGAGATGCTTATCTGGAAGATAGGATTCTTTATCATCTAAATCATCGTTGTCATCCTGCTGTACTTCCAATTCGTGATCTTGTTCATCTTCTTCACCTTCGTCTTTAGGAATTAATTGTTGAGCCTCTCGTTGAGCAGCTAGTTGAGCAGCATGCTGAGCAGCGGCTGCCTCCTGTGCTTCTTGGAGCTCCCTTTCCCTCTCCTGTGACAACCTCAACTGTCAAAACAAACATATATCATGGCAATAAACTCGGCGGAAAATCCCAAAATATTTTGAATATCAACGGACATCCAAAATCATGGAGACAAGGGTCCATTTCTTCATGGAAAATTCACTTGCTCATTGTTTTTGCCATATGTGAATGAAATTTCGCGCATTTTTCTGGACCTATTCAATATGATATCGTTCTATCCTGGAAAATACTCATTAAATATATATACCATTGAGGCCAGAAGTTTACATACACCCAAGAAATTCAATGAAAAGTTGACATTTGCCCAACATCATAAAATTCACCAAATCTTATGAAATATTTGTGCTATCATGACAAATTTGATATCAAACAAATGAGTATGTCATGCCTCTTCATCACATTGCTTTGTCATCAGGAGCTGAAAAATGATTAGGTGTGATTTCCTCCAGAAATCTTCATATTTTAGACAAATTAAAAATAAAAACTTGACAAAAACTTTTCATATTTGTGCTAGTTAATTCTCAACACAAACATTTCAGACTACACTTTGTTTTTCAGTGGTCACATCATGATAATAAATGTAATATAAATCATAGATTTTACATTTATATACTTCTTTGAAACAATGTTTGAAGATATAACAAATAGAATACATTTGGCACAAAGATCACTCTTTTTCTTCAAAGAAAATTCCACCTAAAATATACTTAAATCGCAAGGGCATCCCAGTCATGTTAAAGAGCTTCATACGCCCTTTCATTTAATACCAAATTTGTCATGGTAGTCTATATATTTCTTAAGATATAGTAAATTTTCAATGTTTGGCAAACGAACAAATTTCACTGAATTCCATGGGTGTATATAGACTTTTGGCCTCAAATATATCTGCAACATCATAAGGACCACTAAAAAATGTGATTTTCAGTTCATGTGGTAAAAGCAATCTTTTGTCTCACACTCAAGTACAAAAGTAAACGGACCTTCGGACTCCCCCCCCCCCTCCTTCCCCTGGTGGTATTCAGTTTAAGCCGGAGCAAATGGACTCAGGAGCTGAAGTTGGGTAACTGATATAAGCAGGGGTGTGAGTGGTCACACAAAAAAAATGAATAAAGCTGAAGAGTGTAGAAAAAGTCTGAAAAAGAAAGACCTCTCATATTCTTTGCACAGAGGAAAGCCCAAAATAAGCTGAAAATGAAAAACAAAAAAATGTGAAATCAGATAAGAATCTGAATTCTCACACCCCTGTATAAGGCCAAGGAACAGTGATTACCTTCTCTGCAAATTCAGCCGATTCTTTTAACGACTCTTCTCGACTTTGTTCCAAGCGTGCTTTCTCTTCTGCTAATGCCTCTACTCTTGCTCTCATTTCTTCCTTCTCTTGAGCGGTCATCTCCCTTTCAAGGGTTGCCTCATTCATTTGCATTTCCATTGCAGCCACCTTGCTTTGATATTCTTCTGATTCCATCTGCTGCTGCTTCAATTTCTCTTGCATTGCTCTTGATTCCTCTTCCCAACGTTTCAAATCTGTGATTTAAACATAAAATGCAAAAGTCGTAACAGTCATGAAGTGAATAGGAATTAAATAATCAGGGCCAAGTAATTACGGTGTTTTCTTTCATCAGTGACTGCCTAAAATCTTTTATAGAGACAGATGTAAAATACAAGACTGTATAACAAAAGTTACAAGAAATTAATTGCTAATATCTTTAAATTGTGACATTTAACCCTAAATGTGTTTTTTTATTTGTTGTATTTAATAAAAGGTGTTTGATCTGCCACCAGCTCATTAAATATGCAAAACCTTTCTATTCGTGCATATCTACTATGCACATGAGACAAAAAAAAAACAAACAAAAACATATCCATTGTTTGAATTTAGAAACAGAATAAATTTCGTTTAGCTAACCTTCTCTGTTCTTCTCCTCAGCTAATTCTTTCTCACGTATTTGTTGTTGTAATCGTTTGTATTTCTCCTCAGTTTCCTGTCTCTTCTTCATCTCAATAGCTAGCTGCTCTCTGTAAAATAACATCACATAGATAGCCATGGATTAGTACAGCCCTAAAATAAAGACTTGTGATGATGCTGATGCTGCCAATGATGAGGACGACTATGATGACGCTGATAATGATGATGCTGATAATGATTATTATGATGGTGATTATGATGATAGTGGTCGTGGTGATGCTGATCATGATTATGAAGGTGGTGATGGTGATATTTGTGATGATAGTGTTGATGGTATGATGATGATGAATGCTTCTTTTACTTCGAAACCATGTCTCCCAAATATAACAGGACACGGGACAAAACACAAGACATATCTGTAACACCTATTCTTGCTTTATCTTATATCATTAACTGAATTATATAGCCATCATTACAATAATGGAAAAGAAGTAATAAAACACAAGGAGAGTTGTCTACCTTTCCAATTTTTTGGCTTGCTTCTCTTCCTTTGCTTGTGCCTTCATCTGTTGCACCTCTATGGTATCGGGCTTACGTCTGCGCATGTAAAGTTCATGGTTGCCCATACACAAGGCAAGGATTCTCTTGTTGATTCGCAACCGAGAAGCGTAGAAAACAAAGTCCTGTCAAATAAAACAGAGTATAGTTGAGGGAAAGGCAATCTCCAAACACTTGTGAGAGATTATCATATGCTTTTATATCTTTAAGATAATGGAAAATAGTGTTTTAGTATTTATTTTTATAATATTAGACACGATTTAAACAAATAACAAGTGGAATGCTTCTGGCAGTCTTGCCTGCATCACACAATGCAATAGGGTAGCAGGGCTGACTTTCAATTACATGAAAGATGCATTATCTTTTTCATAAACAAGAGAGAGAAAAAACACAATTTTATGATAAACCCCTAAGTTGATTGACCTTGACTAAGAAACTTAAAAATTTCATAATCGTAACATTATGATTAACTTTAGTTAATATCAGTTTATTGAGCCCAAGATGACCTTTGAGTTGACCATTGCTGAGTATACTGAACATCCATTTTACTGACAATTGATCATCAAGATATTGAGTTTTATGGATAAGGAACCTACACTTTCAAAATTACTCTGAAAATTCAAAATCTTAACCTTCATTAAGTTATTTACAGTGATAACACAAAATGGTCAAAGTTCATTGACTCTATATGACCTTTGACCTTGATCAAGTGACCTGCAACTCAATCCAGTTGATCACTGACAGTTGATTACCCATATCTTAAGGATTCATGAAAGACATCCTTATACATCCGAAGTTAAGATGACATGTCAAAAACTTAAACTTGGTTAAGATTTCAATATTGAAACCCCAACATAGTCAAAGTTCATTGACCCATAATGACCTTTGGACTTGATCATAAGACCTGATGACACCTAAAGTCTCGCTCTGCTATGCAGGCGAGAAATAAATGAAATAACGTAATATGAAGAGCAATATTTTTCTTTCACAGCAAACTTTATTAATGACATTGAATGATTAATGTCAGATGGCTTCTAGATAAAAATAATTCATTTCAAGGGGTGTTTTGCCCGATATTTTCTTTATTTGGGTAACTTTGTTTATAAACTGTCACAAAAAAAGGGGAAATATTGACAGGTATGTCAATTGTATCTGCACTTTCTTGACAGGATGTAAAAAGTCAAACCATCCAAACCATGTGGCTTTGTCCCCATATCCTCCAAGTGTCGTAATGTACATGTAGATCTAGTTTAAAAATGTGATCCTCATATACAAAGAAAACAAAGCAGGCTACTATGATCAACTTTATGTTAACTAGTGGACCCTTTTAATTGTCCGTGAGTGCTTGGGGATCCCATTCACAGAATACATAGTGAAAGAGGCACAAGCACCCGCGAATCACTATATGCAGAATAGAAATCTGTCAAAAGCCATCGGAAACAGGCGCGACAGTCAACGAATCTGCAATGACACAATATCTTGTAAAATGTCTTTCTAAATGGGGGTTTGGAAGATCCATGCAGGAAAGTTAAAATTGACAAGCCATCCCATCACCAACATTAAGTTGCCAAAAGTGAATTCTGAGATTTTAGCGAGTTTGAAAAGGCACATCCTAAGTTTTAAAATGATACATAACTTGTCAAAATTGGCGAACAACCCATGAAAGTACTTGATTGAATGCAGAAAAAACAAAGAGCTTGAACAAAATTAAAAAGAAAATGGCTAAACCATAAAAATAATGGCCTATATGGGCCGAAATATGATCTCCGCTGTCGACTGCCACAAAAATAAGCAAACACACACCCAAGGCATAATCTATAATCTGGAAGATAAAGTTCTTTCTGTCAATTGATGTACTTACCGGAGCTTTCTTCTCGATTGGCTTGATAACAAACTTCTTGTCATTGAATGAGATGTTTCTGATTTCACTCCATGGGAAGCCAATCTTTGGTGTCAATCTGTGGCAATAACATGTACATACTCAGTTAGAAATTTATAGACCTCATGCACGGACATTGTCTCAAGGCCAACTTAATGGCTGACAACATTCCCTTGCATGAGTAGGTAATTTGCAGTTGGCACATCTCTGACAATACCTTTTACAATGTACATGATGTCATATGCACAAAGAAAATTCAAATATCTTATTTTTAATAATGCAAATTAAATCTGAATATTTCGACACTTGTTTAGTAAGTTCAGGACAATCTAATATTTTTTTTGCAAAACAATCTTTTTCAACTCCAATCTCAGCATGGTTTTATCACATAAAATCTTTTTTATATATTCTATATTCATGTGTTTTCCTCCTTGAAATCTAAAAAAATATCATCACAGGGGTGTGAGTGGTCACAAATAAAAAAGATCTGAAAAAAGCTGAAGAGTATTGAAAAAGTCTTAAATAAAAAGAGCTCCCATACTTTTTGTACAGAGGAAAGCCAAATATAAGCTGAAATTCAGCTGAAAAAAAAAAAAACTCTGAAATCAGATAAAAATCTGAACTCTCACACCCCTGTTATCATTACCCTGGCTTTAACCAAGCAAGCCTTTTACAGCACACAAGCATTCTGAAGGAATAAATTCCTGCCAGGTACCATTTACTTCCCCTGGGTTGAGTGCATCGCAATGTAAATCAATTTCTTGCTGAAGGAAATCATACCGTGTTTACGATTTGAACCCACGACCCCAGTTTCAAAGTCAGGAGGCTAATCATGTATGGAGGTGCCCTGGCCGAGTGGTCTACGGCACCTGATACCAAACATGCGAGTCCTGGGTTCAATTCTCTACCACAGCACCATCAGCAAGGCATTTCTATTCACCATTTCCCCCTTATACAATGAACAAGTACAATGCTGCATAGTGTGCAAGTGCTTAAAGAAGGGGTGTACATACTTGTCGTCCTTCTCGTAAACGTTCAATCCGAGCGCATCGACTCCTAGCCAAAGATCAGTACCTTTCTTGTTTCTGATTTCAAAGTAATTGACACCATACATCTCAAGATCCTGTGCAATCTTCATATACTCGGTAATAGCATCCTCCCTGTCCAAACGAAAAATTGAAGAAAAAAAAATGGTAGTGATGCTAAGTCTTGATACATAAATACAATCCACACAACATTAATAATAATGAATACAAAATTATTCCATTCACTTGAGCTAATCATATCCAATATTGGCTTTTAGCGAGAAAGAAAGAGATGCTCTATTCAACTCAGCTACGTCTCAATGAATAGAGCTTTCTTTCACCCCATGATAAGTCTTGTACCATCACACTCGTGCCTATTTGCTATTTGTATACTAAACATATCGGACATGGAGTAGAAAACATCTAGGCCTTCATGGTCAAGTTGTTTGAAATCTAATAAGGTACAAGTATGTGAAAGAACAAGGACTTACTTTGATAATGACAGATGCTCTTGGTGCCAATTTGAGACACGTTCGTACCACTGCTCCTTCGTCATCTTGTGCTGTTCTATCACTCTGAAAGACAAACGTACAATGCAGAGAATTATTTGAAGCTCTTTCTACTCTGTTTCATTCATCAAATTGGCAACATTAGTATTATTAAAGTATCAGAGATGAGCGTTGACAACTATTATACCAAATCAATGAGTAATGATAATGATGCATTCTTTTGGTGGAACAGGTCTTTGCATGTCGTTATTAATATGTAGGGCAGTGGTTACCTGTTAATCTGTAAATGAAAACAGAAAATCTGTTTTGGTTCATCAATGTTCATGTGGAAATTTTTTATTTAAATTTTGTGAACGGGATCTATGTCCTCACTGTGTACAATTTCTATGACAAAACAGAATTACTGTTTGAGATCAAGCTTGAAACGTAATAACAGGTTTCCAGAAACTGGCAAAACTTTGCAAGATATAACTCTCTTAGATGGCACTCGACATGTTACATGAATTGCCTTACCTTTTAGGTAGGATGTTAGTGTCCTCTGTAAGCTTAGCCTTTGTTGAAGCGCTATGAGGTCCATATTTAGCCTGTGCTGCGTATGATGCAAGCAACACAGAGGTTTCTGGTGGGCAGTAGACCTCATCACTCAAGATACCTTCTTTGATTTGCAGGAAGAACAACCGCTGATGACAGAAAAATTGAAGAAAAAAATACATTATTACATGTACAGCCGGACATAAAGGCTTATTCAATTTCAACAGATAAAAACAAACAAATATCAGATACCCTAGATCGTACACTTACGGAATATGTCTTGTACTCTTCACTCTATGACCAATGTGTGTTAATGTACTCCTACATGTACCTGGTCCCAAGAACACTGGGCAAAACTAAGTAGTTTGCTCTGCAAGATTTATCCCTTATTTATTATTCCACATTTTGTTACCATGGCAATGTATTGAATGTATTTTGTATATTCAATTTATTTGTCTGCGAGTTGAATGTCTCAACTCGCAAATACTGTGCTAGCTACACATGAGCACTGGGACGAAATCGAGGGAGTTGCGCTTCCTACAAGATTTGCAAAATATATGGCCAGACAGAGTGACTGACAGACCCCTATACACCCTCACCAAATAAAGCTGAATTAGACATTCAATTGTACAAAATCTCTGGTTCAAACTAGGATGGTGTACAAACCTATTGATTATCTATTACTGCAATTTGGGCATTTATTACATGTACATGTAGTAGACTTTTCTTCAAGTTCTTCAAGCAACGCTGACTGCCTCCTTCAATCCTGAACATTCTTGCAGTATTGTAGTACCGGGGGCCGGCAGGTGCAATACACCGGGTGAACACCCTACTCTTTGACGAACAGTGTATTGGTCATAACATGCATAGGTTGTGACTCTCCTATAAACGGGACCAACATTTGCGTCCTTTCCAATGGACGGAGTGTTTTCTAACTGCATTCACACCTGCACTGAATACAGTAGTGAGGCACGCTAACACACAACGCTATATAGGTAGCATCAGATTTTTTGTTGGATGCGTTTCAGCATGAGCGGGACTCGAACCCCTCACGCTGAGATCTACGATCTTATCCGAAACATGTGCTCTAACCGACTGAGCTATGCTCAGCTGGTTCATTGTCTTGTGCACCCTCCTTCAGGCTGATGAGTTTTCATTAACTCCTCAGATTTGGATTACACAGACTGGATATCAAAACACTGTATATTCACTCACACAAGATAAAATAATAAAAAATTAATAATAATTTCGAGGGCTAAATTGCCAAGAGCCCCCTGTATTTTTTTTCTGTGATAATGTGTGTGTGTGTGGAAGCTATAGTCTATAGATTTATACCTGTGTAATCTCTTGAATGAGCTCCTCTGTTACTTCTTCTGGGTAGAATTTGACTCTGAATTTGAACTGAAGGGGGTTGTCTTTCCTCAGGTCTTGTGCAACCACCTAGTGAGTGAGAGAACAAAACATATTATAAAGTGTTATTTACCAGTAGTAAAAAAAATTAGTATCAGAAAACTTTTGGGGTGAAGAGGAGAAAGCGATTAGAAAAATGTAAGAAAGGGTGATGAAGAAATGGGGGGCAGAAAGGAGGGGGAGGGGAAGGTGGATAATGAACAGAAAAAGGATTTAAAGAAAATGAATAAAGAAGGACCATGGAGCAGTAAGAAAGTAGGGGGAGAAGAAGAAAGAAGAAAAGTAAAAAAGAAGTAGCTTCTTGAGGGACTTTGCGAACTCCAAAATAATAAAGGACATGGCATAATTCAGTATGACCCAAGTTTAAGTTTGATGATCCCTAACAAAATTCTTTGGCTCATGCCAGAAAGAAATAGTCCAAAATGTAAATGGCAGGCCTAATGAGTAAGATCCTTTGTGACATTTGACAGGTCAAATGACCTGATTAAATTTTGGGATCATGAGGTCTCATGATCCCAAAATTTAATCAGGTCATTATCACATATACATTAGCCAAATTTGAAGGTGGCCTTTTGAACGGTTCTTGGATTTTATTGCAAGTACAAGCTTGATACCCCAAAACAAAATCATAATCATAATCCCAATATTCATGAACATGTGAACTATTAAAAAGTTTGAAGTTGATCCATGAAACTTCCTTTCATAATTGTGAGAACAAAAAAAAAGAGATGGATGGGCAGGCAGGTGGGAGCTCATAAATCTTCATGTATAGAAGATGAAAGAACAGCATATTGACAGTACATTTTACTTTGATAATGTTTTGAACTTATGACCATCTCTCAAGAAAGAGAGTGTGCATTCAGCCCTAAACTTGACTTGGAAAAGAATTTCAAAATCCATTGCTCGTTTTCAATGTATTCATACTGAGAATCTTTATACACATGATATGAGGCAATAAACTCTTTGCAATGTTACAGCGCAAGAATTAGAATTGTCCTCAATTATCATGCATGTATATGGTAGAATATACAAGCAGTACTGTACTACGCAGGCTTACACTCAAGGCTCAAAGTCCAAGAGCATGTACAACCTTCTACCTATTGTATTGAGGAATGGTGAATAAATAATGACATGCTTCAATGGGCTTACTCTACAAGGGGAGTCAACCTGCGTGTAGATATCAAGTGAAAGGCGGAAACTCTTTCAAACTCTTTGATAATCAGAATCATGTTTACTGTATACTGAGACAATAATACTGATGATTTGTATGGTGCAATACAATGTAATTAAGCTAAAAAGATACTGTCTGTGTTCAAACACGTACAAAATTTGACCTAATAATAAATTTTCAATAAATGTTATAAATATACATTCTTAATAATAAATAATTTAATGATAATAGTAATAACTAGAACTACATGTATCACTGAAGATGATTAATACAAGCACCCTCGCCCTACGCCATTACCATGGCAGCAGTTTCCAACACATGAAAAAAGAAATATCTTGCCCATCTTTACCCCAAGACCATGTGTGAGAAAAATATCATGAAAAAATATGTCCTGTACATCTTTTATACCTCAAGACCAATGTGTGAACCAAATTTCATGAGAATTGTTAAAAAGTGAGGAAGTGGTTGAATTGCAAGATTTGTACCTTATTTTTGCCAAAATATACCGTTACCATGGCAACACAATTTCCGACACATGCGAAAAGTGTGTCTTGCATATCTCCACCCCAAAGCCAATGTGTTCCAAGTTTCATGAGAATTGGTTAAAAACTGAGGAAGTAGTTCCATGCGCAAGATTTGCAACGGTCCGACCGGCCGCTGATTCCTAAATTCCCCCTTCAAACTTTGTTTGGAGGGGTATAATAATAATAATATTAGCAAACAATAACAAAAACAACCCTGGTTAAACTTAGTTTGCAATTTTTATTTTTGCAGATCTATGTGCCTTGCAGTTTCGCACAGTATTCTCTATGATGTTGTGAAGTCCCCTGCACATGGACACCTCTATCGCTTGTCCAGATTCTACAGCCATCCTCCCCTTCAATAAAGTTGTTGACATGTCAACATGAAGACACGACTTTGCTCCATGATCATAAAATACTATAAAGCAGCCAATAAAATGGCAGTCTGCTCCTGCTGTATTGACATGTAAATGTTATAACTGTAGAACTCGATGCAACACATCCATTGTAGGTCCACACGGTATTGGCGCTTTACCAAAAGTCAGTTGCGTCTTTTCTTCAAGAATCCCGCAAGCATCAATTGATTGCTGAACCTATAAATCATACTGGTAGATAACACAATGGGAATGCTAGAATGCTGTTGTCAAAGAGGCTTCCTCTCTTTAATCTGTACATATAGTTGGAGGATATTTTCCTTGCTTTCGGGGGGGGGGGGGGGGGGGGGGGGGGGGGAGGGGGGGTTCAGAAAGATAGTCGCTCTTAAATGCCTTGTTGCGTGCAGTATAAAAGGCATCACCATGCCAGTTGGTCAACGCGCAATACTGCATAATAAGATCGTGCGTTTAATATTGTGTATGCGTCTTCATTGAAGTGCAACTCTGGGAAGACTAAGTCATACTTTCTCCTGTCTTGTGTAACATACATCCCCCCTCCCGGTCTTCAAAAATGATCTCATTTCCAAAATGGTTATATCGGGGATTTTTTTCTGGAACTGTTGAGGCTAGATCACCCTCAGCTCCCGCCAAGTGTATTTCGTGAACGTTTAAGCGTTTCTGTCTAAGTTTTTAATGAAATTATTCCAATTACATTTATTTTTTCAAACATATTGATTGGCATCATCCGACAAGAGAAATTTTGCTGAAATCGATAAAAATGTTTCAATGTGATTGGTCACTTGTTCTATTGGCCTACTGCTTTGAGAATGATGCTTGGAAGTTGTTTTTTTTTAAGCATTCCACAGACTTCATATTGATGGTTATAGTTTATTTGCCATGTAGGCCTTATAAATGTAATGACAAGCTGCACCTCTCATATTCCTATCTAGTTTTCATTATTCTAATATTTGCCTTGCTTACATAAATAATTCATAATGTATACATTTACATGTATTGTGATCACATGATAAATATTAACTTGATTTCAAAGACTCTTGATATTGAAATAAATGTCATTTGCTCACTGCAAGTCTGCTACTGCATTTAGACCTACTGTAGGGTTGACCAAGCTTTGCCCGCCCCCCCATTTCTGTATATTACACAGTGTGATATTGTTCAATAATGCACCGCTCAAAATCGCAGTGACTGCCCAATTTGCGAAGAATGCAGGCACCCCACTGGCTGGTTAAAGCCAGGGGTCAGAGGTCATTATTACTCCCACTTCTAAACAGAATCATCAGCTCCATGGAATCTGTCTGTGAATTGAATTGAGATGAATTTAAATTCACCACTTTTTAAACATTAATTTAATTTTTTTTAATTGGGTATTCAAAACTGATTCATAGGGTTTTAAAATTCACCATGTCCACTGTAACTTTGCAACAAGTCAGTGGTCTACCTGATGATCTAGATCTACATGTATGTCTCCACAAGCTACTGAAATCCTGGTTTTGGGACAAAGGATGTGAGACAAAATAGATATTAAGATGCCTTACGAAACCTTCCCCAGCCTGGGGCAACATCCTGTGAGATGTTTAAAAGTACACTGTCGTATTGTACTGTTCATGTGTGTATTGAACCAAAATAACATTCATGCTCATTTCAAACAGCTTCCTGGTTTAGCATTGTTTATTTCATACTGTAGAATACCAATCGAGCAGCAATTTTTTTTTTTGCAAAGTGTTCAAAACACAGTGAGATAATCTGCCCCATTGCATTACATTGAAATGTAGCAAAAACTAAAAGAATCCAGTAAAAAAAAGTTGAATGCTCCCCAGGGAGAGGAGAAAATGCATGCATTTTGCGCAGGGAAGCAAAGATTAAATGAAATATACATGTATCTGTATCAAAGCGCTTCATTCTGATGTATGAAATAGGAATATTATGATTAAATTTCATAAAATTGTGATTTTCAAAATTTTCATTGAATTTATCCTTCCTCCAAGACATTATTCTCATTGAAAACTAATGGAAGAATTTGCTCAAAACTAGGAGAAATATTCCATTTCCTGCAATCTTTTTTTTTTAAATTGGAAAATCCATCAAGACAAAAGAGCTCTGAAAAGAAATTCAGATTCTTTCCTCACAATTCCGAACAGTTTTGACCTCTGCATTCCCCATTCATTTTGAACAGCAAATGTTGATACATTGTCAATGAAAAAATATGTAATTTCCAAAATATGTACCGGTACACAAAAAGCCCACAAAACAAATAAGGAAAACAAAGGATACTTGTATACATGCATCAAAGTGAACAGGAAACAAAATCAGCAATAAGCGATTAATAAAAAAAAAGAAGGTTGTTAGGGAATATTTTGTTGAGGTCAAATATAAATTCATCAAATTCTTTGGATATAATATCCACTGCCTACAAGTACATGTAATCTCTCATTTCACTGTTCTATTTGATCACTGCTGGAGTATGAAGTACACATGGCTAAATGGCACATCTGAAGTTACACTTCAGGGCCCCGTCTTACACAGAGTTACGATTGATCCGATCAATCGCAACTATGGACGGCCAGCAACGTCAACATCTATTATGAATGCTTGTTCAAAATATTTTCTAGCTATGATGTATATTCATGCAATCATTGTTTTCTTGAAAATTCACTCTGCTTCTCTTTGATTAACAAAGAACATTATGCCAATCTCCTATAGAAAAACTTATGACGCTGATGGATTTCCATGATAGAGTTACTATTAATCAGATCAATCGTAACTCTTTGTAAGACAGGGCCCAGGAATCTAGAAAAGAACACTACTGTTTTTTTTTCAAGTAGCATTGAACAGTGACTGACTTTCACTGACGAATTTGTTCTAAGCCAATCAGATACAAGGATTTTTTAACTTATAAAAGTCTCAGTGAAAATCAATGACTTAAGTTTGGTGAAATGCTCCCCCGGTTTATTACAAGAATTCCAGTCTGGCGAAGGTCCTATGACTGGATCCTTTGTCCCAAGAATACAAGATAGTGCGAAAGGAATAACAAAATGATGCCATCTGGAATACTTGTAATCACACAAGCAATAACATACAGTGTACATGTATTAAAACCACAGGATGGAGCAACAGAACCTTGAATTTGAAATGAAAAATATATACATTTTCACGAGAATGGAACAAGTCTGGCTGATAATATGAAGTACATGTATGGCATTGGCATTCACTTTGAAAATGTTTTTCTAACTTTTGTTTAAGGTTGAAAAATTTGATAGACTCATTGGCTATTACATACATGTACACACCCTGTAGCAAAAGTAATTTATTGCCAACTAATGGTAACTACCATGGTAACGATGCTCATCAGTCTTCCACCAATCAGAATCAAGGATTCCATGCAAGTTACCATTGGATGGCAAAGGTACCCCATAATGGTAACTTCATGCAATCGCTGTACATTGCACCAATAAAGCAGCCATTATGAGGAGTACAGTACATAAATCTTGACTAAAGATTTTCTCCATGCTGGACCCACTGGAAAGTACACGTATCTCTCATATGCAGGCCTATTACACAGTACATCTACATTGTAATTTGTAGAAGTACTGGCAGTGTTTTCCTTGAATGTGTTTATGTAGTTTCAATTGATCTTGTACCCTCACTTCAAAGTACTTGTGGATTGTGGTTTTAAATGGTTTCATGTGAAATAGAAATCTAATACTGGTATACACGTACATATAATTACAAATGAAAGCCCTCATAGACCTACAGTGTACATACAGCTGTACTGTACATGTAATGTTTACGTACACATGTTCATGTAGTTCTTTGCAGTTTTGAAATTACTTTTTATTTTGATTTTAGTAGATAATTTAAACAAACAAGCAATAACACTACTAAAAAAAAATCCATCAAAACTGGATACGAAATATGTAAGTTATTTCATTTTAAAGTTTTGCTTTATGATTTCACAACAAAAAGTAAAATGCACATCCTGGTTGGTTTTGAAATGAGGAACCTGATGGCATTGATCCCCCACTGTACTTCATTGTCATTACATCAAATATGAAATATTCCAATTTTCTCCTAGTTATGATGTGGAATGAAGTTTGATTCCTCCCTTCACATGTTGACTTTAATACCAAACCTATTGTGATTCATGAAGAGTCAACTTAGTAGGTGGTTTCAAACTGCCTCGATCACAAGAATCCCCGTTGAATTACGGGAACTGTTTTCGGCTAAAAAATACCAATTAATTATTCCTGCATTCACACCGCCCCGAAACATACCCTTCGGGATAAGTTCCTGAAGTTACGAGCATGCGCATAGTATGGTCTGATGAGCAGGCAAGGTGCGAGATTCAAAATCACTAGCCCAGCAGCCACCCACAGTTTCCGCGCCCAACGTCACACTGGGCTAAAAAGTTCCCGTAAGTTGCTTTCACATCGCCAAAATACCTGCAACCTTGGAAAAATCCCCGCGAAAGTTCTCGTAATTTCGCCAAGTACCTACTATTTAGCGGGTATTTTCTTTCGGGGAGATTACGCGTAGTTTGCTTTCACATTACCAAAATACCTGGTATTTTCTGATCGGGGTAAATTTCTCAATCAGAGAATACCTTGAACTGACAAACTTCGAGGCGGTCTGAAACCACCTATTGTAGGGACAGTGATTTTCCGTTTCTAAAAATTGCCTTTTCCGTTTCAGAAAATCTCAAATTCCGTTTCAGCATGTCTGGAAACGGAAATTCTGTTTCCCATAGACTTTGTGTACAAGAAAAATTGACAAATCCGTTTACATAGAAAACCAATACGCAACGAGTAGCGATGTCAAAATGCTAGCGCTGCTCAAAATTTGCATCTACCAATGTACTAACATCGTTTTAAAATCCATTTCAATCGAAGAGATTCGAGCTCAAAAAAAAATTAGGGAAACATAATCAACATTAATATATTCTCACCTGTCATATTATTAGCATTATTTTATTGTTAAATGGGATTTTATCGCTGATTTGGGGACTTTTCGGACATCATTTTGAGCAGTCGACGACTTCCGAATATATCCGCCATTTTGGATTTGATGAATCACCGTGATCATTATATTATGACCGAACGCAGAGGGCAGCAACACACGGCCGGATTCTGCCTTCTATGCGGATGTAAGTGTAAACTAATTTGGATACGATCGAGTGATGGAGAGGCTCGAGTGTAGTTCGGGGTGAAGTTACGATGTGTTGATTGTCATGAATGTTGTTGCAAAGTGAGATCGTGTTTTTTCAGTTGATATTAGTATTTTGTTGAGGATTTGGGATTAATTTCTGTGCTTTTTTGTTCATTCTGAGAAAAAACGTGTTTTCCGTGATTTTCCGTTTGAAAATCCACTTTCCGTTTCAAACAGCCGATTCCGTGAATTCCGTCCATTTTCCGCGATCGCGGAAAATCACTGTCCCTACTATTGTCTCATCTGAAAAAGTGAACAATTGTATGTATAAAGTCAAATGATAAAAATACATGAGAAATAGTGATAGAGTGACATCATTGACTCTCTCAGTTGCATACGACTAGTTCTTTTAAAACCTTATCAATGTCATAAACTACATTATCTTGTTTTACGTATCTGATTTACCGTAGATGACATTTTCAGTGTTGTCACTGTTGTGCTTGTTTGGGATGGACAAATTTCAATAAAAAGTAGAAACAGCAGCAAATACAGTACTCAGGATACATGTATCAGGACCGATACCTATTCTTCATAAATTTCAGCTTTCCATAGAGATTCAGAGGAATGTTCAAATGAACATGATGAATTTCTTTACATGTAAGTCAACTTTAATCGGTCCCAATAGATATGATTGATAATTCAGAGACAATTAACTTCATTTAAAATTAGATAACATCTTTTTGCAGCTTTAATATGAAATGCTGCCTACATGTACCACACTGAACATGCCAGCTTGGCTGGTAATAAAGATTTTATGATGTGGAAATATTCAAAAGTGATAAGCAATCTAAATCAGATTAGATTAATGCTGATGACATAACCTTTGTAACCTCCACATCAAGGTGTGGTTATTATGACCTTTAATACAAGCTAGTTCCATAACCTTCTTTACATGTAAATGGGAAAAACTTTGCGTTGTGAAGGTACATGTATACATGTAAATAAGATAAATGTAGACCTACATGTACATCAATGCATATAAGGCCTACAGTGAACTAGTTCGTCACAACTGTCTTTTATAACTCTTGGGAGTAAATAGTAAAATAAAAAAAATCCCCTTTAATAGTGGATCTTACATGTAGAACTTCCTAAGTCTGTCCATGTACATGTACATAATATGTTAAGTTGCTCTGTTAACACCCTTTGATATGAAATGATAGCAACTTTGCAAAGAATTGATTCAAAAAGGTACAGTACAGTACAAGGAGGCCTGCCCGTTTATATGCTGCCATTGACTACATGCACATTCACCATCATTTACTTCTTGAACCTAATCAGAGTCAAGTGTTTTTGTCCAAATTTAACAATACTGAACACATGGCAAAAAGGTCAAAGATTATCAGGGTGAAATTTTTTTTTTGCATAGCATGGATGACCTTAATTATGTAAATTGGCCATCTATCAGTTTAGGCAGAAAATATGCACACCTGATAGGTGATCGTTTGCACATTATACATGTACTGTACATTAGTGTTGTTGTCGATAGGCTTCATATCGACATTGATGTCGACATACAAGGATTTTAAATGTTTACATGTCGACACGCACACACCCACATTGACACATGTAGGTCTCAACATGAAACAAGTGGAATGCCTCTGGCCGTCTCACCTGCATCACGCGATTCAACATAGCAGCAGTGCTGACTTTGAAAACTACTATAACGCGCACAAGATGTTCAGTGATACTTGGTTACTCTCATTTCCACGTTTTATGAATAGGGACAGTGATTTTCCGCGATCGCGGAAAGCGGACGGAATTCACGGAAAAGGCCTTTTGAAACGGAAAGTGGCATTTCAAACGGAAATTCACGGAAAACGTATTTTCCCTCAATATACACAGAATAGCAACAGAAATTACTCCAAAATAACAACAAAATGAGAGTATTAAATGGCCACAAAACCCCAGAAAACACGATCTCACTTCGCTACAATCATGACTGCTCTCGACATCATCACACTCGATAGTACCCCGTGCCCGTACCTGGCCGGCCGGGTTGAGCTTCTAATCGCTTCATATCGCTCAACTGCACGGTCGTGTGTTGCTGCCCTCTACGTTTGAAGATGTAACAGCACGATATCGTGGTCTTAAAATCCAAGATGGCGGATTGGCGAAAGCCGTTGTCTGATGTTAACGATGTCCAAAAAAAACCCCAAAATTATTGATAAAATTTAATTTCACTGCAAAATAATGCTAATCATATGAAAGGTGAGGATGTATGCATGCTAAATATGATTGAAAAATTATTAAATGCACTCGCATTGATCCGATTAGAACGGATTTTATTGTGTTGTTGGTCCAGTAGCAGATACAAATTTTGGCCAGTGCGAGTGTATGCGCTGTGATTTTGCTATTCAATGTGTAAACGGAATTGTCACTTTTCCGTGTGTACAAAGTGTATGGGGAAACGGAATTTCCGTTTTCTGACATGCTGAAACGGAATTTGAGATTTTCTGAAACGGAAAAGGCCATTTTTTGTGGTTTAAGTACATACATGTATAATAAAGGCTGTCACATCGTTCCATACAAGACTTGTGGGTGAGTTGTGGGTAATTGCCCACAATTCACCCGCAAAAAAGTTTGGAGCATGTTCAAAGCATTTCTGAGTGCAAATCAGACTTGCGTGTGCTACTGCGGGCAACTACATGTACATGTAAGATACTTTCCATGTGGGCGACTTGTGACATGGCCTTATTTCTATAAACATTTTCTTTTAAACGATGCGCCAGAGAAAAAAATCAACTTGTATATTACATCCCACACTTTTATCATGCCAATTTTCACACCGTTCGCGCAATCAGCGACCAAGATCTCAAGGCGGGGCTGATTAACCCCCCACCCGGGGTTTTAACTAAAAAAAAAAAAAGCCCGGTCTGGTTTAATAGGTTAATGACTTTTCTCTACGCTGAATGCAAAATTGAATAGTAAAATCTGCAAGTATATAAAGCTCACTTTATGAACATGTACACATAATAATGGGTTCAAAAGGATATCAGTGGCATTCACACTGCACAGAATAAAAAATATTATTGGAAGGTAACATTTTTATTGAAAAGTTTAAGTTGCAAGATGAAAGATCAAGAGGTCTGATGAGAATAATGAAATAACTGTAAAGCATACTGTATTGCTACTTTTTTTTTACATCGAGCCAGCTGGTCATACAACTGATACAGTTGGTGGGCGTTTCATTAAAATAAAATGTTTTTGTCAAGTTACCGGTACACACAACTGAACGAACAACTGGAGCATGTTCTTACACGTACATGGAGGTGGTAATTGCTATGCTGCCCTCATAAGCCCAATATAAGACAGGCGGGTCAATATGTATACTGTACCTTCCTGTGTTGCAAAAGTGAAATTGTGCATGAGACAACTCATTAAAGCAGTCAAAATACATATAAACAGAGCCTTTTAAAGTCATATAAATTTGAGCAAATTCTTTGCCCAAATCGGATATTTTCTTACAAAAACATTGTATTCTTTAATATATTTTGGATCTGGAAAAAAAAATTGCCAGTCGAGCGATCCGTACATGTAGGTCACACTCAGATGGGGCAACATAACATTTTTTTAGGCCTTCCAGAGGGATATATCATTTCTCGGACATTTACATCAATTACATGTACATTGTAGCATAAAAAAGGGTCGCCAATCATACTATTTAAAGTCATTCATAATGTACGAACCAATTTACGAAACACCAAGTAAAAGGCCGGTATGATTTCTCGGTGAAAACAGAATTGCAATAGCTGTACAAAGATATAGGTAATGTAATCAATCACATACTTCCTTATCGCAAAATCTATATAAAAAAAATTCATAAATACAAAACAGTGAGTGTACTAATACCATGTACTCACTCATAGATCTGCTTTATACTGGCCTAGATGTGTGTACACATACACAAGTATATACGAGTACATTGTATTAAAGTGAAATTAAGTGTTAATTTAAAGTTTATTTTACATCTGACTGATGTAATTATCTCTATATTTTCAAAGTCACTTGCAGTTGAAGGTGACCTTTACCTTTAATGCAGTATTCAAACTAACCTTTACAAAACCAGCTTCCAGTGTATTAAATGTTAACTTTTGCCCAATGTAAATGAGCCCTTTGGGAGGGGTTTGAAACCTTTGTGCTATAGTCCAGTCAGTAAATAGAGAAGAAGCTGATCGTGGATAAGGTTTGATAAGCCATCAAACATGCACACATAATTGCATATATCAACACATCAATAGCTAGTAGCTTTATACTACATGTACATGATGATATTGATAGCATGTGAGTAACAGTTTTGATAAAAAGCCTGGACCAGATCTTCCTTATCAAGTTCCTAGAACCGAACCCTAGTGCCTGCATGTACATGTACATGTAGTTGTTCATAAAGGTAAAAAGCATGACTTTTCACATGATTAGAACAAATTCTTTGGTGCAAATTCATTTGCATTGGGAAGTCATGTTTAGCTAACTCCAGGGTCACCAGTCATTTTTAACTCATGAACAAGCTTAAAATACGAAGCACCCACTTTAATGCCCTTTTTACACACGCTAAAATTTCCTTAACCATGTACTATAGGTGGGGCTAAATTGCCATTTAGCCCCACCTATAGTACGGGGTTAAGCTTAGCCCACTTTCTTTTTACACAGCATTTTTGCAAAGTGGGCTAACCCCACCTTTAGTAAGGGATTATTTGGCCCTGCAAAAAAGCAGGGTTATCCCAGCAATTGCGGTGCTAAGAGCGATTGTACTGGGTTAATATCGCTAGTGTAAAACGAAAGTGGGCTAAGTTTAATAGTATGGGTTTAAGGAAATTTTAAAAAGGGTTCGAGTGAAGTACTATATTCATGAGCTACTACTAGTCCGCGGTTAGCGTGTTTCGTGTGTGAAAAGCAAGCATTCCTTATCCGGGGTTAGCAATAAAAATTTGGCATGTGTGAAAAGGAAAAAAAATAGTACGGGGTTAAGGATAGTATGGGGTTAGCGATAGTCCGGGGCTAAGAAAATCCTGTGTAAAAAGGGTATAAGACCTAACCTAGAGATGATATCTACATGTAATTTACATTATCCATAAATTCACAAGAAACTTCTGAACATTTGTGCTAACACTTGAATGTTCTTAATACAGTAGCTTCAAAATGTGTACTATAATTAGTCTACATGTAAAGTCAAGAGACACTACCACACCCATATTTGAACTATAAACATCAAATAAATTTAATAAATAGATAAATAAATAAACAAACAAATAAATAAACATATAAATGAATAATACATCACTGAATTTATATTGTTAGAGATGGAGTCTTGAAATCAAAATTATATTGCGAAGTTTAATAGACTTCCATGTATCAAAATTCACTGGAAAATCACTTTTATCCTCTTGTTTTTCTAAGCTCTTCAGGTCAAACAAGTTCACAATTATAGCGAGAACACATGTACAGAACTTTGTTTGTGTCAAGGGAGATGTTTTTCTTGAGACTTATTCATGGGCATAGACAATTCCAGAGAAAACACAATTATCGTTCTCCAATTCATACAAGAAACAAATCGTGAATGTATACCCAAATTCTTGGATTGACCAGAGCTTATACTACCAATAGGAATTGTAATTTAAGATTAGAAGACATTTTTACTAGTGAAAATTGCTACATTTTGTTTGGTGAAAATGGCTGAATTCTATAACCATTGACCAAAAGTATCACATTACCTTTCATAACAGGAAGAACGTTTTTAGAGTGAGAGGGTTCTCAAGTTTAGAATTAACATACATGAACATGCATTGTATATTCACGAATGCGAATCTCAAGAAGAAAATCACAGTATTTACATATAGAAGGATGGGGAAAAAAACTTTTTTAAATAGTAAAACCGTTTTCATGTTTTCATGCAATATTGAGAAAATGTGTCTGATGAACTTTTTTTACTTTTGAGGGGCACTTTTGGAATGAGTATTCTTTTAGAATGGGAGTATTACTCTTCATGAAAACTACAGAACTTTAAAACAGTACAAAATAATTGTGTGAAAACTGTGGGCATCTTTGTGTATATAGCAAATACTGCAATACAACAGGGGCTTAAAGGTCAAACTTTCATACATTAAATGAGAGTAGAGCATATATTGCATGCCGTCCTCATCATCGTGAATACATTTGTAGTATTGCAGAATAGTAGAATTTTGCAGTCTCCTACAAAATGTCTTGTAATTGACATCCCAGGGCATAGCTTGAGTCTCCAATTAAGACTCGGAAAATATTCAACATATTCATCTGCATGAGTGCAGAGTAGTTGCATTATACCCTTTGGGCGCTGACGTTGCAATCTTGCACATTCGTACCATAAAATTCACCAATCATAATAATTAGTTTTCTCCCCTACCTTCCAATTAGACAAGCTAATAAAAGGTAATAGTTCTTTATTAACATTTATATAATAATAATAATACGTATCACTGGTGTAATATGTAAATCTTGAATTAAAGAAAATAACATGAAAACAATTGTCATAATCATCCCCGAAATTAATTCTGTGGGGAAAAAAAGTGACATCATGATGCCTACCTTTTTGTTGAGTTTTAGCCATGTTACAAGTCCTTTTGAATCAATGTACTGCAAACCAAAGAACCAGATCTCCCTCAGACCTATTGTTTTCACAACCTATCATGATAAGAAATATCAATAAAATCATCAAATAAAAATATTTTAACCATACACACTTCAATATAAACATAAACCAAAAAAGTACTGCAAGATAGGGGGTCGAATGGAGATGTTTCAAAGAGTTAAGGAATTACTAAAAGTGCCAGTTCACACATGACATGTGATATCTCACTTATCTCTGTAACAATAGTACAATACGGTACCTTGTATTTGATTCTAAAAAAAAATCTTTTTGATTTTCAACAAGTTTCTAGATGGTCAAGAATGGGATGTTCTGTGAGGGGGGGGGGGTCAATTCATTACTAAAATCAAATATATAAACAGTTTCATGAGTACTGTCATCTCCCCCCCCCCCCCCCCCCCCCCCCCGCTGCAAAATTACATTGTTTTCAGGGTTTAATGAAATTTGTTTTCCAACAGTTTATGTTACGAAATGCATTTGTACTATCACATAAAATGTACAGAAATAAATTAAATTTCAATTTTATTACTCTGCATGTTTATAGATACAGATATACCCAAGTACTACCTGTAGCTGTAGGTACCATTACATCACAAAGTTGTCGAGATAAAAGATAAAAAGATCCATGTTAAAAGGTTTGAGTGTCTAACTGTACACATCTGAAAGTCTATCTTAAATAAAAGTATTAATCCAAAGAGACAATCTCAGAATGGCTAAGTGCATTTCACTTTGACATTTTTTAAGTTAAAAGACTATGCAGGGGAGCACAGGTTATGTTTTCATCTGTTTCTATCAACACACCACCTCCCCCACAGCCAACAGTATCTAATGAGTCACAACCATAGGTAATTGTACACGACTGACCTATCTATATGGGATACACCCAAACATTGCATACAAAGTTCAGTTTGGGACACTCCCTTATAAAACTTGCATTCAAAAGTGCAGAAGATGGGGTGCTGGAATTATTAGTTTAACAAATGAGGGGAGTATTACCGTACATATAGCAAAAAGCAGCTTTTTACTCCCAGTGAAATTTGGAAAGGGAGGTGGGAGTGCAGAATTCACTAAAAGTTTACTATCAAAGGATTTTTTAAATAACACTTGCATTATTGGTCTATGAGATGGGCTTCACTTGGCATTTGAGAGTTGAAGGGAAATAAACTGGGGGGAGGGGCCTACAAGTAAGCCAAATATATCGACAATCTTGGAATGGTGGGGATGGAACAAGTTCCCAGGTTTCTCATACATGTAACAATGCATCTACATTTGAATTTGGTCTTTTTTTTTTTTACAGAAAAGGATGAGGGTTAATTAACCCTTTCAACTGTTTCTTACTTGATCGAAGAGCTGTTTGCCTGTTGTGTTGGGCTGGATGGCAAACTCCAGCTCTGCATCCATAGTAGTCACACGCACTGCAACCTGTCATGGAAAATAGAATGTAAACGACATACATGTAATCCAACGAGCAAAATCAATTAGCTTTTAATGTGGACTTAAAAGAAAAACACCAGCCCCTGGTGTATACAACAAACCTGAAATAAGGCTTGTACTGGGACAGAGCAAACTACTGTACATGTAGGTGTCAAGTTTATTAAGAATGTAAATTGTACAGTGTATTATCTACACGTAGGCATTTTTACTTTCAAGCAGAAAGAAAACCCTGTTCAGATGCAATCTTTAATGACTATGATAATGATGTACATAATAAACCGGAAGATGGCCATGTGTTTTGAATTGGGCCAGTAAATAGGTGGAGTTGTGACATCTGCACAACAATTTTGGGTATATATTCCTTTAATTTTCTCTGCTGATAAGTATCAGTATGTATGATCTTGTATGAGAGCATTACAGTCATATCAAAGAGAAAATTTAAAAGTAATGTTGTTTCCCCCTCTAAACTAGTGGTTAATTAGCAACATGTGAGGGTGGAGGATGATCAGAAGCAAAGTCTCCTATTAGCACACTGATGGACTACACACACCATCCATCAAGCTATCGTTGACTTTCATCATAATTCATCATGATGATAGTTTAGATTAATTGTAACTACCGGTACATGTAATTAGTAATTCAAAAGTGTAATTTAACTTAACTTCTAATTAAGCTTTAAAGAGCAATATACAAAGATGCATGAATGTGCATGTGCAAGGTGTCCTTTTCTAATGTAAGCAATGTATATGAAGCATACTGTAAATATTTCAATTATGGTAACTTACAGGACTTATAACAAGATGATTCATATTAAGTATTCAAAAAGGGTTCATTATTTAAAATCATTAACAGCATAGCCAATTTATAATAAACAACAAACAATAACAATTGTGATTTCAGCATTAGTGCAAAGGTCAAGATTTACGGCAAGTTTTGAAGAGAGAAATCACAGAGCAGATCTCAGGTCTCTATGAATTTGGAAAAAAATCATTCATGTACATGTACACACTGAAATTAGAACTATTGTGCTTGAAATTATAGGGCTACAATTAATCCATTCATTAGAGAGGTCATTAGAGAGGTCATTCGGCAATGAGATGCTCAAAACATTGAAGTCTCTAACTCTCTATAAACAGATCCCTTAAACATCCTTGTCCTAGCTTTGGAATTACATGTACCAAGAAAAATGTTGGTGTGACTGATGGAATTACAATGTACAGTAATTGAACTACCAAAGAGCTTCAAGAGGTGGCTTGCTCCACAAAGAAGCATGGAAGAGGCTATATAATTGTACCAAAAGCGAACTATGCAATATATCTTCACAAGAAAGATGACTTTTACGTTCTTAAAAATGAAGACATAATGTGCACAATAACCTTGTAACTTTCATCTAATCTGGACTATTCACTTTGCATAGCATGGAGATCACACCTTTAATAAATCCATTGACGAGTAAAAACATTAATCTACTTGATGGTATAATTATACAAAAACTACTTTACTGATACTTAGCTTGATTACATACACCAGTCCTTACACAATAAATTTGATCATGGCTAGATTCAGATGGGTCATGCTAAATACTGGTTTAGTTCCAGATGATGCATTTTTCTATGGTTTGAATGAATTTTTCTGAATTCATATGTTGCCTTGTAACTTTATTCTAATCTGGACTATTCCATTTTCCGTTCAATTGTATGGTAGTGGATCGTATTACGGAACACTTTTCATGAATTTGATCATATCAAACACAATATTCCAATCAAATTCACCAAACTTTCACCATAAATACCTACAAAATATAAATATGCAGAAATTTTGCCAAAATTATTTTTCATTTTTACGACATCAGCTTCCAATCGGACCTCTCTTCGCAAGTGAAATTTTGGTCACTTGAAAAAGGTATCGTATTACCGAACGTGTGTTTTCTATGGAAAAGCTGGGAAAACAAAGTCACTGATGAGCTATTTTGACCATATTTTATTGTTTTGAGGATATAAAGACTTCGAAATTGTGCTTTTGATCATTTTTCTATTCAAGTGCCCTTTGAAAGGATGTTGCAAAGGTTTGAGCGTGTTTGATTATTTTCTGATGCACATGATGCGCGCGTTCGGTAATACAAGGCCGGTCGGTAATACAATCACTCACTATACTTGTCTCGTGTCTTTTTGCTGTGTTTGCCTAGCGTGAGTATTGTATCGCTATACCGCCCGGTAATTTCTATTGACTTTATGCAAACAGAATTATCACTTTTTCTTGTGCACAAAGTCTATGGGGAAACAGAATTTCTATTTTCTGACAATCTGAAGCAGAATTTCAGATTTTTTCAACGGAAAAGGCAATTTCTAGGACAGGAAAATCTCGGTCCCTAATTTTTGGGGCTATTTTTTCATTTGAAGGGTTACTTTTAAGGGTAAAAAGTAATTGTGCAGTAAAAGCAAATATTATTGCCAGTTCAAAAACTGATTTTCTAAATAATCTTGAATATTGATGTGGAAGGAAAAGGTTCATCGTGGTGAAGGATTGAGTAGAAGAAATAACCAGTTGTCTCACGATGTATCAAACGTAGTAGGAAAGCAATCTAATTATTGTTTGGAACAGATCTTGGGGCGACTCTAGAAAGAATAGTCGCCCCAAAGCATGCATTTCGGTGGGGAATTTTAGGGGCGATTTGGGCTGTCGTGAGGGTTAAATTGCCTGTCGCTCTCATGTCATGCATGTATTTCCTACTATCATAAAAGAGTAAAAAAAAAAAAATTTCAACCAGCTGAAATCATCATACTCACCCCACGAGGCATTTTGGTGTCTTCTGTCTGACAACTATGCGAATAAGTATGACTATCTCTGCTTTCACTCTCTCAATTAAGGTGTTTTATTCCAATTGTAAGCAGCTCAATCAAATCTTCTTCCCTCCTGCAAAGACAAGTGCAATTTCAACAAATATCAAGCATGAACTCTTTCAATTAGGTAACTTCATCTTATAAATACTAGGAGTTTTTAAATAATTAGCAAATCCAATCTGCAGAGAGTTTGATTCTTTTAGATCTCAAATTGACAAAACCTTGTTTTAGTGTTAGGAATAGGTGGAGTCAAATGAGGAATACCATACAGTATGATTCATCCAAACATACACATGTACACACCCACCTGCAAGCTGATCCAATCTCATTCTTGCAATCGAGCTCTCACGAACGGATATGCGGAACCAATTCAAATTCTATGGCTTCGCAAATTACGTACGAACACACACTCTCGTCCCCGAGCTCGAGAACCGCAAGCTTGCGTGGAGAGCATAGGCATACGGTATCGCCGCCCCGCTGCTGGCCTCGATTGCATCGGCCACCATTGCTTAAACCCGCCCGAAAGGTGGGCGGTACTCGAGTTAGAAAACGTGTTTTAGCTTGCGGCAGCTATAATATGTCAGTCCAACAAAAACATAACGAGGTTTTCATATCATTTCCTTTTCCATTGAAACGCCACTATTCCGAAGATAAATAATTTTAATCTTAAGAACAGATGCAACAGGTACTTACCGTTGACAAGCTGTGCCGGTTAATTCATTCAGCTGTGCGGAAGCTGGCCGAAAAATATATCGGGCCGGGATTTGTATTGCCACTTCATTCAAAATGGCAGTCAATGGGTGTGGTGACGTTATCTGTCAATCAAATTCTTCAATACTCGTACCCCCTCGCGGAAATATCGCTCAATTGGGGGTTACGACAATGGCTCGTACCTGCAATTTAAAACTTGACCATTGTTTTCAGTAGTAATTTCATGAGATTATGAAGTAAAAGTACATTTATTGAAACCCGGGATTGAAATTTAAAAGTGCCACCCAGATGTTCATATAATCTTCTCGTCATGTCTACATCTCTTAGGGAAAGCTTGAGATAACGAGATCTCGATCCCGTTAGAGAGATGACAAGATCTAGCTTAGATCTCCTGTCTACATCTAATCATGAGGGAGATGAGATGACAAGGTCTTGATTTCGGATCATCAGGATCATATACCTGACCCAGTTGGAACATGATGGTGAAAATAAAAGGCAGAGAAGGTACACATTTAAACCCTTCTGTCCCTTATCATGCAAATATATTTGAGGCACTAGTATAGGTACAGGGGCCGCGGAACGGTTTTCAAAGTGGGGGGCTGAACATGCTAAAAATCACAATAAATTGTATGGTAATTTTTGCGTTTTTGTACAGGTTTTGGAAAAAAAATGGGGGGGGGGGGGAGGCTGAAGCCCCCCCCCCAGCCCCCCGGTTCCGCGGCCCCTGTAGGCTACTCCCGGCTGAAAACTCAAATCATATTAAATATGATTTGAACCCATTTGAATAGATAAAGAAAAAAAAAAGGAAGAAAAAAATGCCTTTGAATTTTTGACACCCGGGCTCATTATGAGCCTAATAATTTTGTAAGCACATTCATTAATGTTATTGACTTAATTGTTCTTCATAAAATAGGGGTGGGCCATTCGAGGCAAGACGATCTTATTTTCTCTCAATTAGTTGGACCCCCCCCCCCCCTTATGGGGGACGCAAAAGGGGGGAAAAGGGGAAAAAATACTGGGAAAAGGGAAGAAAAGTGAATGAAATAAGGGGAGGTGATCAAAATTAATAAGAAAAACAAATCCAGGTCATTGAAAACAAAAAAATAAGTTCGCGCTCGCACTGGCTTGAGTGAGATAGTAATTTGCTCAAGAGAATACAAAAACATGGGTCTCATAGTATTCTTTTTTCAATATGATGCACAAATTATAATGTACTTGGGATCAACAAAACAAAAAAGTATCTTAAAATACTGACATTTCGATTTATAACTCTGCCGAACTCATAGAGCATATATTTTGGGATTATCCAAGTACTCGAGGTTTCATTATGGATGTACTTTAAATAATATATATATATATTTCATTTCATTACATTATAATTATACATTGTATATATACATAAGGAAATATAGGAGCTCACTTTATCTCGTTCGCCAAATGTTATATCATCCAAAACAAATCCAGAAAAACACTTTCATTAAATGCTTCATATCTACTACGAGTTCTGTTGACCATTGTATTTATGTTAAAAATAATAAATTCTTTCATTTGATAGTTGATGGAGGAATATAATTTTGCTGTAGATGTAACAGTGTTTTGATTATGCTGTATGTTTAATCCATACACTGTTGTATTATATTTTTATGTAATTTTGTGTTTTATATTGCTCGAAAGATATTTTAAAATGAATATGATTTGATGAAAAAATATTCTGTTCGCGAGTCGAGTTTTAAAAGTTAATTTGTTTCAACGAGATACGCATCATTTGTGATTTAAAAATGATCAAATATCAAAAACTCTCAGCTCGCGCTACGCGCTTCGCATTATTTGATTAGGGAGATATGTGTTCTTTTCATGAATTCCAACAAACATTCCTTTAATATTATTACAAAATGAAATATCTAATATAGACCGACTGTACTAAAAAGGAAACATTTGTAATACAAATGTTTCCTTTTTAGTACAGTCGGCCTAAATTAGATATTTTCATCACTTTGCAAACGCAATGATAATTAGATATGCGTTGTGTTCATAACTTAAAGGCCAAGTCTCCACCACAGAAAAATGTTGATTTGAATCAATAGAGAGAAATCAGACAAGCACAATGCTGAAAACTTCATCAAAATCGGATGTAAAATAAGAAAGTTATGACATTTCAAAGTTTCGCTTATTTTTAACAAAACAGTTATATGAACGAGCCAGTTACATCCAAATGAGAGAGTCGATGATGTCACTCACTCATTATTTCTTTTGTTTTTTTATTGTTTGATACAATATTTTTATTTTTACGAATTTGACGATTAGAACCTCCTTGCCTGAAGCACAAAATGTTAAAATGATGCAATTCCACGTGTTCAGGGAGGAATGAAACTTCATTTCACATGACAATGACGAGAAAATAAAAATATTTCATATTTCATATAATAAATTACAAAAGAAATAATGAGTGAGTGATGTCATCAACACTCTCATTTGGATGTAACTGGCTCGTTCATATAAATATTTTGTTGAAAATAAGCGAAACTTTAAAATGCCATAACTTTCTTATTTTACATCCGATTTTGATGAAATTTTCAGTGTTATGCTTGTTGAATTTTTCACATGACAATGACGAAAAAACAAAAATATTTCATATAGTAAAATACAAAAGAAAAAGTGAGTAAGTGATGTCATCAGTACCTCATTTGCATACCGACCGAGATGTGCATATAACTGTTTGGTGAAATGAAGCGAAACTTTAAAATGCCATAACTTTCTTATTTTACATCCGATTTTGATGAAATTATGCTTGTTGAATTTTTCTCTTTTTATTCAAATCAAGTTTTTGTTGGGATGGACTTGTCCTTTAAAAATGTACAATTTCCTGTATGGGATTTTTCTTCTTCTCCTTCTCCTCCCCCTCCTCCTCCTTCCTCCTCCTCTTCTTCCTCCTCCTCTTCTTCCTTCTTCTTATTTTTCTCCTCCTCCTCATCCTCCTTCTTTTTCTTTATCATCTCCTCCTCCTCCTCCTTTTTTTCTTCTTCTTCTCCTTCTTCTTCTTTTACATCCTCCTCCTCCTCCGCCTCTTCCTCTTCTTCTACTTCCTCCTCCTCCTTCTCTTCTTCTTCTTCTTCGTTTCCTTCTTATTTTTTTTAAAAGCAATGCATTCAGAACAATGTATGGAAGATTTTAATTAAAGCATATAGGGCTCAAATTTTTCATATATTGAATAATTATTTTCAAAAATGCTTTGTACTCATAAATCAATCAAACAAAAGACAATTAGATTGAATAGCGTCCTCTGCGATAACATGCAAGTCAAATACTCATCTACCCTCACTTGCCATTGTCCTATTACCACGAGTCGTTAGATTTTTTTTAATCAATTTTTTTTTTCATTTGATTTTTGTTCTGAAACATTCAAACCTAATTTCGGCGTAAAACAGAAGTAGATATGCCAACTTTCTCAGACAATGTATGAAGCAGAGAGTCATGCATAAAGGAAATTCATGATAGTGTTGAAAATCTAAATAAAATGTTCATCTCACGCTTCATGCTCGCATTTTTGTATCCTCTTCATGGGTAGGCCCCATATCTTCAAATGTTCGTTATTCCGAAGGATCGTTAATCCTAAAACAACATAGGGTTCGTTATTTCGAAGGTTCGTTCGTCCGAAAACAAAATAAGGTTCGTTATTCCGAAGGCTCGTTAGTCCGAAAATGAAATAAGGTTCGTTAATCCTGAAAATGAAATGATCACTGGCTCGTGCCCCCCCCCTTGAGAGCCGCAATTAAAATTTGTAATGTAAAATTGCCGATAAAACACAAGTGGGCTATAGTATATGTTAATTCATGATTGTACTTTGAACAAATATATAAGCAGGACCCCCCTACAAAATTGAAATAAAATGAAACATAATGAATCAAGGAACATATAAAAACAAACAAACAACAATCGAAGAACAGATCCACTTAACAGTGAGCAAACATTGCTTAAACAAACAAAAACAAAATAAACAAACGTGTACATATCAAAATATGGACTGGTAATATAAATTCAATTCATGCAATATAGATACAAATACATGTACACCATTTCTGTCAATTTAGTCGGGTTGGTTATGCGATATGAGTTACAGGTGTCTTGCAAGGGCATCGCAATAAGGGTCATAAGCTGACGTCATTTTATCTCATAGAAAACACATACGACAGGATAGAGTAGATTGATGACCCAAACCTCTACCTTTTTTCTTTTTTTCGACGAGGTTAAAAAAAGGGCAGGGGATCCAGGATTTTCCAAAAGGGGAGGGGGGATTTTTCCGGAGGGAAAATTTGACAAGCAAAAAAAAGATCTTCACTTTCAAACTGAGGAGGCACACCTCTATTTTCATGACATTTTTTACATTACACATTTTAATTTTGCTTCCCAAGGACGGGCCGGCTGTGCCCCCCTGGATCCGCCAGTGAAAATGGGGTACGTGCGCCCCTGACCCCCCCCCCACCTTCCCCCTTGGTCCTGCAGTCGTATACGCGTCAACTGGTGTCCTGCCCGAATAAAAACAATAAACACGAAAAAACAGGACGAAATCAAAGTTACGGATCATTGATTTAAATAGCTTATTTGGTTGGCCCTATATACTTTTCATCAAAGAAAATGGGCCTTGTACACCAGCGCCCGTACTGCGTATCGACAGACAGACACGATAACCTCATTCATCGGGATATAGGGCATGTCGAGAGGATTCATGAACGCGCACGCTTGCATATGTACCTTCCCAAAGAAATCGAATACAATAGGTGCATCCTTTTGTGAAACAGACTTATTCAATAGATAATGCTCATTTGAGTTCGACCAGGCGCTGGGGGATACTCATATCCGCTGTACATCATTGAGTGATAGCACTTAGAAACCAGTGGGTGTCTTCAAGTTAGTGTGAAGTGACAGATATGTTCCGACCTCGATCGTCAAAGGCAAGGTAATTGTTCGATTTGAAAACCTGTATTCTTTTTTTATTGTTTTACAATGGTACAATGGTAATATTGAACTCCAAGCATATACTACCACTTATATTTCGTTTTGAGTTTATTTCGTGTCAAGTTTATATATAGGCCTATTAAGACTACGAACATGACCAAGATGGTACTATACCACAACAAGGTTAATATATACCACTGCTACTATTTCTACTACTACTACTACTACTACTACTACTACTACTACTACTACTACTACACTCTTAAAAAGGATTGGTCAAAATGACCAATCTGTTGGTTAATATGTGTTCGACCGATAAAATTGGTCAATATCAACCAAAATTTTGGTCGATTTGAACCAATAATTTGGTTGCTTTTGACCAATTTTATCGGTCGGACACATATTAACCAACAGATTGGTCATTTTGACCAATCCTTTTTTAGAATGTATTACTACTACTACTTCTACTACTACTACACAATAAAAACGCTGTTTAAAATTTTTATACAACGCTGTTTACTATATGAACCTTAATTGTTTAAACAGTTTGAACAAATGTTTAAATTTTTAAACAACAAAGTTTTATTTTCAATATCTAATCTTCAATAAATTAAACATGATTGTTTAAACTCTTAAACAACTACTGTAAGGTTCATATAATAAACAACGTTGTTTAAAATAAGCGTTTTTACAGTGTGATATCTGATTCCATCAGTGTTCAGTGAATTAATGAATGAGTTGATTGAGCGTATGATGCTTTAGGTATTTGTTTTGACTGACATTTATTTTCCCTCTCTATATACCTTGAATTAGATTGCTCCGTTTATTCATTTTCAAGACTCTATTCTGTGCTTGCAAGAAGGTTTGCAAGTTGCTCTCCCCCCCCCTCTCCCTTCCCTTCAACTTATGATATTACAATAGGAATGAAGGTTTCCAGTTGCCAACCGTCTGAATTACTTGAAAAGTACTTTTTTTTGTAGCAGTCCACTTTATGTTGCACAAAATAATATTCTGTCCGTCTGACGAACTTCTATACGCTCCAAATATATTAGTAGTTAGTTGAAGAATAGAGAATATTTGATGATGATGATGACAATGATGGGTGAAGGAGCAGACAGGGGTCCAAAAGAGGGGCAACAAGGAGGGGTAATAAGAGGGGGGGGGGGGGGTCGCCAAGTGAGGGGTCCAGATGGGGGTGTCCAAGTGAGGAAAACTAGTTTTGGGTCATCTTTTATACCTTATTACATATTCACTAAACTCATTTCTAATTGGACAGGGATGTCTGCTGGAGTGCGTGATTTAAATAAAACTATACTTTTCATTGGTCAAGTTTAAGGAAGGCTGGGATGCATGTTTCAAGCAATTTGTCTAGTCAAGGCTCATTAATAGGTTCTAGGTAAAGCTTCATCAGTACCAGTAACCAATATTTATGTCTTAAAGTACTTTGTTCATAGTGTGGGCAATTGGTGTAGGGGAACAAAGAGGGCACTTTGTGCACAAAGGCTTACAAGAAATTGGGGAGCCTATTGTAAAGAATAACAAAACCAAGGGGGTTATTTGTAAACAAAATGGAGACTTGTTGGGATGACTATGATGGATTAATACTGGTACTTGTTGGAGAGATTGTAATGTCTCAATAAGACTACATGTGAGCTTACATGTGAGCAGGAAGATTGAAATAGCATAGAGGAATATAAATAAAGAGAAATGCAGAGAGATAGCAAGGCATAAGAATATGAAATATTGAAAGAGATATTATTGAAGACAGATAGCACGATGTAAGGCAAATATACCACTATGCTACATGACTTGTGTATAGTAACAGCGTTGTATAAAATCTTAAACAGCGTTTTTACTGACCGTACTACTACTACTACTACTACTACTACTATACTACTACTACTATACTACTACTATACTACTACTACTATATTACTACAAAGTAAACCTAACATTAGAATTTGGATTCATTATTCCTGAATTACAAAGAACGAGTTCTTAAAATCCATTCTTTTAAAGTTTTTTTTAGCGTTGTGTAAGAGAGCAAATGAAAAATTCTCCATAGTTTTATGTATATTTTCGTCATGTTTGATAAAGTATTAATAAAGAAATCATTTCATGTCGTTATACATGCATGCATGGGTGCACTTGATTATCGGGAGAATTCCACTTCGTGCTCCAAATAATTGTTTACGTAAATATACAATTTTTTCTTATTTTCTATTTATTTCGTTATTTTTATATACACTTGTTCGTAGAGCAAAATGAAATAAATTTTGTGAAACTATAAATTGAAACTTCAAAATACATAACTTAAAAAAATGATACATCCATCCGATATTGTTGGAATTTTCAAACATTCTCATTTCAACTCGTGTTTTCATTTCAACTTGCGTTTTCCTTTCAACTTGTTTTCATTTCTACCTGTGTTTTAATTTCATCTTGTGTTTTCATTTCTACCTGTTATTTTATTTCAACTTGTGTTTTCATTTCAACTTGTTGGTCTCATGCTCAACATGCTTGTTAAGGTGGATGAACATTTATGGTAACGGGACATTGAATTACCTCTATATAAGGAGGTTCTAGCCATTCTTCATTATACATTTTTAACGAGCTATTGTAATTTTTTTTTTTACCAGAGTGTGTTTTATCAGGTAGTTCTATGACAACTATGCATATAAACATGTTAAAGATTAAAAAAAAAAACTTATCGGTTAAATAAAATGATGTATCAGAAACAAGACAGTAAATTTCGTTATTAAGAAATGCATGTTACGCATGTATGAAAAGCATCGTTTTAATAACGGGTACATCAAAATAGTGTATCAGAAAACACTCCAAACAGCAAACACGTGTTTTTATGCATGTTACACAAGGATGAAAAGCATTGTTTTTATAATAGGTACATCAAAATAATGTATCGGAAAACACTCCAAACAGCAAAAAATATTTTATTGTTAAGAAGTACGCATGGATGAAAAGCATCGTTTTACTAACGGGTACATCAAATTAATGTGTATCAGAAAACACTCCAAACAGCAAACAAGCAGGGGCGTCGATCCATTTTTCAGATTGGGGGGGGGGCAAAATCATGAATAAATTTTCCAAAGGCGCTCGATCAGACAAAACAAACTAACTCACACACACACACACATGCCTATATGTACATATCTATATGTATATATATATATATATATATGCTGAAAATTTTAATATTTCGATCTGAAAAAAAATTGAGTTTAATGGACGTTTTTAATAAAGAACAAGATATATATCTCCAACAAAAGATTATTGCAAATCGAAGTGGGAGTTCTTTTGAGGTTTAGAACTGAAAACGGGACCATATGCACCTATTTAATCATGGAAAGAATGGGTTTTGTTACAGAAATGATGCGAGCGCGAAGCGCGAGCTGAAATTTTTTGATATTCCAATCTGAAAAGTGAACATTTTGAGCACGATTTTAGACGAAGAACGAGTTGTATCTCAATCTCGCTTGCTGATTTCTGTGTAACAGTACAATTTTATTTTTTTTTAGCACATGCGGAATTATTGGGGGGGGGGGCGAAACGATATGTTTGCCCCCCAATATTTTCATTGGTGGGGCGATCGACCCCCCTGCCCCCCCATAATCGACGCCTCTGCAAACAAGTGTTTTTATGCATGTTACACATGGATGAAAAGCATCGTTTTTATAATTGGTACATCAAAATAATGCATCAGAAAACACTCCAAACAGCAAAAAATATTTTATTGTTAAGAAGTGCATGAAAATCATTTACAGATGCTTGTTGATACACAGATAAACAGCTTGTCCTTGACTAAGGCTTGAAATGTGTAAAGCTCATCTTGGTTCAATTATTACCATGATTATCATTATTGGATCCAGGGTGGGAGTTGATTGTTTGTTAGGGCTTCTGTTCCGGTTAAATAAATCGATCACACTAAAGAACTTCCTTCACCAGCATTTCCGATTTGAAAAGTGAAAGTCGTTTGGATTAGATAAGAGTATTTCACCCGCATTGGGGCCTGATTAAAGTGGGAGTTCAACGCGAAAACAGGTTTGTTGTAAAACAAGACAAAAAATAATGAAAAATATCGTTGAATTTACGCGTGAGGAAAATCCATTAAAGTTAAGAAAGGTATTAGATTTTTTTGTTATTTGTTAAGTCATAAATTACACGAGCAGCTGCCCCACATGCTCTTTAATTATGTAATTTCAATATATTGGTTCATGATTCTCGTTTCAAGAGCAGGTGTGAAATGATTTGCCTGTTGATACATTTTTTTTAGAAAATGACATTTCATTTATTTTTTTTCTTGTTTTACAACAAACCTTTTGTTCACAATACACGTTAAGCTGCCCCCATATGACGTCACAAATTAAAAAAATGAAATTCTAATAAAATGTCAAATCTCTCTCAAACCTTCAATAATCTTTCTAACTGTATTAATTTACTTGTTAGTTTTTTTTCTGCTATTACAATTACAATTTTGTGAGGGTGAAATTCCCCTTTAATGGTTAGAGAGGAAACGGGGGGGGGGGGGATGGCGAGGGCGCACCACAGAAACGTAAATTGTATATGTCTGAATGAAAAGGGAAATACAACACTAAAGTTTATGCGTAGGAACTTTAAATTTTATTGATATGCAAGAATTGCAAGATATAACATCGACTGCCTCACTCTCCGTCAGGGTTGGCGATTTTTTTTATTTTAAAAAAAAAAAAAATCGGATTTATTTGATTTAAATCAGATTTTTTTTATTTAAATCAGAGTTTTTTTATTTAAATCAGATTTTTTTGATTTTTTTGATTTTTTTAAAGTTCCTTCGAAAAAAAGGGTAATTATCCCTCCCCCCTTACTCTTACAATGACATCAATATTGATGTTATACATTTCACGCCTAATATTGTTCTTAACCACATATTTTGTAATTAAAATCCAGTAAAAATGGACAATTAAAAATAAATTTGAGGAATCATGTATCTGAACTTAATTCTATCATACATAGGCCTATGAAGGAATATTCCATAGGGAATTCCCAGTGAGTAGAGAAAATTCCCCTCTGGGATTTTTCATTCAAATATTTAAAAAATCCAAGAGAAAAAATCCCTTATCAAACTGCCAACAAACCCTTTGCCAATTACTAGTATTCATGTTTATTGTAAGAGAAATAATTCAAATCAATGATTTTTTTTCAATTAGTCACAGCTTTACAATAGTCAAAGAGAGACTACAACTGTATATGTTTAGGATCTTTTTGATAAAAAGCTCTTCTCTTGCTACAGATATAGATGCAAATCTCTCAGTTTTGGAGAATAATATAGGAGATAGCTTACCGGTAGTCAAACTGTCAAAGAGTGACTATACTACATTCTGTTACTGTGATTTTTTTTACATTAATCTACAATTTTTATTCCCATATTCTCTACAAAAAAATCTGTTTGATCCATGAAGTATGAAAAAAAATCTACTTACTTTTAACTTAAAGGATAAAAACTGCAAAATTGCTTAAATTAAAACATATGTATTACAAAAAGAAGTATTTTATTTTAAATGAGACACAGCTTACAACTGCCAATGATTGTAACTGAAGTACCTGCATCTTAACATTAAAATGCAGTGTTAAATGTTTATTCTGAGTTTTGCAAATTGTTGTTATAGAGCTCTTTCCATTATTACATGCAGATACAAAACTTTCATTATTTGTAGCACTGAACATAAAATGGGCTGCAGTGACTTAAAAGGTTTATAAGAGAAAGCTTTTCTCAACAGTCAAATTATGACTGTACTAGATTATGTTAATGTGATTTTTATAATTATGTTATTCAAAACATCAAATTTATGATAAATGTAACAATACGAAATAAGAGGCATGTTACATGTAAATATGTTGATTACATGCAGGTATCATTTTTTTATTTTACATGACAGAAGTAGTTATGTGTAGGCGAAGGATCAAAACTGGAAAACTGCCAACAAACCTTTTCTCATTGACTTTTATGTATTATATATTTTTTTTTACAAACTGCTCTCTGAAAAGTCTTTGGATTGTGTGAAAACTTTACGTTAAGAAAGAAATTGACTAATAATATCTGACAAAGAATGTAAAATTTCAGAAGAAAAACTCGACATAATTTACAAAAAATGAGTACCTATTGACAACATACATCTGTAGTTTTTAAGGAATTACCTGATTTTAATTTGTTTTAAGTAGATATGAAGACTTTGTTGATCTTTTATTGATATAAAGTTAATTCAAAGTTTTTCAGTTGACTTGCAGAATTAAAACTGCATTGAACAAATACTTTGTCCATGATTTGTACATTTTTCAATGGAAGTGATTTAAATCAATGATTTTTAAAAAAAAAATCATGGTGATTTAAATCGCGATTTAAATCACGATTTAAATCAACGTGATTTAAATCCGCCAACCCTGCTCTCCGTTGCTTGTATTCTTGTCAATTCTTGCCGACCAACACCAAACCGAATGGGGAATCATAGTGGTGTATAATAATTCCAAGTTTACATACTTATAATTATATAATCACTAGTTTCAACAATCTCAAAATACCCCATCTGACATCGATTGTTGCTAGATTCCCCATGCCGGGGGGGGGGGGGGGGGGTGCAAGCAGCACATTTAAAACTATAGCGAAGAAAATCGCAATTATGTTTATCATGTATGTAGAATGGACGTTTATCACATAATAACGCTGATATCGAATTTCATCGGCTCTAATTGTTTCTATTCCCGAAATGTCATGAATATAATTATATTCATTTCTATTTTATTTTTAGTGTATCTTTGTACGTGTCGCTAGGCGTAACACAGAAGGCAAGCCAAGATGACATAGAAAGGGCATACATATTGGTAAGTTGCTTGACTTTGACATCAGTAATTCATTTGGATTAAAAATTTATATTTGATTGCATTTACCCTCCACTGTCAGTCACTCTACCGATTTTGACTCTTTGTTTTGTTTGAAAATAATATTTTCTTTCTTCCTCATAATCAGCTGAAAAATGAAGTTTTTGCATTTTAAAAGTTCACATGATTTCATTTTCCGTGTGTGTCATCGTGAGGTTTATACGATAAGATGTAATATATATTTTTTCACACTGAAATGGGGTTAAGGGGGGGGGGGGGTTGGGTCCGATTAGCCCCACCAATTTCATTAGCCCACTTCGGCTTCACCAAAGTGGGCCACGGTAAATAGTACGGTGGCCCTGGTAAAAAGCAGTGAATTTTGCAAGGCAAAGGTGATTTTAAAAAATCAGTAAGATAAAAAATGAATTGATAAAATACTGAAAACATAATCATGGAAGTTATAATTCACACATGTATTACTTTTCATCAGTCATATTTTAGTAAATCAGGCTATGAAAATTAATGCAGTTAATTGATAAAGTCATCCATATTCAAGAGTTTTGCGACAGTCCAGGGTTAAGGCGTTTACAGGGTGGAACGCGATCACCAATCTAGGCTCAGCAAATAGGGTTAAGAAAGACCAGGGGTCGATCCAGGATTTTTCGAAAGGGGGCACATTTTCTCGAGGAAAAAATTGACAAGCAAGCGAAAAAAGGTCTTCACTTCCAAGGGGGAGGGGGCACACTTCTGCTTTAACGGCAAATATTAAATTACAAACTTTAATTGTGCCTCTCAAAAGGGGGAGGGGGCACGGGCCGGCTGTGCCCCCCCTGGATCCGCCACTGAGAATGACAGTCTAAAAAAAATAGTTAGTATCGGGTTAAGGATATACTCTGGGATCAATATGAGGTTAAGAAAAAGCGTATTAATTTTGTTTGTGTTTAATGACACGAAATTACAATCATTGGTCTTGTTTTCTATCCAAGAATATATGAATACAAGAACGACTCGATAGTTAATAAGTAAAATACCATTTAACTTATTTGTTGCATGAGTAAGTATGAAAACTGAAATTGTCTTATTTGTTTTCAAGTGTTGCACGCCGTGTTAAATATTATTGTACCAATTTATTATGAATTTCAGTCTGGAGTATAGTACCCCTTCAAATTTTCGAACCAGAATAACCGTTTCAAGCATTTACCTTAATTCAATTCATTCTAGAAAATATATTGTCGATGTCCTTGCTTTCCATTATTCTCCACTGCCGTGATTATTGATCGTGATAAATCTCTGATACGTGCACGTTCTCACTTACTACGTCACTAATAAGAGATTACTCGCAAATAAAAAAAATTATGATCTCATTAACTCCCCGCGCATTTTCCTTTATTTCTGGCGGAATGTGTTAAGAAAGGTCCCCATGAAGGATTTGCGAAAAGTGGACAAGGATAAGAAGAAGCCACAAAATCGCACGAAAGGAAACAATTGGATTATTAATGCTTAGATTAAGGATTCACGCGGTTTTTCAGAAATGAATTATAGGCCGAAAGGAAATCTTTTCCGGAATGTATTCGGTTTTGTAAAAAAAAAAAATGATTTTATTGACTTACTCCAATGAATGAGTAATTTAATTTGGACTTCTTCTTTATTAAAAATTCATCACTGGCATATGGTTGTTTTCTTTCTTTTCTTTTATTCTCAAACAAAATAAAGATTAACTGGTGTGAATATTGTACGTGGCTACTCAATCATGATATTTTGTGTAAGGCTGTGTGTCACAGCACAAACACACTAGGCATTGCCCAATAGCTAAATAGATCAATATCAATTCAACTTTTATTTCCAAAGATAAAATCATTAATACAATTTTAAAAATTTAACAATGTGATGGAGGTAGAACTCTCAAGTCGGTCATACAGTGGCGTCCAAGCATTTACGATAGACCAAGAAAAAAAATAGAAGAGAAAATGAAAGAATGAATATTATATATCAAAATCTGTCACAAAATTGGATTATTGTATTAAAAATGTCAAAATTTTTGCTCGCTAACTTCGTTTCTCGCAGCGTTTTATAATTTTTGCCCGATACGGCATATCAGGCCCCTTCAATTTTTGGCTCATTACGCCACTGCGGTTATGCAAAAAAAAGGGCAAACTGAATACAACGAAATATATACAAAGAAACATTCAGGTCGAAAATGCTGATTTATTTAAATCATGTATCGAAATTGAATGTGATAGTTAACTAAACTAATTAATAAATTAAGGATATTTTTATTTGGTATGCTTCAGGTTTGATGAATGACAGTCGTATTAAACGAATTTGGCAAACCGAATATGATAATACTATTCCATTAATAAATTATAAGCGACATCCGTGGTGAATAGCAATAGAAAGCAACAAATGACATACAAATGTTGGACAAAATTATCTTTTTATTAGGACATAATTATGACCTACTTGCTGATAATGTCTGTATAAATGTATTATGCCTTACAAAAATAGAATTCTATGTTTTATATACTTAAGAGTTTCCTTTATTTTCTTGCTTCAGGTTTGATGAATAACAATCATGATTATTAAACGAACTTGGCAAACCGAATATGATAATACTATTCCATTAATAAAATTATTATAAGTGACATCCGTGCTGAATAGCAATAGAAAGCAACAATGGCATACAAATTGATGTTGGACAAAATTATATTTTTATGAGGACATATAATTTTATGACCTACTTGCTGATAATGACTTTATAATTGTTTTATGTCTTACAAAAATAGATTTTTTATATACTTAATAATTTCTTTTATTTTCTTCTCTCAGCTTCACAAGAAATACAAACAGGATGTAAATGAAGGAAAGACAGGATCTAAAAGAAAGGTATGTTCTGGTTTTCTACGAATTCGTTTTTTATAATTCTAATCACAAACCCCCTTTAATCACGCAAAGATATCATTTTTTGTGTGAAATAGATCGTTCTTTTGAAATCTTTCGTGGGATTAAGAAGTTTTAAACAAAGACATTTTTTAACCAGATTCAATTCAATTCAATCTTTATTTCGCAAAATAGGATAAAAATACAAAGAAACCTCAAATAATGTGATTAGATAATAAAATACACTGCGTGGCTTTCCATGAAGGTTATCAGAAACCTGTAAGGCTGGATCGCCAAAACATAGTAAAAGGACAACAATATTAATAAAAAAGAAAAACCAGAATATCATATCATTGTAGTAAATACAATGAAGGAAAAGGGACAGAGAAAAAAACAAAGAATACAAAAAGACACGAATCAAAGGGGGGGGGGGTAGATAGGGTACAAATAATGCATTGATATCAACTGCGAAAATTAATAATCATTCACTAGAAAATTTTTGTACTGCTTTCTAAAGGAAGATATAAATTGTGAATTAGATATTATTTGGGGAATCTCATTCCATTGTTTGGGACCTACATAACTTAATGATTTAGCTTCGTGACAAGACTTGACAGACCATAGATGAAATTTATTGGAAGAACGGGTATTATGGCTATGAATTTGATTATTATATTGAAAAAGATCTGAAAAAGGAGTGGGTAACAACCTCTTTTTGTACTTATACATAAATATTGCGATTTCTTGCTTATTGATATCATATATATTAAGTAAAGACAATTTCTTAAATAAAGGTGCGGATGGTGCTAGGTAATGGGAATTAGTAATTATTCTTAAACATTTCTTTTGAATTTTGAATATTGAGTCCAATTCATATGAGGTTACATTGGTAGACCAGACAATATTGCAATATTTTAAATAAGGGAAAATTATGGAATGGTATAGAGTTATCAGATTTTTATGAAGCAAACTATGCTTAAGTTTATAAATTAAACCAGATAGTTATAGGAGAGATGGAATGAGGGAGATATGGGGGGGGGGGGGGGGGTAAAGGGCGAGAGCTGTTTTCGAATAACTCGGCCTATTTGTACCACCTTTCGGCTGGGATGGAGAGGTGATGTCAAATAACTCTAACTCATTTTGACGTGAAAATACATACATTAATGCTAAATGAATAAATATACACTTAAAAAAATGATCTCTCTTTTTTTTTTGGGGGGGGTCTAACTTCTGAAGTATTTGCAAAGCGTAGTCATTTATTACAACCTGTCTTTTAATAGTTCCTACATCATAAAACGTTCATTGGCCATTTAGGTGGAATTCCCCTTTGCTTGGCGCTATTGTATCTCCAAAATGATATTTCCGGACCCCCAAATCGTTTCATTAATTTCAATGAATTCACTACAATGGCAAGACGCAACGGCGCTGAAGTATAGTATACCCTCTCAGACAGATAAATGCCTCCGGCAATAATCATCAGAATGAGCGTCTAGTCGAAATTTATTTTCTTTCATTTTCTTTACTTTGAAGGACGAATAAACTTTTTAATATTACGATATAATAATGGAAATATATAGGTTGATTCATTGGCGTGTATTATGTTTTACACATTATTTTTTTCATCCGAAAATGAAAAAAAGTACTTTCTTCAACATACACTCTAAAAAATGAAGTGCTAATTTAGCTCTTAAAGAGCGTGTATAGTGACTGCACTTCGGAGTGCTGATTTTTCTCGTTCAAATTTGAACTAGACAAATCAACACTCCGAAGTGCAGTCACTATACACGCTCTTTAAGAGCTAAATTAGCACTTCATTTTTTAGAGTGTATTTTACTATTCTGATTCGCTATCTACTCTTTCTTTCTTTCTTTCGTTCTTTCTTTCTTTCTTTCTTTCCTTCCCTCCTTCCTTCCTTTCTTTCTTTTTTCCTTTCTTTCTTTCTTTCTTTCTTTCTGTATTGCTTGCTTCATTTCCTTCCTTAATTTCTTTTTTTCTTTTCTTTTCTTTCTTTCTTTCTTTCTTGCTTTCTTTTTTCGTATTTATTCTTTCTCTGCAATAATTCACGGGATTATATTTTGTATAGGGATAACATTTACAAAAACACCCAAACGGATTTTTTGAAATATATAAATGCGTTGTGGGGGATGGGGCGTGGTTGCTCTTATATAAGCGCAGAATAGCCCCCCCCCCCACACTCCGCCTTGCATATACACTGTTAAAAAATTTATCCTTAAACTAAAAGAAGTTCCTGCAGCAGAGTCTCGAGAACACCTGTAATCTTACCAGATTGCCTAATCTTACAGGAAATTGGTATTTGGTGTGTGTAATCTTACAAATTTCCTTAAATAAAACACTCTTTTCCCCTTTTTCTAACAGACCTGTTCTGTTAAATTGCAGAAAAATTCCTGTTTCATGAATTTAAAGAATGATTCTGGTATTGCTTTCTGCAAAATCTTCTTTTATTTTTCTGTAAAATCAGGGTTTTTTTTAACAGTGTAGGGGCCTGGGAAGAGAGAGGCTTACCACAATAAACTTTAGCCAAGATTCATTGTTTTAATCAGGGATGCATGGCGCCAATGTATATGGAGAGAGGGGGAACCAAATGAAGTATAAATATAGGTGTGTCATAATATTTTATATAGTTTCGCGATAAAGCAAACTCTTTTTAACTCTTCCTTTTTAGGCCACCTAACCCATCTTCGTAATCACTTGGGAACAATTTAGGGGAAGGGGGGGGGGGGATGTGGACGCCCCGTGCACCGAATCTGAATTCAGTCAGAATCCAGGACCAGGATTTGGGATGATATCATTAACTAAAACCGATCAAATAAAGAAATTCAGTCTTTCTTTATACTTGCATGGCCACATTATTGACAGACCTTAAAACGATGTAAAGATCCTGATCAGATGATTGTGATACCGGTCAACCGGAAACTTGAAAATGAGAATGTTCGAACCGGATTACCGGAAACAATCTGAGTCGGATGACAGTTTCTGTAATTTCCAACCCACTTTAGCTTGTTTTGGAAAAATATAAAAGAATTACCACGTGTCTTTGATGGGAAAGTTATATTGGAAGGTCTATTTCTCACATGACGAAAACTATTAAAACTCTTAATTGTTCAAAGAGATGTATTCGCGTATTTGTGGGCGGGCCGAGGGGGGGGGGGGTACTGTGATGAGTCATGATTTCTGCTAACTTGTACTATTCGTCATTAAGGCATAGGATTTCCCTTTTCCTATTGGAGTTCATGCTATTTTATTACTCGGTTGGTTGAGGGACTTACACTCTAAAAAATGAAGTGCTAATTTAGCTCAAATTTGAACTAGACAAATCAGCACTCCGAAGTGCAGTCATTATACACGCTCTTTAAGAGCTAAATTAGCACTTCATTTTTTAGAGTGTATTTTATTTATTTTTTTCATTTCATTTCATTTATTTATTTATTTATTTATTTTTTTTTTTTTTGGGGGGGGTAATTGGAATATTCAAATCAAACGACAAAATGCCGAATCTATAAAAGAATTAACAATCTCTTTCAAAATATCAAATTATTTTCTCTAGAGCTTCGCCTTCTCACAATTCCACACGTCAAGCAGAGTGAAAATTTGTCAACTTTCTTATTATTTTAATCCATTATGCCATTGGACAGAGGAGGACCTCGATGTTTTTAATACAAAGAAAAAATAAGCCTTCCGAAAAAAATTAAATAGAGAAATAATTAAAATCTACGCGGATTATAAAAAAATGACCTCCCAATTTCCTACACTGGCAATAGCTTGACCAATGGGCTCTATGTACATGATGTAACACCGGATATCGCAAGTATGTTGGTTTCATTTCCACCCCTACAGAAAATCAGATAAGTAAAACGGGTAAACTTCATCAATATTGGATATAAAATCGGAAAGTTATATAACGTTTAAGCACATGATTTGAAAACGAGAGTCGATGACGATATACACTTTCTTTTGTATTTTTTTACATATGAAATTAATCCTAAATTTTCGTATATTTTTTAATGAATAAAGCTCTTACTTCATTACTTCATGCTTACAATAAAAGGTGACATATTTCACATATTTTGGAACATATTTCATATTGAAAGTAATAAACTACAAAAAATAATAATTGTGTGATGTCATTGACTCGCTCTTCTGTATTGTGCAATACTTGATGAAATGTCGCAAGCTATGAACGTTGTGGCTCAAGTTCTTACTTTATATTCGATACTTGGATTTTTTTTCTTTTAATTCACATCAACCTGTACGGGAAGATTTGAAATAAAACAGAATAGAAAGGGGGGGGGGGGGTAGGTGGAAAATTGTATGAATAAAGAATTGGATGATAAGTAATTAATGCCAATTTCGTATGCCTATTATGTATTCATATGCACTGAAGCAATGGCGTCTGGTGTGCTTCTCATAACACAGGAAGCACCACTGGAAATCATGTTGGTATGCTGAAATGTAAAAGTTTTGATCAAAATCACTTTCACTTTGGAGTGAAAGCCTTTTTCTTTCTTTTTCCAAACCAGCAACCTCTCTTCAAAAATCATTCCCAGGTCCGTATATTACCCATATCTTCAAAACTACCTGTGTAAATGTGAAAATACAAATCAATAGAGATATAATTAGCATCTCCTATATCGTGTTACCAAAGTACCCAAGCTCCCGGTAGGGCACTACTAGAGAGAGAGAGAGGGAGAGGGGGGGGGGGGGGGGGAGAGGGGGTGGCAAAAGGAGTGCCACCTATAATTTTTCAAGCAGGTGAACAAAATAAAAAAAAATTAAAAGAAGAAATGGGGGGGGGAAGGGAAAGAAGAATAAGGTGGAAAAAAGGGAGGTACTTATGTCTTGTAACTCTATAATATTACCCCTCTAATTCAAGTGAGATTTTTTTTATACAGGTTGTCTGTCACCTTCTTCTTTGTCCCTCTCTCGCCTATTAAAATACCCTGGCACTGCCAATGTCCATGGACCTACTACATTTTTATGGGAAACATTTATCCACTCTTCAGTTGCCCACATAATCCTACATCGGCAGAAACTCAAATATTGTATTATCTGCTCAATGCAACCTATGAAAATTAAAGGACAAGTCCACCCAAACAAAAACTTGATTTGAATAAAAAGAGAAAAATTCAACAAGCATAACACTGAAAGTTTCATCAAAATTGGATGTAAAATAAGAAAGTTATGACATTTTAAAGTTTCGCTTCATTTCACAAAACAGTTATATGCACATCTCGGTCGGTATGCAAATGAGGGAACTGATGACATCACTCACTCACCATTTATTTTGTATTTCATTATATGAAATATGAAATATTTTTATTTTCTCGTCATTGTCATGTGAAATGAAGTTTCATTCCTCCCTGAACACGTGGAATTCCATTATTTTAACAGTTTGTGCTTCAGGCAAGGAGGTCCTTATCATCAAATTCGTAAAAATGGAAATATTGTATAATTCAAACAATAAAAAACAAACGAAATAGTGAGTGATTGACATCATCAACTCGCTCATTTGCATGTAACTGGCTCGTTCATATAACTATTTTGTTAAAAATAAGCGAAACTTTGAAATGTCATAACTTTCTTATTTTACATCCGATTTTGATGAAATTTTCAGCATTGTGCTTGTCTGATTTTTCTCTATGGATTCGAATCAACATTTTCCTGAGGTGGACTTGACCTTTAAACTGAATTATCAGTTTGGTATTATTTATCTTTCTCTTTTGTAATTTTTAAAAATTATTATTGTTATAGTTGAAGCAGGTTGAGAAGGCTTATGGCATTCTGGGCGATCCGTCGAAGCGAGCGATTTACGACAAACATGGAACGGTGCAATGGTGGGCAAAGATTCGGCATAAATTCTCCCCAGAATCTCTCGATAAACGTAGCCCAGCCGTAAAAGTAAGTAATGACAATCGAAATAAGTTCAATGTCATTTCTTTTTTGTTACACTACAAAAACTCGATCCAGTGTTGAGTTACCACCTGCCCGGATTAATGTCCACACCCAGAGACTAGAGAAGTGTTAAACAACACCAGTTTGGTTTTGGTCTATAACACCAGATATGTGTTTATAGGACACCAATTTGTATTAAAACATTATCGGTTGATTCCAAACTGGTGTTGTTTCAATACTTCTCTAGTGTGGACATAATTCCGGGTCGGTGGTAAATCAACACCGGAGTTTTTACAGTGCACTTTAAACGTTTACCGAATCCCAGGAATGTTTGAAAATTCTTTGTCTCTTCAAGCGCATACAAATTAGGTAGGCCTACATTCATCTAAAATCTTAAAAGATATTATATAATAACTTATGTTGTGGTTGTTTTTATTTTGTGACCATGTCAATATATCGTGATTAAGCATGGTTATATCACAAAATAAACCTCAGATTTGGACTCTCCATCCCCTTTAACCAGTATATTCCATGTTTTGAAAATTCTAGGTATCCTATACAGGAAATAAACAATATAATGCATGTTATATGGCGGCCATCTTGAAAAATGGCCGCTATCTGTATATTTTGACATCAATGCATGTTTTTTTCCTCAAAATTACTTCAGATTTGAATTCTCCGCCCCCTAAAACCTTTAACTCCCAAGTTTTTAAACATCTTGGTATGCTAAAGTGAGTAAACAGAAAATCCAAGATGGCTGCCGGCGGCCATTTTGGATTTTCGCGTATATCTCAAATTGCTCAATGCTGACAGAGCTCCAGCGTGTAGATTCTTCAAATAGAAGGTCTCACCACTCAAAATCAGTCAAAAAAACTATGACATTCCAATGCAACCTTACCCCCAAATCAGGGTTTGGCTGCCGGACTAGTATCAAAAACAGTTTACACTTAGAAATAATCCTGTAAAATTATATTTTTTTAATATCTTGAAGCTTTTTCCATGCACATTCAAACAATGGTACAGATCTCTTTAAGCGAATGAAGATACGACTGTCGAAAAACTTTTTCCGCTTGAGTGAGCACCACTTACTTATGAAAAGTTCGTGAAAAATGATCTGAGCAGAACTTGGAAATTGTTAAATGGATAAAGTAGGCCTATACGTTATCATGAAGACGTTAGCTATAGGAAGATTGATTTCAGGATATATTTTTCCTTGTTAACTTGTTATCTTAATAAAAAAAATCAGAGTGCCACTGCGCCTCCCCCTTCCCACGCACATGAGGCCATCGTAATGATATCTGCTTTACACAGAGCTGTGATTCTTTTTGTTAATCATTGTCATTCTTCGAAAAGTGTAGAGTAACAAGTATTAAACGAATGTGAAATGTAAACACACTTTATATGATAAAAACTTAGTGAAAATGCTGGAGATGTCTGAAAAAAAGCTTCGTTTAAATTCAGCTATGTCCTCAGATCCATCTGGCACAAAAAGGTTAAGGTCGTGCTTACCTAGGGTTAAAATGTTAATTTTGGTGGCAAAGTAGTTACAAAATATTTAAATGTATCTGTTTTATTTCAAGAGGCTGAAATTAAATTCAATGCAAGAGAAATGTGTGAGAAGTGTTCCGCTTGGTCAGTTTGTTTTCGCCTGTTTTTCCTTGACAAAGCGTCAGCAGTGAAAACGAGCATTTCTGCGCATACCGATTTCCGCGAGCATTACAAAAATTATGTCAAATTGTTTACTTTTATAATGATAGATGAGACCCAAACTCAAGAATATAATGTGAAAATTTATCCCCATAATGATTTTTTTTTTCAATTCCCATGACTTTGCAAAAGCAAAAACTGTGGTGTTAACCGGTGTACATAGAGGGCCACACCAGTTATTTACACCGGTGTTAAATTGACAGTGTTAGTTTAACACCTATATATGTTATACAACACCTTTGGCTGTTATTTGCACTCTTTGGTGTTATGTTCAATTGCACTCTTTGGTGTTATGTTCAATCTCAATGGTGCAATTTTAACACCTCACGATGTGGTCCTCTATTAACACCAAAGTGGTGTCAGTTTTAACACCATGCACAGTTTTTTACAGTGTACGCACGATATAGGCCTATATCCCTTTCTTCACCGGAGTTGTTGACCACTTTCCTTCTTGTCTTCTCTTATTGACTTTTCACTGTCTGTTTGCATTTATTCTTCTCTCTCCACTTTTATTCGATCCCATTCTTGTGCCAGTTGACCCCTTTCTCTGTAGGCCTATATCTATTCAAGCAATTCCTCTTACAGCCTCTTAATTTTTTTCCTATGATTTCTCTTAGCGTGTATTTTAACATACGCATAAAAAGCTTGCATTCCATTCCAGTTTGGTCCAATGGTTTCACTATACATTGCTATACCTCCTTATTTTCTTTTATTCTAAGTGAACTACTTGGTTTGATACTTTGATCGAAATTCAAGGGCAATAATTCTTTGACTTCATCATGCAATAACTACGAGTTGTACATTTATTGAGGTCATTGCCTCAGAACGCTACGATTGACTGATTATACTCAGTAGAAATAAATAAATATCAGGTTGTGACGAGTATACGAATACCATGAATAGGTCCATCAGTATTCACTGCACTAATTTATGATATTGGTATTTGAAATTCATATTCGACGCTGTAAGGACAACTTCCCTTCCAAGTTGATATAGTATAACGTGTGAAAAATTATTGAGAAGAAAGAAATCTTGAATCAATTTACAATTGTATTCGTTTCCACTTGCAATATGAAAGTTTGCACGAACGCAGAGCAGTACCCTAATAAATAGATTGAGTAAGCGATGAACAAACAAATGAATATCGAAAATTCAAACACAAGTCATGAATGCCAATGTCATTCTTCACAGAATCGCTCTGCGTTTGACAATGATCATGTCTTCAGAAATGCAAGAGAAGCGAATGTAATTGATTATTCATTATTGTGTAATCCATTTCCCATTGAGGAATCTTTTCCCCTTAAATATTCTAATAGATCCGCTTTTTGAGATTCACTCATGCATGTCTGGACTAACAGCAATGGGACAATGGTATGTTGATTTATCTACATCCCGTATCACGCGTGCCGTACGTGTCACAGCAAGAAATGATTCACTGTTTGGTAATTTCAAACCATAATCATGGATGCAGTCTAATTCCACCTATTAATATGTGTTAAACAAACTCTTTATTGTTTGGAAAGGAACGGATGGGAATTTTCCCTCCTCATTCTTCCATTATCTCGCTCTCTCTCAACCATGGGTGTCGATCGGTATTCTTGGTTGGGGGGGATGATTGACACAAATGTTCTTGTGGATGGGAATCTTTCAACATTACCCCCACTAAATTCACAAGTTAGGACATTTGGGAGTGGTTGATATGCATGGTGTTCTTGGAAATTCCTTCATTGTTGTAGTGTACTATACTTGTATAATTTTTTTGAAAATTCAATTTGCGTTACAAGTAAGCCTATTCTAAACTCATACCGAGAAAAAAATGACAAAAATTGACTGGACCATGTACATAGTGATCTGTTTATTGAGCATGATGTATACACAGGGGCGTCGATCCATTTTTCAGATGGGGGGCAAAATTATGAATCAACGTTCTAAAGGCGCTCGACCACAAAAAACGAACAAACTCACACACACACCCCCACACACATAGGCCTATATATATACATATATATATATACATATATATATATATATATATATATATATATATATATATAACTCATGAGAAAAAGACACATATCTCACCTTCACCAACAATGCGAGCGCGAACATTTTTTTTAGTATGTCATGAAAACAGGAAAAATGTACCTGTTTAGGTTTGTTTAACTCATGAGGAGGGTCGATACATGTATCTCACTAGAGAGCGAGCTGAAATTTCATTATATTCTGACCTGAAAGCTTGATATTCTAAGCATTTTTGATACCAATGATTAAGATGGGTATCTAGAAAAACAAAAGATGCGAGCGCGAGCTGAAAATTTTGATCTGGAAAAAAAGACACTTTAATGGAAGATACTCCAACAAAAGATTATTGCTAATCAAAGTTCTTTTGAGGTTTAGAAGTGAAAACGGGACATTCTATTCACCTATATAATCATGAAAAGTATGGGTTTTTGGTCCATGATGCGAGCGCGAAGCGCGAGCTGAAAATTCTTATATTCCAATCTGAAAAGCAGACATTTTGAGCACGATTTTAAATCAAAATCCGAGTTGGTATCTCAATCTCGCTTGCTGATTTCAGTGTAGCATTACAATCTGATTTTATTTTTAGTTGCACATGCGGAATTATTGGGGGGGCAAAACGATATGTTTGCCCCCCAATATTTTCATTGGTGGGGCGATCGCCCCCTGCCCCCCTCCCACCCAGGATCGACGCCTCTGTGTATACAACTTCTCTCTTAAATCTAACCTGACTGGCAATATCTTTATTCTTCTTAATGCATGATGATAAAATGCAGATTCGGACCAATTAAGACTAGCACAAATTACAACCTGTGTGGCTTCTCGTGCGCCATCGGGCTTACTGTCATTCCTTAGAGATTTATCTTGCCACCCTTTTACTCCCGTTTATTTTTCCACCCTTTTGAATTAATGATTTATTTACCACTGGTGGGATGGAACACCCTATCAATAAAAGTTGATTTTCGTTGGGGTCCTTTTATGTCATGTGTTAAAAAATATCAGATACATAAACATTTCATTCTTTTTCATCTTGAACCTCCACCCATCTGTTTAATAGTCCTGAAAAGAATGTTTTTATTTAATAACAATATACACAAATTGCGAGGGAAACAAACTGATTGATAAATCAGTTTATAATCATCATGATCAAACTTTTCATTTTTTCATCATCATTATTATTTTTCTACCCTAAATTATTGGGGGGGATGATAATACAGGCCATCCCCCCACTTGAAATATTGGGGGGGATATATCCCCCCCATCCCCCCCCCGTGATCGACACCCATGCTCTCAACCCTCTACCCCCGGCCTCTACCCTCTCTCTCGCCAGTTTTTGGCTTCATTTTCAGCAAACGCTCTTTTTTTCGTTATCAGCCAATTTTCTGCTAACATTTTATCTCTTTCATTTCTTTTTGGTTGTTGCAGTCTATCTCTCTCTCTCTCTCTCTCAATTACCGCGAATCGTTGTTGAAGTATTTTATTTAAAGTATGACGTAATAATTACGTTTCCACGTTTGGGCGATAGATTTATTAATGAAATGTTAAATGTGACATAAATAACTATGAATAACCTCAGTTCGAATTGTTCAATAGTTTTTCACGCGCATCAACGGTTATAGTAATTGCATAATGTCCGCGACTCCACTTCAAAGGGGAAAACCCCTTCTCGAACTCTCATTATAGTTTATATATCCGGCATTCCTTTCTTTTGTTTTGCGGTCTAGGGGGGGGGGGAGCTCCCATCCATCTGTATGCCAGTGCTGTATATTTTCATGAATAGAACAAATACTGGAACATTCTTTGGGATCAAAATTGTTCATAAACCATAATAAAAGAAAAGAAAGAAAGAGTCCACTCTTGAACAAAGCTCACAAAATCTATCTTCGGAAATATTTGTGCTACCACTACAATTTTCGTATCGTATATAAACAAAAAATGATCCCGCGCTTAACATCAACTGGCATGCAATAATCATTGATTTTTTTTGAAATATGAGTTTTGCTCAAAACATTTTTTTTTTTTGGGGGGGGGTAATGACAGAATTAAAGGGATACTCCAGGCTGGATATATTTATATCTCAATATAAAGAGAAAAATTCACAAAACAAAATGCTGCAAATTTGTTAAAAATCGGATAACAAATAACGAAGTTATTGAAGTTTAAAGATATGCATAATTCCGGTGAAACCGTTCTACGTATGTCTTCATGAATATTCATTAGGTGGGCTGATGATCATGTCATATCCCCACTTGTTCTTTTGTATTTAATTCTATGAAATCAGGTTTATTCATTTTTTTTACCAAGAGCTAAAACAGTTGGATTGGCAACTGATTAAGTGCATTAGCTATTTACTGCTGAAACTTATTTCATTATAATGGAGACACATCATTTACACATGTATGAAAAAATGGAACAAATTATTATGATTTCATGTAATAACATAGAAAAAGAAAGGCGGGGATGTGACATCATCAGCCTACCAAGTGAATATTCATGACGAAGTGCATATAACTTACTGTTTTCACAAAATATTGTTAAACTATAAAAATTTATAACTTCGTCATTTGTTATCCGATTTCAATGAAATTTTCCGCATTTTGCTCTGTGAATTTCACTCTATTTATTTAGATATATTTTCAGCCCGGAGCATCCCTTTAAATATGCAAGTCTTGTTGAAGAAAGTAATTACTATTTCCTCTAATTTTTGCTCATTTTTTGCTGAGTAATTGTTGTCCCTTTGTCTCACCATCTTATTAGTCAATGATCTATATGGTTTCAATTATGATCCAAAAATTTAATGTTAACATGAGTTGGTGAAGAAATTTGCATTGAAATAAAATATATTTTGGCAAGGGTTTGATATGAAAAATTGCTGAAATAAAAATTTAAAATGGAGGAAATAATATTGAGATGTACATACTTCAGGCAAAAGAATGATAAATTCTTACGTTTAATGCAAAAGTTATGATAATGACAAATATTTTGTAGAGGTATGGATTTACTATTTTAGCCAATGAATTGTGTTGGCATGCCAAGTTTTGACTTCAACTGCATTTGTGTCCATTCAAATAATTCATTGTTTATTAAAAGTATACGCATCTACTGTTATGAAAGTATCATTTTGAAAACATTATTCTCACGCGATATGAAATCACTTTTGTTTGCATTTCTTTGATTATCGCATTTGCCCATCTGATCTGACCATTGATCACGTGGGTAATTCTGTCACAAGATTTTGCATGCAAATGTGAATAAACGGATGGAAAAGTCAATAACATAGCCTTTTTATCTTGATCGTCGAAACTATGACCTTCTTTTCTATAATGCCACTAAAACAACTAAACAAGAATGACATATTATAACTATGTAGATAAATTCAGTACTCCTGGATTAATTAAATAGATTAATTTAAGTCGAAAATCCTCAAGGATTAACGATCTCCCAAACATTTTTTTTTAATTCCTGCAGGGTCTATTTACATTCTGCTTCACAGCAACTTGCTGTTGCTTCTGCTACTGTTGCCACCACTGCTGCAACACGTGCACACCACAGACATGCGAGCACGACGACGACGAGATCTACATCCGGGAAAACTTTGGAGATTACCTCAGGGAAGGCAACTACACCCCATCCCCTTTCAATCGAAGACACCAGAAGGAAGACCTGAGGCAAGCAGCGCGAAGGAGACGAAGGGACATGTACATGAAGAAGGGTCGGGCAAAGTCCAAAGGCGTCTGTCAGCAGAAGGATGGGGGAGAACCAGAGGGCACACAGGACCTTGACAAGACCCAAGGTAAAGAGTATCAACTGAAGAGGATCAGCAAGAAGTCGTTGATCAGTAAGGACAGTGGATGCGACGTAGGATCGGACAACAATGGATATGTCTATGATCTGGATGAGGGGAGCATCCGTGACAGTGAAGGTTTCGATGAGGAAATTAGATTGGACCAGGCTTCTGTGGATGTCCACTGCAAAGAGGATCAAGGCCATCAAGGAAACTCTCCCAGTTTAAATCCTATAGAATGTTCCGTTAAGTCTATTGAGTGTACTTTGTCTGATATACAATACAAAGAAGACCGAGAAAGCTCTGTCAGTGAACAGAGTGACAAGGACAAAGACACCTTGAACCACATGCACCAAGAAACACCTCCAAAGTCAGATACTGTGAATGTTCTTAACGAGATAAACCTTGGACATTGTTCAGTGGATGTCCACAACAAAGAAGACAACTCAGTTGATGAACACATTAACCAGGACCAAGATAATAACTTGGACCACCTTCGGAACTCACCTGCATCAGATACTTTGGATGATCTCAAATTAACCAACCTTGAACCTTCATCAGTGGATAAACAAAGCATTGAAGATCAAGGCTACTCAGCAGATGGAGACACCTTGAACCAACAAGGGAACTTATTAGTTTCAGATACCGTTCCTAGTCCCAATGAGATTAGCCATGGACATTCTTCTTTGGACGTCCAGAGCATAGATTGTCAAGACAGCTCAGAGGATGATCAGTCCGTAAAAAGCGAAAAAGATCAAGAAATCTTGGACCAATCAGGGAAAGCTTGTGATTCAGAAACTTCAAGCAGTCCTGACGAGGTTGACCTATAATAATCATGAAATTAACAAATCATCTCAGTACTGTATACATCTTCGTGATTATCTAGTGGTTGTGTTCCTGCAATGTTGATCATGAGGTCCTTGGTTCAAATCTTGCATAAGCTTAAGTAGTGTCATTTATCGAGGCATTAACCTTTGATTGCTTCTTTCCACACAAGAGCACTACTTCTCTTTGAAAATAATGGGGAAGGTGGGAGGGGTGTCTCTTAATATGACTTTTATTACTATCCATAATTTATTGTATCATTCCAAACGATGAAATAATGATGTGGCCAATTAGAAAATTCAAAAGGTTCAAAGGTTTTCTAGGCCCTAGGAAGTTTTTCAATCTTTAGTCTGTGTAGACCCTCTGGCAAAATATCCTATGTTAGATTCTTATTTATGTTTATTTAAAACATTGGCTGTATTTTGTTCAGAAAATTAACTTGATTAATGTCACCAGCTGTGTACTATAACAAAGGTGCAATTATCATTTTTACATGTGTCATATATTTTTTATTTGTGTCTGAAGCCCACCTCTTTAAGTTTTGTGTGCTCCGATATATGAGGAAGTAAAATAAACCAGGAAAACATGCAAGTTATTCTGTACTTAAGACTTACATCAGCTGGAATTTCACGTACTGAAATCAAGTTTATGCGATATGCAAACTGAAATGTCAAAGTACTGTTTAAAAAGGCTTGAGTGGCCACAATTAAAATTGTAGGACAATTTCATCAAATTTCATTTGAACATGTCATAGTATAAATCGGTAAATAATTTCAGAACATTCGAAAAGGTCTTCAAATCATTCCAAGAATTGTACAACATTCTTTGAGTGATCTGAATTGAGTGTGTTTGCCGGACAGTCTGTATCGCATACATTCTTAATTTCGAAGCTTTGTTATTCCAAAGGTTCGGATATTCCAAAGATTCATTATTCCGAAGGTTCGTATTTCCGAATGTTCGTAATTCCGAAGGTTCGTTAGTCCGAAAACAAAGTGAGGTTCGTAATTCCGAAGGTTCATTAGTCCGAAAACTAAATGATTAACGAACCTTATTTCGTTTTCGGATTAATGAACCTTCGGAACAAAGAACCTTATTTCGTTTTTGGATTAATGAACCTTCGGAACAAAGAACCTTATTTCGTTTTTGGATCAACGAATCTTTGGAACATAGAACCTTATTTTGTTTTCGGATGATCAAACCTTCGGAATAATGCCACAAATGTTCGGAATAATGAACCCTTTTACGTTTTTGGATTAACGAACATCGAGGTATAGGCAATTTACATGTTTCGGAATTACGAACCTTCGGAATAAAGAACCTTCGGAATTATGAAGTGTAACCGTCTGTATATGTCTTGATGCGTCAATAACACAAATGAGTGACTGGAATCCATTCCTTCAGACTTGCTACAATGAAAAATTTGCAATTTCTATAACATGTTTATTTTAAGCCAATAAAATGACAGAAATCAGTAGCTTTATAAACTGTAATTGTAAATTTATTATTACAACATGTTTTATGAAATGGATCCCAGAAGTGCGAACCTAAAATGTCAATGTATTGTAGGCACTCATCTCTCATATTTTATTGTACAGTGGTAGTATGAGGTAAGGATTTATGATGAATCTGAAAATGGCAGATTCAATACAATAACTCAGGAATTATATAAATAAATTCCCAGAAAAGAAAAAAATTAAAAATATAATAACAGGAGGGGTAAATTATTTTCTACCACATGCGAAGTTTTACTAGAACTTTATAAAATTCTTAAAATGATGCCTTTTTAAATGACAATGTTGTATAAAGTCTGAATGTGAATAAATGATACTAGGAATATATTCATAACTCTCAGATGGTGCAAATATATGTAACAGTTCATCTAACCAGGGGATTGTTTGTAATTCTTTGATCTAACACTGACACATCACATTATATGTGAGAAGTTTGAACATAACTTTGTCATTCCAAATGACCACCATATTGATGGAGACCACCATTCACAAGACATGGGTGGCAATCGATATTACATGAATTAAACAGTATGCTAACCATATCAGTAATGCTTCTTTTTATCAATGACTGCTTTATTACTTACGTATGATAAAATCCATCGAAATATTGGAATGTTGGTCCTGATGAATGGCAATATTACTTGTTTCCTTTTTAAGTATGGGTTCTCTTTATACCACTGTATGTTTATTCAGTTTGTTTTATATTTTTATATCATTTTTTATCAATTTGTTTTGCACTTTGTTCAAATTAATTAAACAGAATTTTTTTCAGTAACCAAGAGCAATATCATGTTTGTAAAGCAAATATATACATATCATATAGTAGGATTTGAAAGATCAAATAGTAAGCTACATGTGCATTATGAATAAGTGAAACTTGAAGAGAAGACATCAATTTTGTACATTTACAACATCCAAGAGATCTTAGTACGATGGCTTTAGGCCTAAAGTAGTGCTAAAATTTCATCTAAAATTATGTACCGGTATGTCTTTAAAAGATGATACAAGTCTAGGAGTACTGCTTAAAATTACGTTCCAGACATGGATATGTGTCTTATCTATCTTAAACTAGAACACCAAGGCCCGAAAAGTATATAATCTGTTTAATAGTTAAGGGATACTTATTTTTGTGCCATGGTTTTTTTTTTAGTTCATGCTATAAGCTCGTCTACATGTATGTCATTGTAATTGCAAATAGAAACAAAATATCCTTATTAATAACTTCATTTGTCCTTATCAAGTTTCTTATCTGATCCAAGTCCAGTTGCCTCATCAAAAGTGCTAGTAAGACTGAAAAACCCACCAAAAATCTATATTCATGATTCTAACTGAAAAAAGATGAAAATAATCAACTTAATGTACTTCTTCCGCTGTTACTAACGTTTTTATGTGTGTGAACTACACAGTAATGACAATTTCCACTGTGCTTTGATGTGATAGTATTGATATTGTACACTGTAAGTAGGGGCACATTACATGTCTGTATATTTATTTTGTATATCGTATTTAATAACTTATTAAAAAACCTGTTATAACTTGATTCAAATTTATGGATTATTCTATGTTGGGGTACCTTGTAACAAGGCCGTCATGTTGTAATGAATAGAGGATAATACTTGGAATCCAGTTCACGTACATTACTTTTTGTGTTATGTACGGCAAGCCTAGTCAAGCTTTCAGGTTAGAAGACAAGAACAACTTATGTAAGAAAGGATATATAACATTTGAATGTTGTTAAACAGATCTATTGGCATCATATGCTAATTATGTATACACAGAGTATTATGAAAAAGATTAAATGGAAAACTTAACTCAATAAAATTGGACATTTGTACTCTGGATTTATTGTTTTACCTTCAAGGTTGTTTAACAGTTTCATACCAAGATTGAAAAGGGAGAAATCAGGAGTAAAGCATACCATCTCCGCTCACTTGTAAACATATCACTATTTCTGATGCACATGATAATTAAGAGTTCTCGCTTCCATGACGGACAGCGGATTCAAGGACACAGAAAATGTATTGTTAAATGCCCGTCAAGACAAAGCATAACCAAGAAGTCTTTGTTGATAATTGGTGAATCAAAACGGCAGTTTCATCCTGGACTCTGGACAAACAAAACTTAGGACGAAACTGCTCTTCCGGTTCACCAGTTCTCGACAAAGACCTCCCAGCTGTTCTTTGTTATTTGATGGTCATTTTCAATAGATTTACTGTGTTCTTGAATCTGTCCCGTTGCAGTTGCAAGAACTACCTAATGTATTCAAAGAACAAACATGTGAATCTGTCTATCAGTAAATCCCATTTCTTTGGAGCATAGAAACCCTTTTGATTTTAACAGAAAATTTGACTTGAAAGACTACTTTAATAGAATACATAGTTTGCATGTTCTGGGGGGTGTTTCACAAAGATTTAAGTATGACTTAGGTCGCACTTAAATGCCTATGCATACATGATATACAACGCGTGATCTTAATGATAGATACAAAGTAGTGCGCATCCTCGTGACACGATCTGACCAATACCATCAAGCATTTCATACTGTATGCAACTCGGCATTTATTTCAGTGCGGCTCTAAATTATACTTAAATCTTTGTGAAACATCCCCCTCGTCTCATATACACAAAGCTAAGTAACTGATCTGAATCATTTGTGAATGCGTATTCTACAACTTATTGCTAGATTTGGAGTGATGGACCATGCCCTGGTCTGAAAAAAATTACTTGCACTTTAAATCAGATTATTTGACTCATTAAGATTTAAATGTGTGTTTCAAAACTACATGCTCACAACTAAAAATATCAACTCAGTCTCAAAGTTTACCAAGGCCAACATGAACTTTTAGTTTCATTTTCATACTGTTTCAAAACCATATTTGAGCTTTGCAAACCTCATAATAATTTTGAGGGAAAATTGGTAAACATAATCTACACCAATATCAGAAAACTTAAATAGACATGCATTCCATTTGTGTTTACTTTCACCAATTAACTTTGAACAGACTTCAACAAATGACTACCCAAGTGTTTAAACCTACATTTGTATTTAAACAATTAAGTGTTTTGCAGTTTTAAATCTAAAGATAATGATATAAATCTGAAAAATTAGTATAAAAAATAAATGCTAATATCCAAGTCCTTTGGAAACGCATAGAGACATTATTCATAATGTGTTATTTGCCATACAAGAACTAGGCCTAACAAGAACTGACTATTATTATTATTATTATTATTATTAATAATTCAAAATAAAAATCCCAGTCCATTGGATAGTGAGATTATTTGTCAGAAGAAAACTAGAAAATAAATCAAAGAAAATCATGGGTGGTGTTTTATATAGATGTTTGTAAAGTTGATTCATTTTTTATAATCTTGTCCAGAATTACCTTGTCATCTCAGTGCATTTTTTTTTAAATGACATAAACAAAGTTATGCTGGTGAAATTTGAAATAGTATAATCCAAAGATAATATTGCACTTATTCCACTACAGTTCCAAACTTTCAATGAAGTTTAAAAGGGGACCCCCTTATATACAAACAATTAGCATGTTACGAAGGTAGAATATAAACAAAAATCAAAATAGAAGATTGGGAAAATTCAAACAAAATACATGTTTGGTATCATATACAGCTTCATAAGCAAACATCAGAATTTTAAATGTGATTGTACTACTGAAGGTAGATCACATTCTATTTGAATATGAAAACATCCTCTCCAGTTTGTAGATGGGCCATCAATAATAAGAAACTACAATTATTATCTTTTAATCTAATACATGAAAGGACAAGTCCACCCCAACAAAAAGTTGATTTGAAAAAAGGAGAAAAATCCAACAAGCAAAACACTGAAAATTTCATCAAAACCGGATGTAAAATAAGATATGACATTCTAAAGTTTTGCTTCATTTCACAAAACAGTTATATGCACATCTCGGTCGGTATGTAAATGAGGGAAGTGATGACATCACTCATTCACTATTTCTTTTTTATTGTATAAAAAGAAATATGAAATAATTTGATTTTCTCGTCATTGTCATGTGACATGAAGTTTCATTCCTCCCTGAACACGTGGAATTCCATTATTTTAACACTTTGTGCCTCAGGCAAGGAGGTCCTAATCATCAAATTCATAAAAATTGAAATATTGTATAATTCAAACAATAAAAAACAAAAGAAATAGTGAGTGAGTGACATCATCGACTCTCTCATTTGGATGTAACTGGCTCGTTCATATGACTATTTTGTTAAAAATAAGCGAAACTTTGAAATGTCATAACTTTCTTATTTTACATCCGATTTTGATGAAATTTTCAGCATTGTGCTTGTCTGATTTTTTTCTATTGATTCAAATCAACATTTTTCTGAGGTGGAATTGACCTTTTCTTTGAGAATGAATGCACACCCTGGGCCATAAAACTTAGCAATTGATTGTGGGGCTGGTTTTTACAATCAATCTTACACAGTAATCAATGAAATTAATCACAGAAACCAGGCCCAAGATCAAACTCATAGGCCCGAATTCACAAAGGTGCTTTTGAAAACCTACGGTTGAGTCCATGGTTTATGCAGATTTCTTGTATGAATTACGCTTAATTTAGTGCGTATCGGGCGTGTGTATAAAACATGTTCAATGCCGATGCGCACATTTGTCACAGTGAGCCAAAGTGACGCCTGTTGCCATGGTTAGATACGCTATTTTATTCATGAGTCCACTGTTTGAAGAGTGGACTCATGAATAAAAACAGTGGACTCCTGAATAGAATAGCGTATCTAACAATGGTAACAGGAGTCAATTTGGCGCACTGTGACAAATGCGCGCATCAGCATTGGACATGTTTTATACACGTGCCCGATACACGCTAAATTATGCGTAATTTATACAGGAAATCTGCATAAACCATGGACTCAACCGTGGGTTTTCAAAACTACCTTTGTGAATTCAGGCCTTAGATTTTTGTCACAGGGACCAGGTCAGCTGTAAGCATACCTGGTAGGTCTTTGAATATGAACACACCCACTTTTGCTTGTACGAAGTTGAACCATCCTGGCAAACTCCACAATAATATTGTTAAATGTCAACATCAGTCATATTTTCTTTCAATATGAATGTTGCCCTGGTCAGTTTGCTGATGGGCATTTCATCTCTTTCTGATGTTTTTTAAAATTTCCTATTGTTCAAGACTAAAAGTAAACATACTCTTAGAATGTGAATGCACCCACTTCTGCATGGACAATATACATTATGTCCACCTTGCGAAAGTCCACATTTTTTTTCTGTTCCATAACGACATCAATCACATCGTCCTTACAAGCGAATACACCCTGATCAGCTTAATACACATGGAAAGGATATCACATGGAAAGGATATATCTCAGCTACCTCCAATAGGTGTTAGTTGTTATAGCTTAAGACAACGTCAATCGCACTTGTCTCAGAATAAGAATGCATTTGGACATGTCAATAATCCTCACTTTGAAAATAAACACATCCTGGTCAGCTGTTACACGGGCAATCTTGATTGGTACACTCCACAATAATGTTTCTTGTAAGACCATCAAGCGTGACCATCAATGAATGTGAACGCACCCTGGTCAGCTCGCTGATGGGTCATCTATCTTGGCCAGTTCCATGATGTTTTTTGCTTGTAACACGAGGGGCATGTCGATCATACTTCCTCTGAACATGAATGCTCCCTGGAAATCCAATAAAAAACAAACAAACTTGGTCAAAGATGGGCCATTTCAAAAAATTGTTCCTAGGCAGTGTTGAATCAAGTCAATTATATTCGACAAGGTGGTTCGCGAACCACGAGTTTTGCCTGATATCGTGAGTGAAGAAGAGTGTTAATCCAGGAGCTAGATCCACTTATAGCCTTTTTTTTTAATCAAGGTTTTATAATTCACCACTTTCCCTTTTCCACTGCTGTTTTATTCTGATGTATATGATAGTGCTATCATCTTAAATTGATTAAATCATGTTTTCAAAAATCTAACATTTATCATTGATTTCTAAGAATTTTGAAAATGTCTAATTTCATGGATTTAGCTCCTTTCGGAACAAAACCTTAGTAGAATGTCCATTTTTCCAATTTAAACATGTTTAATATTGAAAATTGAACACGAAACACGTAAATATTGCTAGGAGAGTACATTTCACATCTTTAAATATGATTGAACAAGTCATATCACTTATCACATTATGGCATCATCACTTCATAGGATCAAATTTGGTCGTTGACATGTGACATGCATTATGACGTCATTGAGCGTAGTTGTGCTCTATGTTGCACATCGCATTGCTTTCATTGTTGTACGTGTTGTATATTTCATGCATTCGCATATTGTGCACATTAGACTGTTGAATACTGTCTTATATTGAACGCCCGGGGGGGCCACTTACATTGGCGAGTGGATACCATGCGCGACCAAAAAAACACGTAAAAAGGATGTCTTTTTCACGATAGGGCACGTTACGTACGTAACGTGATAAGGGTGTCAAAAACACAAAAATAATGAAAAAAGGGTATCTATTTCACTAGGAAAATTACGTGTTTAGGGTCTAATTTGAGGAGATGATAAAACAAAATTCAAATGTTTTATAAAGGATGTCTTTTTTGCCCCAGCACTACGTGTTTAGAGTCCGATTTGCGCGAGGTGTAAAAGGTGGGGTCGTACTAAACCAAATAAGGTAAAGCCGACGACCGAAGGACCCGTAACAATAAAACATTCCTGTACTTGTTTAGGGGTTCATTTCAGGGAAGTTTGCCAAGAGTAGCATTTTGTTTCCAATACTTGTTAAGGGTAGGGTTCCACATGCCAATACTTGTTAAGGGGTGCATTTTCAGAATATGGAAATTACGTGTTTAGGGTGCTTTTCGAGACCTCATGGTCGCGCATGGTATCCACTTGTGAATGGAAGTGGCCCCCCCGGGATTGAACGGCAAATTTTGTACAGGAGCCTATGGGATATTCATCAGATTTTTAGGGATACGCTTTGATACTGCCCGGGCAATTGATGCAGACCAAAATAGGTGTTTTAATGTATTGCTAAAACACTCTATGTATTATGCGCGGGATCTTTGAAAACTCCGAGTTGAACTAAGTTTGCAAATACGCAATAAACGACGCAATGGAATTTTATAGCCATTGAAGAACGAAACAATACATATCTCGTGTGATGATAATAATAGTAATAATTCCTGTAATTGTAATGATGATGATTATCTCTTTTAATCGAAGTTTTTAACGAACTTGGGAATTCTCGGGAATTCATTGATTATGCGCAGGATCATTGAAAACTCGACACCACTAACGAAAAAATGGAATTAAACAAAATAGATAAATGAATGACACTGACAGATGAAATAATGCATGCCTTTAGCAGGGGCAGCGGGACGGATATCAAAGTGGGGGCCGAGGCAAGGGGGGGTCTGACCACGCAAAAAATCAATTCTTTATGGACATTTTTACGTTTTTGTACACGGTTTAATAAAAACAAAGGGGGCTGAAGCCATCGCCCCCCTTTCCGCGGCCCTTGTCTTGTAATAATGAAAATAAGAAAAATTACTGTAATTGTATCTGATGATAATTATTATTGCAACTTGTAATCAGAGTTTGTCTCCGAGTCAGTAAATCTTGTCATTCTGGGGAATTCATTTATGCGCGGGATCTTTGAAAACTCCGAGTTGAACTAAGTTTGCAAATACGCAATAAACGACGCAATGGAATTCTATAGACATTGAAGAACGAAACATATCCGTGCCGTAATATACTGTGCATATTAAGACTAAAAAGTTCTTCCAATTTACAGAAAATAAGCACTCTACCTCATCAAACTTGGTTGCAACAGTCAATCAAAAACACTCTATGTATTTATAATAAAATATATGCCATTTCAATAATCAATGAATAGATCAGAAATCATTTGGAATAAAGCTGACTATAATTAACAAGTGGAATGCCTCTGGCCGTCTCACCTGCATCACGCGGTTCAATATAGCAGCAGTGCTGACTTTGAAAACTACTCTAACTCGCACAAGATGTTCAGTGATACATGGTTACTCTTATGTCCACTTTTTATGAACTAGACCAATAAACTTACAGAGATATGATGGTTATTCAACAAAAAACCCCAACATGGCCAAAGTTAATTGACCTTACATGACCTTTGACCTTGATCATGTGACCTGAAACTCGCACAGGATGTTCAGTAATACTTGATTAACCTTATGGCCAATTTTCATGAACTAGGTCCATGTACTTTCTAAGTTATGATATCATTTCAAAAACTTAACCTGAGGTTAAGATTTGATGATGACGCCGCCGCCGCCGATAGGAATGTATATCCATAATTTCATTGATTTGACAGTTTGGTGTGTTCTCCTTTGTTTACAAAGGGCATTTTGCACACATCCTGTAGAAAAAATTATGACACTGATGGATTTCCATAGAGTTATGATTGATTGGATCAATCGAACTCTTGGTAAGACGGGGCCCAGAACTCAAATCATATCTACAATTTACATATATTCAAATTAAGCAAAGTCAACCAATCAAAATAAAAAGAATGGAGGAGACAACAAAAAGTGGAAGAGTATACTTCATAACAATAACCAATATGAGATAATGGATGGAGATGAATAAGCCAGTTCGTAGTTCCTTTCTGCGCATGATCAAAAGATTCTACGCATGATCAGAAGAAGGTCATTTGTACTAAAGTGACATGGTGCTTTAAAATCTAATGAGATAAGCACCAACTTTGATGTCTTGATTATTCATATATTCTTTTGAATTGTCGTTTTCATTTACATCCACAAAAAACAACAATGCTTCCACGAACGACTGGTATTTCAGTTTGTCAAGTACATTGTGCAACATGCTAAGATATGCATTCAAAGTAGGAATGCAACAAATACCTTCATTAAGTGTGCTATTCTAGTCACCTGGTCTATTCAATTTCTTCATCCTGCTATGTAAGGCAAGCTTACGTAATATCTTGCTTTGAAATCTGCCTATCATGATGAAAGAAATGAAAGGTCATTTGACCAAAATTGCCCATGAAGTAACTACGAACTGGTCTATAAGATGTTGGGATGATTACATAATAAGAATGTTGAACAAAAAGAATCAGATGTAGGAATGTAATGAACGAACACATCTGAAGAGGAAAAGAATGACAAGAGAAGCAAGTTGAAAGTCAAAAGGAAATGGATGACAACAAAAGCATCAAAAAATGTAAATAAAGCTGAACTAAATGCCAAAGCTAGAAGTACAAATAACTAAACTTGGGACTAAACTAGACACCAAATGTCAAAAAACAGTCTTACATGAATGAGCACACCTGAATAGGAAAGGAATGACCGACAAACAGGTTGAAAGTCAAATGGAAATGGTGACAACTGAAGCATCAAGAATGTAAACAAACCTGAACAAAATACCAAAGATAGAACTGTAAATAACTAAATGATAAAAGGAAACCGAATGTCAAAATAACAGTCCTACAATATTGTGCCTTAAATTCATAACAAGTGAAGACTTTCAAATAACAACAACAGCCATCACGACAACAAAGAGTGTAGTCAAGGTCATCAATCCATACAATACAGGAAGGATGTAGCATTTCGTAAACAAGAAAAAGACTCTCTTTACTATACCCAAAAAGCGAAGCTTTTAGCTTTATTTTGTAATAGTAGGAACCAATTAGGGCTTCATACTCATTATGTTTCAAACTTACACCTTTTTCTGGTTTAGATACCTTACTAAATTTCAGGATATAGGGGAAGAAGAAAATGAGGGAAAATGCATAGAAAAAACTTAAATGGAAGAAGAAAAATAAACAAATGAAAACAAGAAATTAGAAAAATCAAAATGAAAAAGAACTGACTAGCATATCAATAATGTGTAGCTCATCCGTCATCTCATAATGAAATTTAACACAATTTTTAATTTCAGCCCAGTTGACACTGTAGTGAATTATATTGGTGACACAAATTGAGGAAACAGAATTGAAATTGATGAAGAAATGACATAAGCATTTTTGTGATTTATGAATAAATTTCATATAAATTAGCAAAAATATATTTTTAGTCAATATTTCAAAATTTTGTGTGAACTTTGGTAACCCTCATGTAGCTATACCAGATGGATGAAAAAAAATCAAAATTTGTCAACAAATAAAGAAGAAGCATTTTTTTGTGATTATGAATAAATTTTGCAAAAATTAGCATAAATAATTTTCTAGCCAAAATTTCAAAATTCTGTGTGGAAATTTGGTGACCATGACCATAATGTAGCTATACCAGATGGATGAAAAAAAAAATCAAAATCAGTCAACAAGTAAAGAAGAAGAGGCATTTTCTGTGATCTATGACAAAATTTGGCATAAATTAGCATACACACTTTTCTACTTTAAATTATTTCAGTTCAGTTCAATTTATTGATTTTCTCAGTATAAAAAATGATATATATACAATATGTACAGGAATGACAAATAATATCAGAGAAAATTGGAAACTACAGATAAGTTTTGAAAAAAATTCTGTGCAGAAGTTTGGTGAACCTCATGAAGTTGTACCTGACGTTAGAAAAAAAAAAATCAAAATTGTTCAACAATTAAAGAAGGAGAAGCAAGAATTTTATGTGAATTTTTAAAAACATGGATAAATTAGCATAGAAATGTTTCTAAATTCTATGGTGAATTTCATGAAGCTCTACCAGATGGAAGAAAAAAAATCAAAATCTGTCCACAAATAAAAAAGCAGCATTTTTGTGAATTTTGAAAAATGCGCACAGATTGGCATATTAAATGAGATTCAAAATTCTGAGTACAAGTTTTGAATCCCCCACCTATTGCTAGCACATAAAGCAAAAAGAACCAAAATCAGACTTGAAATCACATAAAGCAAAAAGAACCGAAATCAGACTTGAAATCACATAAAGCAAAAAGAACCGAAATCAGACTTGAATTTGAAATGACAAAGAAGAAGCATTTTGAAATTGTAGACAGACAACAGACGCCACGTCACGGCATAAGCTCATCTGAGCTAAAAAAAAGTAATCATAGAATGAGAAGAAAATAAAGAAGACACAGATGGACGTATAGTAGCACTTAAAGTACACCTTTAGGACCCCCCCCCCCAAAAAAAAATAATAGAGACACAAATACAAATCTCCCCTTATGAAACCTAAGATCCCCCCCAAAAAAAAAAGAAAAAGAAAAAGGAAAGGAGCTCCAGAAATTCTGACATAAAGTGTGTTTGGTTAGAGCTAAGTACTGCTAGCTCGAGGCCAAAGAAGTAACCTTTTGAATTAACTTAGAGAGTTAATCTTCTTCTCAATCTCATAAGAGAGATGAGACTTAGAACTGAGATAAGAGTTCAGAAAGAATTAGGTTAAATTCTCTTGATACACTTTATATATATATATATATTTTTTTCAAATGCAGACTAAGCACTTTGATTGAAGGTACATGTAATGTAGTGGAAACACAGAAAAAAACCCAAACTTCACAGAAATACTGTTTGTGAATAAATCTTTGAGAGTCCTGTGGCCCGTAACACAAAGCTTTGCAATCATCATAGAAGAATATCTTTACAACTGATTGCATTGAACACAATGTATAATCAATCATGAAAATCATGCGTATGATCAATTGCTAACCTTTGCATTACAGGATCCTGGGCAGTGGCGGACCGTAACCCGGAGGAGACAAAGCATTGTTCACAGCCAATGCAGTCCCCCCAATGCTTTGTCTCCTCCGGGTCATGGTCCGCTACTGATCCTGGGACTGTTTTATAATGTTGTTTATAAGTTACGCATGAATTTATTAACAACTGGGGCATGATCATGATTCTTAACCACTTTAATTTGCATCAGTTGAAGATGAAATGTATTTTGCTAATTATATTTAATGCATTTCAATACAAAATTTATTATTTTCTATAGGGGTGATTCAAAAAATTTCTTCCAGATTTTGCTAAAACAACAGGCAAAAATGTGAAGAAGATCAAGTTGTACCTATTAATTTGTAAAGCCAAGTCAATTAGTCAAGAGAACCTATACAAGAGTTCTTTTGAAACAAAATTTATAATGAATTAAAATACATGGTTTGGTGAAAAGTTTGAAAAAGAAAAATACATTTGGACAAGCAATACTAAGTTTATGAAATTCACTAACTCCTAAAACTTTTAATCATTATACCTATTTACAAATTGATCAAATATTTGATGTCATTGCAATGTAGGGTGGTAAAATGCCAATTCGTCTATTGCCAACTCATCCATTCATCACACGGCAGCGGCGTCAACATCAAATCTTAACCGAATGTTAAGTTTTTGAAATGACAGCATAACTTAGAAAATATATAGACCTAGTTAATCAAACTTGGCCATAAGATTAATCAAGTATTACTAAACACCCTGCCTGAGTTTCAGGTCACATGGCCAAGGTCAAAGGTCATTTAGGGTCAATGAACTTAGACCATGTTGGGGGAATCAACATCAAAATCTTAACCTAAGGTTAAGCTTTTGAAATTTCCTCATAACTTCAAAAGTATATGGACCTAGTTCATGAAACTTGACCATAAGGGTAATCAAGTATTACCTAACATCCTGCCTAAGTTTCAAGTCATGTGACCAAGGTCAAAGGTCCTTTAGGGTCAATGAACTTTGGCCAAGTTGGGGGTATTTATTGAATTACCATCATAAGTTTGAAAGTTTAATGGATCTGATTCATAAAACTTAGATATAAGAGTAATCAAATATCACTGAACATCCTGTGCGAGTAGGTCACATGACAAAGGTCAATGAACTTGGACCATGTTGGGGGTAGTTGTTGAATTACCATCATAACTCTGAAAGTGTATTGTTGTAGTTTATAAAACTTGGAGTTATCAAGTATCACTGATGAGTCTTAGGTCACATGACCAAGGTCAAATATCATTTAGGGTCAACAAACATATTATTGTATCATTACATGAATGGTGTCTTTTGTGAATAATCATTTTATAGTAGTTTTCGAAGTCAGCACTGCTGCTATATTTAATCGTGTAATGCAAGTGAGACTGCCAGAGGTGCTCCACTTGTTTAAATAAATATACACAGCTAATTGGATTAGAGGTATAAGAAATATAGAGGGCCAATATTTACAGATCAATGATGAATATAACATCAAATTTACCAAAATATGAAAAAGTAACCCTGATATTGTTACTTGCACCACTGACTCTACACCAGACTGAGAAAATATGTTTCATATTGGGGGTTTTTTTAACGGGTGAATATATAGAAAGTGAACAGGAGTTATTACAACCTTATTAGTCTTGCATTCATAAACATATCCTACAAAAGGGCAATTCAAAATTACAGCAAAAAAGAAATCACTTAGCTGATTAAAGAGAAATTCCAGTAGTTGCAGTAAACACTGATTTCATGAGAAAGTCTGTAAAACCAGGCTTAATTGACAGTATATCATCGAGGATCTAGATCTGGTAAAGTTACATTAACTGAACTTTGTGAAATCTTGAAATCTACGCTGAAAAATGTTCACACAGAAGATCCCAAACACAGATAAGCGCACGTGGGACAATGTATAATTATTGCCCGACGCTCTACCCGAATCCTGTGCTTATTTGCTAATTTCTCAGCAATTACACAATTTCTTCCAGAATCCTTTGGCACATGCATTTTATTTATACAAACAGACACTTTGGTGGTCATTTCATTGGATTCTGTACGAACTCATTTTGATATCGTTACCAAAACTACATGTAGCATTTACCTTTAATCAGTGAAGGTTTTCTAATGGCTCACTTGTCAAAACTTGGAGGAAAAAAAAGAACTGATACCTTCTCTATTCAACACCAATGTATGAGCTGGGTTGGGGTAGGAAAATTTATTTTCAAGGGCTATTTATTCACATTTAGGTAACTGCACAAATTTAGGGGCTATTTCTTTCATTTAAAGGGCTAATTTCTTGTGCAACAAGCAAATACATGAATGCTGTAGATGCATTTCTAATTCTACTGTATGTAGAATTTTGATTTTCTAAACTTTCTTTAATAACAATAATAATAATGTCATATTTCAACCAAGGTAGCCACTTCAGTTCCGGAAACTGTTCTCCCGGCGGGCCCTGCTTAACATGATTACCATTTGTGGAAGATCTTGAGGTGAATTCAGAAAAGATGGTCGCCAGATAGAAAGTATTCAAGTTTGGGACACTTACATGTAGGCCCAAATTCACAAAGGTGGTTTTGAAAACCCATGGTTGAGCCCACGGTTCATGCAGATTTCCTAAATAAATTACGCTTAATTTAGAGCAAATTGGGTGCGTGTATGAAACATGTCCAATCCTGATGCGCGCTTTTGTCACACTGCGCCAAATTGACGCCTGTTGCCATGGTTAGATACGCTATTTTATTAATGAGTCCACTGTTTGAAGAGTGGACTCATGAATAAAATAGTGTAAATAACCACGGCAACAGGCATCAATTTGGCGCACTGTGACAAAAGCGCGCATCAGAATTGACATTTTTTATACACGCACCCGATATGTGCTTAATTAAGCGTAATTTATACAGGAAATCTGCATAAACCATAGACTCAACCGTGGGTTTTCAAAACCACCTTTGTGAATTTGGGCCTTAGGGTTGAATTGGTTTGTCATGAGGGTGAAATTGCCCGCTACCCTCACTTTATTCTCACACTGGTCAGGAGTGCGATCAGGTAAAACACAGTACTAAAACATACCTGAATAGTTTCTCCTTTGTCTCTTTTTACAAATTAAATTGTTGTATTCTATAATCCTGGATTAGTATTTGCTACTTCACATCCCCACTCGTAAAACAAAGATAACTTTGGGAGATCGTGCATTCGCCTGCGCAGCCCCAAAATTATGGAAAGGCCTGCCATCCTCTCAGTAGAAACATTCAAACTTAGAGTTGAAACCTATCTTTTCCAACAATTTCCAGAGGGGAAGGGGGGGGGGGGGGTAAGATGAGCCATTTTTTGCTTTTCACATTTTAGAACTGATATGACTAATAATCTTGTAGAAATAGGTATCTTGGGAAATATTTTTACCTGTATGTGTAACTTTTTACCCCAACACTGAAAGTCATTGTCAACTTTGAAAAAAAGTCAAATGGCTCAACTTGCCCAATCTATGGGGTAAGCTGAGCCACAGAAATTATGTACAAAAGGTATGGGACAAGAACCAGCACGACAATTTTTTATTCAGTCTTTTCACTTGCTAATTCTCAATTAATACTTAACATCCTCTAAAAGTAAAACAACTTTCTTGTGAACTTGGCCCTTTCTGCCTGCATATCAATGGCTTTTTAAGGTTTTTTTTTATATACAGGCCTACATTACCATGGTTCAACTTGCCCCATGTTGGCTGGCTTAACTTACCCCTGTCCGAATTTAATGTGATATTTTCATATCCACACATACACGTATCTGAAGGCCACCTCACACCTTACGACTGTTAGCAATCCAATTTTGGAACAAATCGCATTTTGCTCATTTTCTGAAGATGTGAATGGAACATATCATTTTATTTGAGGTTAAAATTAATTGAAATAATATTATAACCATTTTGAAAGATTGCAAGCCCTTATTTTGGAGTAAAGTGCAAATTAGTTTCAAATCGTAGCCAATCGTACGACTGCTATGACGTCATCAGGACTAGATATTAAATTCGCTTTTATTCTAAGGATGATAGCATAGTCACAAACTTGATCATAGGTATTCGTACGATGATTTAGAAAATTACACAGTAAGCTATTCCAAGTCTCAATATCAGCATCAAATTCTACTACATTTTATTCTAAAATCGGGTCGCAGACCAGTCGTAAGGTGTGCGGTCGCCTAATTATGCATTCATCATGAAAGACTATGACAAGAATGAGGATCCATACCTGAACTAACAATATGTTTTTTTATGTCCTCATTATATTCAAAGATGTGTGTGTGGGTAAAAAGCACTTATTTATTTTTATACTTTTTAAAAATAATTTTTGGCTGAAAAAAGCCTGAAATTGTACTTTACCCTCCGAAAAAGAACTTTTTGTTTCAACGTTGAAAACAATGTGGTGGGGTTAGGAGTTATGCAATGGTCATCAATACATGACACCACCACAATGTCTGACTCATATTCATTATTGGCCTGGGGGTGGTGGCTCAACTTACCCCGCCTTCCCCTTCACCTTTTTTCCTTTCCCTTTCCTAAATTTGATTTTTCAAGCATTTCACGAGCTCTTAATAAGACCGCAGAAGAATACATGCACATAGTTTCTGCGCTATACAAATAAGTATTATTATGTATTATTAGTACCCCAAATGCAATGTGGATCAATATAGGAGTTTATTGGTAAGAGCACGGAGGTAGGAAAGAAATGGTTACAGCCACCTGGTAATTCGGTGTCTGGGGGAGAAAACCAGCAAATTCCTAAAAAATTAAAGAGCATACTCATCACTATGCTACAATAAATTACTAAGCTTTGTATTGCAGAGCTGTAAGTATTTAGTTTGTGTAATGATTTGGAAAAAAAAGAGACAAGCAATAATGATGGGATTTCTTAAGCCAACAAGACACAATAAAAAGAGTTCTGCATTAATGCATGGAGGATATTTCGATTACAGATCGAGCTTTAACGGTTCTTCATGGCTTGGTACACTTAGCTACCTGTCTGCTGTAAACAATGCTTCATATGGCAGAGCATAGCTATAGAGCTTATAACAATGAGAAATCCTTAACTATGGGCTGCTATTAGTGCAAAATTCAATTTGATTTAGCTAAGTATTGGAAGAAAAGGTATTTTCATTTTATTTCTGAGTTACATTTTCCCTGACGCATATGATATTGCAATTTCAAAAATGGTAATTACTCTCTGCTTCCCCCCTTTTTTGGGGGGAGGGGGCAGCCGGGCAGGGAGAATACACCCTGCAAATTGCCCTTTATTTTAACTTTAAAGGTGGATAAATATTTGCATTTGTGAAACGGAATGATTCATTCTCGGCGTTTTCAAGAGGGACACTTTTATATGTGTACATTAAGATGTTAAATTCTTTGAATACATACACTAGCCTTCATTCATACAGAAGTCCAAATAAAATGAGAAATGATGAAAATAAATCAAACAAGGTTGACGTAGGCAGCTCTTTGGCAGATTTTAAATCATGGCTGAAAATAGCCTAGTATTCAAATCAAATAGCTATTTGACTTTTATAACTGTACTGATTTTTTAAAATTGCAAAATGACATGTATAAATCACACAAAAAGCTTTACAAGTTTACATAAGGTCTTTTACCTTGCAACATGGCCCAAAATTGTACACATCAGAGCTGATGTATTTAAAGACCCAGACCGGACCCAAAAATGAAATTGACAAATTATATACCAATCGAAAGCTTATAAGCTACTAAATACAGCATTGTGAGCTTTATTCATTTTCACCCTTCCCAGCTGAGTATTTTGCTTAAGAATATTCCAATTATCGGGCTTCGAACCCGGCTTAGAAAATAGGCTTTATTGTGCTTTTCAAATGCCTCGAGACCGTGACGTCACGTTGTGTAAGAAGCGTCGCGATTCCATAGGTTTGTACACAGAAAAACTGGGTTATTTTTTTGCTTTCCAGATTACGCATTTCATTTTCTTCACTTCCATCACAGAGTGATATCACATATATTTTTTCCTACATACTTAAGTTACGAAATCTACAGTTTTGAACTAGTTTTTGCCATATTTTATTTCCTGCTTATTTGGCGTAGAATTCAAATCTATCTGCATTCAGATTATGTATCACAACTTTTCCTGACATAGCAATTTAGGCCCAATAAGAGCCAAACAAAGAAGTCACAAAAAAGGCAGTGAATAGTTGTAGGTTTCCATCAATTTCAACAGTGAATAATTGTGAGTGCCATTTTCATCTGAAAACGAAAAAAAAAATTGGATTCATAATATAGAAATGGAAGAAAATACCCAATGCTTTTGTACACAAACCTATGGAATCGCAACCCTCCAGACACAACATGACGTCATCCTTTCCAGGCGACGTGGGGTGCTCAATCGAAGCGTACTTTGGAGGAGCAGTTTCTTTGATTTTTATCTAATATTTCTAAAAAATGGAAGGAGATGTATAGAATATTTTTGGTATATTTGTATTGTATGAATCATTGCCTTTCTTTTAATATATGATTGTTTTTACACCGGTCAGGGTCTTTAATACTAGTATTCAATAGGCCATTGAGACAGTTAACCGTTTCATATGTTAATTTTCACCGCAAAAGGTCAGCCAGCAAAAAAAGCTCATAATTTATTTTGCTTAAAGGATCAATGGGAGATAAGGGACGTTAAGGAATAGAAAAATTGGTCAAATATATTTACATGAAGCTACAAAAAAACACTTTTTAGTGCATTGGCGAATCAAGGGGGGGGGCACATTGAGAGGCAAAATACAAATTTGTAATGTAAATTTACCATTCTATAACAAGTGTGCCCCCCACCCTTTGATAGAAAGGAACTTTTTTTTGTATAGTTGTCAAATTTTCCGTAGATGGAATGACTTTAAATTTTGGATAAAAACCTTCCTCTTTTTTTTGGCTTGTCAAAAAACCTGGATCTGCCCGTTTTAGTGTATAATGATGAGTAGAGGATGATTCAGATTTAAAACCTTTTAACAAGTGGAACCCCTCTGGCAGTCTTGCCTGCATTATGCAATTTGTATAGCAGTAATGCTGACTTTGAAAACAGCTATTGAATAATTATTCACAAAAGAAAACATTCATATGATAATGAAATACATTGTACTATGTCCATTAGCTCAAAATGGCCTTTGACCATGATCATGTGACCAAAGATGTGTGTCTTTTTTTCTTTATTCTCATCATACATTGTAAAGAATTTCTTCTTTCTTTCTCTTTTCCTAATATCTTTTTCTTTCTTTCTTTTTTTCTTTCTTTTTTCTCTTTCTTTATTTTGTATTAACTTCATTTCCTCCTTTCTTTCTTTCTTGGTCATGAGTCCACCTTGGGGTGGGATGGAGAGGTGATGTCAAATAATTCTAATTCCTTTTGAGGTGAGAATACATAGATTTATGCTATATGAATAAATCTACGTTTTTAAAGAAAATTATCTCTCTCTCTTTTTTTTTTGGGGGGGGTCTAACTTCTGAAATATTTGCAAAGCGTAGTCATTTATTACAAACTGTCTTTTAATAGTTCCTACATCATAGAACGTTCATTGGCAATTTTGGTGGAATTCCCCTTAGCTTGGCACTATTGTATCTCCAAAATGATATTTCCGGACCCCCAAATCGTTTCATTAATTTCTTTTGAATGAATGCAATACAATGGCAAGACGCAACGGCGCTGAAGTATAGTATATCCTCTCAGACAGATAAATGCCTCCAGCAATAATCATCAGTATGAGTGTCTAGTCGAAATTTATTTTCTTTCTTTTTTCTTTACTTTGAAGCACAAATGAACTTTTTAATATTACGAAATAATAATGGAAATATAGGTTGATTCATCGGCATGTATTATGTTTTACACATTATTTTTGCTTCATCCGAAAATGAAAAAAAGTACTTTCTTCAACATATTTTACTATTCTGCTTCGCTATCTATACTCATTCTCTTTCTTTCTTTCTTTCCCTCCCTCCCTTCCTCCCTTCCTTCTCTCTCTCTCTCTTTCTTTCTTTCTTTCTTTCTTTCCCTCCCTCCCTTCTTTCTTTCTTTCTTTCCTTCCCTCCCTCCCTCCCTCCCTCCCTCCCTCCTTTCTTTCTTTCTTTCTTTCTTTCTTCCTTCCTTTTCTTTCACCTATTTTTTTATTTTGTTTTTTATTTCTCTCCCTCTCTCGTCATTGCCCCCCCTCCGATTTCTATCTCTTTCTAATTGTCTCAATTGTTATTGGTAATTGTGAATAACCTCAATAAGCCTCTGTGGCTTTTGGTATTCCCCATATTCAGGGAGGTAGGTTTAACAATCACCCATCCTTAGTTTATAAGCGGATCACAAACATATTAAACAAATCACACAAGTTGCTTTTTATTTGATTTCAATCAAGTTTTCATTATCTACATGTACATCTGGGGCCCATTTCATAAAGGACTTGATACTGTTGTAACTTTGCCATAATGGCAACTACCATGGTAACAGGGCTTGGCAGCCAATCAGAATCAAGGATACTATAATGGTAGTTGCCATAATGGCAAAGTTACATAATGGCAACTACCATGGTAACAGGGCTTGGCAGCCAATCAGAATCAAGGATACTATAATGGTAGTTGCCATAATGGCAAAGTTACATAATGGTAACTACCATGGTAACAGGGCTTGGCAGCCAATCAGAATCAAGGATACTATAATGGTAGTTGCCATAATGGCAAAGTTACAACAGTATCAAGTCCTTTATGAAATGGGCCCCAGATGTACATTATGTAGATAATGAAAACTTGATTGAAATCCAATAAAAAGCAACTACCATGGTAACAGGGCTTGGCAGCCAATCAGAATCAAGGATACTATGGTAGTTGCCATAATGGCAAAGTTACAACAGTTGTAAGTCCTTTATGCAACAGGCCCCAGGTTATCTCAGAATGGACTTCCCCTTTAAAAATGTGACTCTTTGGTTTCTTAATGCTGGTAATGTCAATTTGTTACACCGTACAAATAAATGTTCACATTCCTAGAAAGAATGATTTATTAGGGAGGCAAAGGTTCAAAGGTCAATCCAAAGAATCTATATACACTGCTGAAGAGAAAGCAGGGTAGCTTTAAAAATGAAAATTCTTGATTTTTTTCTTTTATTTCCTTAAAAGTTAGTCCTTCCTCATGAGACTGTTCTGTTCAATCAGTTAAGCAAATACATGTTACACACAACATGCCCTCGACCTCAATGCCTGAAATTAAAAAAAAAAGCCACACAATGTACCAATCTCGTCATATTGGTGATGGCACAGGCAATTTTTTTTTTTCAGGGGCTAATACCTTTCACAATTTACTGTCTAAATCTGCAACAATGGATAAGCTTTAATATTGCAATGAATGGGGATTTCCCGAGGGCCGTTTCATAATGCTGTTCCTAAGTTACATGTAAGAGCGACTTTAAGAACGACTGGTGATCCTTTCTTCACGCCAAACCATCGTCCATGAACAGTTTCGTATATACCATTTACCACAAGAAATGATCACAAGTCGCGCCAAACCATCGCCAATGAGCATTTTCGTATATACCCTTTATCACAAGAAAGGATCACCAGTCATTCTTAAAGTCGCTCTTAACTTACGAACAGTTTTATGAAACATCCACTAGGGCTCTTAAGCATTTCGGGGCTAAATCGCCACCTAGCCCCCCTGTAATATATTCCTTGATGGCATACAGAGGGTATGTCACAATCATTGTGGAGGATAAAGATAGGGGATAAAAATAAAATTTAAACCAATAGATAGTAGCTCCACTATATGAAGGTATCAACTGAAGAATGGGTTAATGAACTTTCCATCCCCCTTTGGGCAAGGTAGAAATGGGGGGGGGGATCTCCCAACAATAAATAAACATTGAGATCAATAATGATATGGACATTCGCCATTGGCAATGAAGCCAAGATCTGTGATGTCAGATAACTTCCCCATCACTGTTGTACAATTTTATTTATCTTCTCTATCTTCTCTTTTATCGAGTAAATCACAAGATCAAATAGAGGACAGGTTTTACAACATAACGCTGATGAATAAGAATAAGGAAAAAGAGATATTTTGGGGGTATATTTTCAATGTCCAAAAGGAAAGTTGTTCTTGTTCGTGCATCACATCAAACTTCTTGTTCACATTGTCAATGGGAAGATCTCCACAGCACGAAAAAAGAAAAAGAGTGTGCTTCTAGAGTTTACCTGTAAGTAAGGCTCTACTTCGCCAAACTTGATCTTTATTTCTTTTTATCTCAGAATGCTTTGTCTACAAAAGTGTTTTATAAAATTCTTCTTAAAATCTCCATTCTAATTTATACATAAAATCCAAAGTTTGCTCACTATCATTTTCCTATGTATTTTATTGTTTTTTAACTTTCTTATGAATTTCTTGTTTTTCGACTTTTGTTTTTATTGTTTCTTTTTAATGGATATTGTCGGGGACATTATTTTGACCATAAACACAATGAAATTAATTGAGTTTAATCAGTAAAAGGGGAAATAAATGATACATTTTTGAATCTTGACTGAAAACACACTATGCATTGGATTTGCACACGAAATCACGTTTTTGATTAACTTTGGGTCTACATGCACTTACGAAATGTTGCCTAATTTCAGGACCGTGTACCCGGGGGTTGCAATTTTGGTTTCAAAAGTTGCGCAAAACTTAAAAGTAACAAGTGGAATGCCTCTGGCCGTCTCACCTGCATCACGCGGTTCAATATAGCAGCAGTGCTGACTTTGAATACTACTCTAACTCGCACAAGATGTTCAGTGATACATGGTTACTCTTATGTCCACTTTTTATGAACTAGACCAATAAACTTACAGAGATATGATGGTTATTCAACAAAAAACCCCAACATGGCCAAAGTTCATTGACCTTACATGACCTTTGACCTTGATCATGTGACCTGAAACTCGAACAGGATGTTCAGTGATACTTGATTACTCTTATGTACAAGTTTCATGAATCAGATCCATAAACTTTCAAAGTTATGATGGTAATACAACAGATACACCCAATTCGGCCAAAGTTCATTGACCTTTGACCTTGGTCATGTGACCTGAAACGCGCACAGGATGTTCAGTGATACTTAATTACTCTAATGTCCAAGTTTAATGAACTAGACCAATAAACTTTCAAAGTTATGATGGTAATTCAACAGATACCCCCGATTCGGCAAAGTTCATTGACCCTAAATGACCTTTGACCTTAATCATGAGACCTGAAACTTGCACAAAATTTTCAGTGATGCTTGATTACTATTGTGTCCAAGTTTCATGAATCAGATCCATAAACTTTCAAAGTTATGATGGGAATTCAACAGATATCCCCAATTCGGCCAAAGTTCATTGACCCTAAATGACCTTTGACCTTGGTCATGTGATGTGAAACTCATGTAGGATGTTCAGTGATACTTGATTAACCTAATGTCCAAGTTTCATGAACTAGGTCCATATATTTTCTAAGTTATGATGACATTTCAAAAACTTAACCTCAGGTTAAGATTTCGATGTTGATTCCTCCAACATGGTCTAAGTTCATTGACCCTAAATGACCTTTGACCTTGGTCATGTGACATGAAACTCTAATAGGATGTTCAGTAATACTTGATCAACCTTATGGCCAAGTTTTATTAACTAGGTCCATATACTTTCTAAGTTATGACGTCATTTCAAAAACTTAACCTCAGGTTAAGATTTGATGTTGACGCCGCCGCCGCCGTCGGAAAAGCGGCGCCTATAGTCTCACTTTGCTTCGCAGGTGAGACAAAAAGTCAGCGGGCGACACGGTCAAAAAAATTTGTGCAGCGGATTTATTACGAAAAATGTTGAGGGGGCGGGGGCTGAATCAGCGCCTCCCAAGTCTTAGGAAGCATGTTATAAAGAGAGCACTTGGAAATACCAGTAGCTGGATAGGGTATAACTTTGACCAATCGATGAAATGAATGTAGGAGTATTAACATACCTGACCAGTTTCTTGATGTTGTTGAAATCCAGCTAAGAGTTGTGTTGCCCACTCTACACGGTCAGGGCTGGGACTGAAGGATTGTTGGACTATAGGTACTTGACTAGGATGAATGACCTGTTTACCTGTAAAGAAAAAATATAGTAATAACATCAGCAATAATCAATGATGATGATGACAGACCTGCCAAGCTCTGCGAATGAAAAATTGTATTCAGTGTTAAACAAATGTATTTTCCCCCAAAAAAACTTTATATCATAATAAAATGCACACTGCTATGCAGATAGCAGGCCTGCCAACATTTGAAAATAATAAAAAGGAGTTCCAATCGTAGTGCACACTTATCGTGGCACTCAAGCTGCATGCAAGCTATAATGTGCACTGCTCTTGCAGATGTAAAAAAAAAGAAAACATTGAAATGTGTATATTTCACCCTGGTTTTAACAAAATGATAAAAGAAAAAACAAGTTACCTAATATTACATTCATCCAATATAGAGATGATTTTTCTATATAAACTACGATTTTGTACAATTTTTTGTTTACAAAATCATATTTTTTAAAGAAAAAAACGCATTGTTGTATGATGCTTGCAAAAACGTACTAAATATGCCAAAAACGCACTGGTTGGCATTTCTGCATCATGTGCTACTACCCAAATTACATGTGAAAGTTAAACCCTCATGTATTATACACACAAGTGACATACACCGTTACAGGACCACATAAATCTGTGCAGATTTTCCACACAGGTGAAATTTGAAGAAGTCAATAACACATGTTTCGTATAATCAGGCTACTTTGTCTTTAGACCATTATTCAAATTTCTCAGGGTTGACTTAATAATATGAAGACAGTATAAGATACCTGCAGTAGATGATCCAGGTGGGTGTTTCATAAAGCCGTTCGTAAGTTAAGAGCAACTTTAAGAACGACTTTTATTCTTATTGCAGAGTTGAACGTGTTCATGTTTTTCACCCTTCTTCGTCTTCTTCAATTGTATTTATTACTTTTACTTTGGAATGCTGTTGAACTTGAAGAATGAATGTTGAACAAATGACTGTTTGATTGTCCTGGCTTGTGAGAGTACTACTGCAGTTCAAACGCATTGTAGCCCATATACTACGTCTGCTATCTTATTTCAACTACATGTCATCAACCTGGAACTTAGACCCCAAACTATAAGGAAATTTGCAATAACGAGTTTGGTCTAAGTAACAGTCATTTAGTGTTTTGATGACGACAAAACGCCTTACAAACAATGCATTGGTGAATCTATAGCAAATGCTAATCTCCCACTGTTATTTTTAGGTAGATCTAGATATCTATACTCTAGTCTTTTTTTATGAAACAGATTTTTATACTCTTCAGTACTTTGATTGTTTGATGTTTTTTAAAGAGTAGGAGCCCTACTACATATTTTTGAGGTGACTTTTTGTGCAGTCTGTAGAGGTCTGGTAAATTTTGTGCAATATTACAGCAACTCGACTCGATACAAACTTTAACTCAAAATTCAAGTTACCCCTGGATAAATATTATTGTTTTTTTCATTTGCTCATTATAATGACGCTTATCAATGGATAGAATCTGCACCGTTTGCCATAGAGTAGGGACCAAGATTAGGAGATGGATAAATTGTAGTGGATGCCAAAAATGGAATCACACGAGTTGTCTAAACATTAATACTCATGAATATAAATCGATACTATCCGAGAATAACTGGATATGTCCAGAATGTGTATCACCTTGCACTTTATGTAACAAGCCTGTTAGATACGGTCAAAAGGCACTAGAATGTGACCGCTGTATTAGATAGACTCACATTGATTGTTGTGATGTCACTGAATCCGACTATGACAAGTATGTAACAATAGATAACTTTGAATGGGTGTGTCCAGAGTGTGAAGTTTTTAACTTCACAGACTCTTTTTTTTTACAATAGCTCAATTCAACAGCAACGTCTGATGATAGTGATGATAGATCAAACAATAGTATGAGTGAAACAAAGTCTTATTATACAAAGAAGTTATCGACTAATAAACTGCATTGCCTCTGTATAAATTTTCAAAGTATCAAGAATAAAAAAGCAGAATGGGAAACACTGATACATATGTACCAGCCAGATGTTGTGTTTGGTACTGAAACATGGCCGAGTCCCTCAGTGTTAGATGCTGTATTCTTGCCTAGTGGTTATACAGTGCATAGAAAGGACAGAGAAAGCGATGCCCATGGTGGCATTTTCCTCATGAATTGTGAGAAGACCTGACATAGAGAAAGGATCAGAAATTATATGGTGTCAACTTAACCTAACACATAGAAGACCAATTTTATTGGCTATATCAATGATCTACCTGATGGCCTCCTGTCAACGACAAGGCTGTTCGCCGATGATTGCATCATTTACACTTTAGGCAAAAATTTTAATGACATTCAATTCCTCCAAGACGATCTGTCAAAACTAGAAGAGTAGCAGAATAAATGGGCCATGTCCTTCAATCCAGCCAAATGTGTCATGAAAATACCATCGAAGGCAGTACAGATTCCTGCAGAAAGAGATTACACCTTCTGTGGCCCAAAACTACAAGAAGTGTCTACATGCTCTTGGTGTTGAAATGGATAACAGGATGCGCTGGGACGCCCAGATCAACAAAGTCTGATCCAAAGCTTCCAGAGTACTCAGTTTCCTGAGAAGGAACTTCTGGTCTGCTCCTAAGGAAATAAAACAACTTTCCTACCAAACATTGGTGAGACCAATCCTGGAATACGCCTCCCCTGCATGGATCCCCATTATAAGAAGGATACCCAGAAGATAGAAGCCATTCAGAGAAAGGCAGCTCGTTTCTGTATGGGGAACTATAGACGAACCAGCAGTGTCACAACCATTTTACAGGCCTTAGAATGGGACTCATTGGAAGACAGACGGAAACACAGTAGACTGAGCCTAATGTTCCAAATAATAAAAGGTCTTGTTGCCATCAACCCCAAAAACTTCATCCAACAAACCTCCAGGTAGACTAGAGGAAATAGTATCAAGCTCCGGCGTCTACTAGTCAAAAGGGACACAACATTGATAAACTCATTGGACTCTTTCAAATCCAAACTCACTCAAAAACCTAGTAAGTGAGTGACCTGCTTAATTGGTGATCTCACACACATCAATAAAGTTGGCGGAGTACAGTAAGTCTGCATATGCCGACTTAACCCAAGACAAGACAAGACTGGTGATTCTTTGAGGTAAATGGTATATTCATTGGTGATGGTTTAGCGCGTAAGAAATGATCACCAGTCATTCATAAAGTCGCTCTTAACTTACGAACAGCTCTATGAAACGGCCTCAAGGGCTCAGATCATGTGGGTTAGTGCTTGGTAGGGATTCTGTATAAAAACTTTAAAATGACCATCTGATCGTGACAATTTGCAAGGTCGCCCCCCCCACTTTTACAAACATTCTGCTGCCCCTGCTTGGTAAATCTGAAAACAAAAACAGAATTTGTCATGAGAGACAATTTTGTTTTAAATGTGATAATCTATAACAATGATTATCATAATCAACCTTGGCGTCACTTCATTCTGTGAGCATTTTTTTTTTATTCATGATTTTCATTACAGATCGAGCATAGCGATCATAAAACAAATAAGAGCAATGCCGAAAATTTGTTAACAAATTATTTAATTAATTTCCTCCTATTAAAGCCTCTTTATTTACTATCTATTTCCATGGCGGACAGTATTTGCACATTAATGAGTCAGAAAAAAGAGGATCGAGGGTATTTGAATTCCAGTTCATCATGGCTTAGCCATGAACCAGAATAGCCTGGTGGTTAAGTCGCTGCCCGGAAAGCAGTAGATTGCAGGTTCGAATTCCACAGGTTCCAATTCTTTCATTACAGATCAAGCATAGCGATCTTAAACAAATAGGAGTAATGCCAATAATTTGTTAACAAATCATTGATTATCTTCATTTCAATTTTCAAAATCAAAATGAATGTAATAGACACTGAGGCTCATAACACAAATATTAGCAATTGATTGCAAAGCTGATTTGTACAATTGATTATGCACAACTTTCAATGCAATCAATTGCCAAACTCAGTCCTAAAATTGAAGCTTGTGTTAAAGTTGTGTACAGAATGGACTTACCAGTGAAGCCCATCATTGCACCTTCTTTTGAATACTTTTGTAGACCATCTTGATCTGAAAAAATAAAACATGAGAATATTTTTTGAGAATTGTAATATCAGACAACAAAAAGCCCAACTAACCCTGGACAAAACAAAATTATACTATAATACGAAATAGAAGAGCGTATACTATATATATATCAATGCAAATACTTTTACGAATTTCAATTGGAATTGAATTCAAAATGACAGGACCTTGATAAGCCCCTAATTATTCTTTTCGGTACAGCAAAATACCCTCTGAGAATATGTAATTACAATATTGATAAGAATTTACAAATGTATATGGTGCCATCAATCTATATCACGATAATCTGTTCTGTGGCACACTGTAATTACATCAGATAATTATAATAATAATAAGCCACACTTATACAGCGTTTAATACAAATGTTTCTTAGCGCTGCATACTATTACCCATAGCTACCCTGATCAGGGGCTCGAGCATTCAAGGGATTCCTTCAAACCGGGTACCCATGTACAACACCTGGGCGAAGAGTGGCAAATGTAGATAACACCTTGCCAAAGGATGCGAGTGCTGCAGTGGAATTTGAACCCCCGACCTTGTGGTTCAAAGTCAGGAGAATTATCCTCTGAGCCGCAACACTAGCAATGGCTGGGATTTGAACTCTTGACCCTCAAACTGAAGGAATAGGGTCTCAACCACTAGACCATGATTTGCCCAGTAACTATACCTTTAACATCAATGTGTACCATATCAATCGCCTGAAGTCCAAAAGCCTTTGCTACAGACACCACCTTCTGTCTTGCATACAGGAGTTCTTTGCCATCTGGAGTCCGGGTTGCTCCTACCACAAAAAAAAAGAAGATAAAATAAGCCAATTCTTAAGCTCATGATTTTCTCAAATGCATTGACCATTCCGATGAACCACTAATACTTTTAAATGAAAATCAACCAATGGATGGCAAAGTTACCAGAACAGTAATTTTTATGCAATGCAGCCCAGGGCTTATATCAATCCAAGGTCATTGGCTACCCTGTTGACTGGCCTTAATGTCTCTCTCATTGGCCTTGGAGAATTGCTGTGCCACTTATCACTTTTATTCAATTGTCACGTAATATTCAAATGCGACTTGTCAAAAAGTGTCACCTTGAATGTAGAAAATCAAGGCCTACCAAATCAAGGTACAAAACAAATTCCTCATTTCCCCTTTCCCCAAAATTTTGATAGACAGTCTTTTAAGATTGATGGCCAGAAAATATTCCTTTTTTGTAAGTGGGCTATTGTCAATATTTTTTCATTAAAAGTACACTTTCACCTATCACAGAAGTAAGTTTATAAGAACATTTTCTACACAAAGTCTTTGGAGTAGAAATTTCCATGACATGCCATATTGAGTATATTCTTATACTAAGTGATCATCAGATGCAAATACCACACTGTCCAAAGACAAAGGTTCTGAGTAAAAAAATTCCAATTCAAACATGTCTGAGGATTATTGATACTTTCATTCATTCCACTTCCCTAACCATCAAATTTCAAAATATTTTTTTGGTAAAACTTTCCACAACAAGCAGTCCTAACACTACTCTTGAGTACACTCTCACCAATATTAGCGCAGTAATCATCGGATCCGAACACCACACCATCCAAAGAGAATGGCTCAGAGTCAAACAGTTCTAAGGCCTCACTGATGATCTCAGGTAGTCTCAACAATGCTATAGCACTCTCTGCATAGATGATGATCTTAATAGGTGTAGTCACGTCTCTGTCTCTCAGGTTTGACTTCAGTTGTCTCACCAGCTGCAGAAACAAAGAGAAAGGTGTTCAAAGCAAGCTTCAGGATTTAGAAGCTAAATCCAATATTGTACAAGTAATCAATAGAGGTCTATGTTACCATATCGTCATAGATCTTGAGGATCCCCAAGTCGGCATAATTATATGGGGCATACCTCTTATTATACAAATAGCGAATAGGCATGAGTGCGATAGTGCGAGATTTCGCATGAGGTGAAAGAAAGATGCTCTATTCAACGAGGCGTTAGCCGAGTTGAATAGAGCGTTTCTTTCTTTCACCGAATGCGAAATCTTGCACCATTGCACGAATAAGAATATTCGCTATTTGTGTTGTACAACGCCTCGGAATCTAGCGAAAAGTATGAAAAAAAAGAAAAGTTTTTCACTCCAGTAATCTATGAATAAGGAGCAAAATCTTGAAAGCGAAAAGCAAAATCCCACAAACTGGGCCCACGAGCGACAAGCGCACATGATCTTGGACAACATTGCTCATTTAGCCAGCGGGCTATACGCGCATTGTAGTATCTTTTCCTTATTCAATGAAATCGCATTGTGACGTCATCCCCTAAAGCCGTGCAATGGTACATTTTGGATGGTACGTCTTGTGTGCAACAGTACGAATGTGTGACATTCAGCCTCGCATTTGATCGCGTACAACAAGCTAAGTAGGCGTTGTACAATACTGGAGAGCCATTCATCAACAGAATGCTATGGTTATTTTGCTTGAATTACTGACCCATTTCTACTAGGATAATTCAGCACACTAACAATTTCGTCTGATTCTGTTCTAAATTCATTTTAAGATTTTTACAACTGAGAAAATTATATTTGAATTTTGTTAAAGAGGGACAGTTGAAAAAGTGGAAACAACAACAGCTATTATCCCCATTTTTGCAAATTAGTACACAGCATGAATACAATAACAGCAATAATAATAATAATAATAATAATTTTATTATCCCCAAAAAAACTCTTTGAGTTTTCTCTTGTTTCTAAGCTTCATTTTTATAAACAGATTCAATATTTACCCACCCAATAGATATGTTCTACCGAATCCACTTTGGGAAAGAAGATGGTATCTGGTAGTCTTTGAGCCTTGAGGATTGTTGTCAGGTCATCTTCTGCAAATCCACTTTCCATGGAGTTGATCCTTACTGCGATGTCAGTGACAAGTGGTAGCTCCAAGGAATCCAGCATCCGGCAAACAGTCTCTCGAGCTTCAGCCTGGATAATAAAAGTATAAATAAAAGATTACGAATAAAAAGATTATCTTATCAATAATACAGTTCAACCTTGCTAATAATCCAGTGGCCATTTCTCGAAGCCATTTGTCACGTTACATATGACTTATAAATGGCTGAGTATGGAGCATTAAATAGGATGTCAAAAATGTCTGACAGCATGTTTTTTAAACTATTTTCCTCATAAGCTTGACCAAGTTTTTGTTTTAAAAAATGCAATCTCATTGTTGCATTACAAAATTCAACTTGAATTACAATAAAATATATTGAGAAATCTTGCCTTCTATATACTCCAATTGTTTATATTGATCAATAACTTTGTTAGTACAGTGTAGTTAAATATTTTCATACTTTTTTGTTCAAGTGCTTCCCCCCCCCCCTAGTCTGGATATGGACTGGAGGCAGTCAGGGGCCCGTTTCTCAACACCATCATAAGTCTAACTTCTTGACTAAGTCGGAGATAGTGAGCTACTTGTCCGCTTACCGTTTCACGAAGCCCTCTTTACCAAGATCGTGTACAACTATTCCACTAAATATTTATGACACCTCCTAACCTGTCATAACTTCTTTCTTAATGACGTAGTGGCATCGTGTGGGTAGACTATGACATGCAAAAGTGCCTAGAAATTTTGAAATTATAATCTTACGTAATCAATCTAGAGGTTGAAATTACATCACAAAACAAGTGGGTTAATGCATTCAATGATAATTGCAATACAAAGAAACTATAGAAACTGTTGGTAAAACACCACAAAACCATTCACTTTGAAATAGTGAAATGATTTAATCTATAAAGATTCTACCACGTCAGGCCATCCATAACTGAACTCGTACTTGTTGTTTTTAGACCCTTATTAACAGTTGGATAAATTCTATCTCTAATTTATGCATATAATTTGTCAAAAAAATTGTATGTTTTGGTATCATTGATTAAAAATCTTTTGTCAAACTATATTTGGATGACGTTTGGAATTGTAAAAGACTGTATAATTATCAACGTTTTACAAAGAAAACCGTTATGGTTTACTTTTGTAAACTATTAAAATTGGATATCCCGGGGGTACCCATCTCAACGTCCACAAGTGATTTTTTAATCATGAAATGAATTATTCATAATTTAATTATCTCTGCAATTGAATGCTCCAGTCTTCATGGTCTAAGTATGTATGATGCATAATTCACCTGTGCTATTATTTTGAAAAGATCTATTTCCCAAATCATCACAATATTTGCAATTTCGTCATAATTTTTCTTTTTGAAAATTATGCTATTTTGTGACTAAGGCTACGTCTCGTCTGCTCCTTTTACCGATAGTATCGATATCAAGGTATTCTAGTTAGGAAGCCTTTCGAGAAACAGGTTTAGTAAGATTGGAATGAACTCCGTGGTTGGTGGATAAAGATATGACTAACTTGTCCCTGTGTTGAGAAACGGGACCCAGAAGTCTGGCTGACAATGACAGGTTGAGACTGAATATTTCGTTAAATAACAACAAATTATTGTATATATAAGCATTATTGATATTGATAATGTAATCGTTTTAGGATCGGTGCAATAAAAATGGAGCTCTTCTCTGTAGAATATTTGACCATCTATTCTGTGCAGATTTTGGCTGATTAACCAATTTAACGTGAGCTTGTGATGTGTTCTCAATACCTGCCTGATATTCGACTACTCATTCCTGTTTGTAATTGTTATTTGGATCCCCCTTCAATTGTGTAAAATAAAATTGGTCAATATATAAGTAAAAGTATGAAAATCCTCTTGGCTTAAATCATCTTGTTCCACTGATGTCATTGTCAATGAATAAAATTACAAAATTTTAAGTTTTTAGACCATTGAATTCAAAATCAATGTACCGGTATGTTTTTGTTAATCTTTTTATGGCTTTTTTCATTGGTTTTATTTCAAGACAATTAAGCTTTACCTTTTTGTTGATTGCAACCCCATCTTCACATTCCATAACGGCACAGTCGACTTTAAGATCAGTCAATTTATTTAACATCTTCTCACTATGACCTGGCACATACAACACAGCTCGCCGTGGTGTTCCGCTGCCCTCAATATCAACAGCACCGGTTGTTGAGCACGGTCGCTTGAAGGCAACCCAGCGGTTCTTCACCGCCTTCTCCACCGGAGATCTCCCGACGTCGGACAAGTGCCGCCCCGTACATCTCAACAAATTTCGGGCGGTCCGCAACATGATTAATACTTGAATCCCGATAGTCTAAATTCCTAAAATTCGATATAGCCTAGTTCCATATGACAGAAAGTCACTCATTAATCGTTCTTGTGATTTAGGCTAAGCTGAATGGAATTAAAGAATAAATAAATAAGGTCCGTCGGCAGATCGAATTGGCTCAACCCAAACAAACGTGAACGATAAATTATGGCAAGCCAAGTGTATTAACGGTAGGCCTATATTTTCGACTGTAAATATATATATATATATATATATTTTAAAACTGGTTGTGTGAAGAGAGCTCTTTTTTTCATTGGTGTAAGTTTAACCTTGCAGCCTTTTGGGGACCAATTGCACGGAAGGGTCTTTGTGATGACTGTCTCTTGTGTCACAGATTTATTACTAGTATGATACACCATATGAGGTACCTAGTTTATTTAAAAATCTATTTTACCCAGTCCTTATAAAAAAAAAAAACTGTCATAACACTAAAAATGGAATGAAATGTGAGTAAATTAATTTTGATAATTGATAATGCATTAAAAAAATGTGCCTCGTATGGGGTGCATCATATTGAATTGGCCCCTTGAAAGAAAGTCTTGCAAAGACCCTTTCATGCAATCTGCTTTTTGGTCCTACCAAACTTATATATATACATGTATCAGCCTAAATCCTAAACCTCATGAGTAGTTAAAAACAATTTCTTTTGTATATAAATCAGTCAAATTACAAATTTTGATGACTTTGTTTTTTTTTTATAACAAGACTTAAACTTCATTTTCTATTTTTGACTTATTTTGTCTTTATAATAATAATAATTGACATTTATATAGGGCTTTATCAATCTATGACTGCTCAAAGTGCTTCACAATTGTTACCCGGTCACTGGATTCATAGCATTTCAAGCAGCCTGTTAGGCGCACACTTGCTAAACCAACCACAATGATGTTTATTTCCACCGGTACCCAATTAACACCTGAGTGAGAGTGGCAAAGTGTGGATTGACACCTTGCCAAAGGACGCTAGGCCATGGTGGGATTTGAACACACGACCCTCTGATTAAAAGGCGAGTCAGAACCGCTACACCACGGCAATTTATCTAGCTGTCGTTGGTACATATATTACTCAGTACCTTACCCACACACCACCCCACCTCTTTCTTACCATACTTCTTGTGTGCTTGCCTCTCCCCTTCTCTCTCTGTTTCTCCCTTTAAAAAAAAGATCTTTCACTTTCTTCATTTTCCCCATTGTCCATATTTTTACTCTTTGGCATTCTGATACTTTCATTTGTTTCTTCTCCATTCCTCCCTTTCCCTCCCTCTACTTCTGTCATTCTTCTTTATCTCTCTACCCCCTCTAACCTTCTCCCCTATCTCTAAAAAAATCAAATCAAATCTGCTAATAATAATAGGCATTTATATAGCGCCATCTATCTAGAAATATTCTATTCCGAGGCGCATTATTATCATTACCCTGGCTTTAGCTCGAGCTGCCTTTCAGCGCTCAGGCATTCAAGGAATTCATCCTGCCGGGTACCCATTCACCTCACCTGGGTTAATTGCAGCACAATATAGATACATTTCTTGCTGAAGGAAATTACACCATGGCTGGGATATGCTACAAGGGATATGTAAGCTAGACTTCTCACATTTACAATAATTTCATATCATACAGGGCAAATCCACACAGTATATACGTCCAACCGACTATGTGGGATCTTCCTGAAGAATCTCTGTTTTTTTCTATTCACATGAAAAGTTTTAATGCTATCCAATTCATAATTGCTTCAGCAATTTGTAAGGTGAAGAAAGAACAGAGAAATATGTGGATCAGACTAAAACGGGATTAATCATTTCATGGAATTGCCTAACTGTACCTCTATTGAACAATTAATCATCAACCATTCATTTCCACTTAACACAAACCATCTACACAACACATAAGAGAATTGCTCTTCAAAAGGAATTTTTTGCCTCCATGCTTTTCCATGATTTATTGCAATTATATGAAACAGTTTGTGATACATTTGAACAAATTCTCCATTTTGCACATAAAACATATCTATGTCAGCATTAAGAAAGGAAGAAACAGTTTATCAATAAAACAAAATTTATTTTTTTAAATCAAATTCATACCCAGAGGAAAACTCAATTATTTGTATTAAAACTGTATTAATAATAAGGGAGTGTGTACTTATAAAGTGGACGCACTATAACTGGTCATGCATGGTTTTCAAAAGTCAAATAAGCCCTACGTGTATTGTCACATTATATTGCTTTAAAATGGATACTAGCTTGTGGTTGTCGCCCAGAAGATGCATTTATGATGCTGTATTGTCAGTCATGCTGACTGACAATTGTATTAAATTCCAAGCATCTGATTGACATCTATCCAAGATGTCACTCTTTACAACCTCTCGGGACCATGGACACCTGGGCCCTGTCTTAAAAAGAGTTGCGATTGATCCAATCAATCACAACTATGGAAATCCAGCAACGTCAACATCTAAAGTGCATGTTTGTTCAAATTATTTTCTACATATGCTGCAAATTCATACATTCAATGTTTTTTTTTTGGTGTAGAAAATTCTGTGTACTTCTCTTTTGTTTCCAAAATCACTGTGTAAATTTCTAGTAAATTATGACATTGATGGATTTCTGTAAGTTGAGGTTGATCGGATCAATCAGAACTCTTTTTACAATGATGCCCAGGGCTCCGTCTTACAAAGAGTTGCGGTTGATTCAATCAACCACAACTATGGAACATCAACATCTGAAATGCATGATGTTCAATTTTTTTTCTAAATATGATGTATATATTCATACATCCATGGTATTCTTGAAAATTCAGTGTGCTTCTTTTTGTTTACAAAGGAAATTTTTCAAATTTCTTGTAGAAAATAGTATGACAATACTGGATTTCATAGAATTGTGATCGGATCAATCATAACACCTTGTAAGACGGGGCACAGGTATGTGTTTCATACAGCTGTTTGTAATGTTATGCACATGTAAAGTTATGCATGACTTTATAAATGAGTGGAAAATCTTCTTCGGTGCTAAATCATATAGTACCTAAAAGGTCACCATTCAAGTGTAAAGTCATTTGTAACTTAAACAACTAAAACCCACCTGTTGATTTAGGATGAATTCTAGTTAGAATATGCAAATGACACAAGTACAGTGCAGACTTTAGTGTGCATTTATAGCTTTGTATGCCAATATCCCACAGCCACCATGGACAGCACGCACAAACCCAAGACCTTAATTTGAGATACAGTTTTGAATTACAATAATAATATGCATTTATATAGCGCTATCTATCGAAAAATAATCTACTGGTATTCTGAGGTGCACTATTATCATTATCCCGTCATTTAATGATTTAAGGGATAGAGCAACGTCGATCTAGCGCAGCACGATTGCTGCTAAGCCCATGATCAATTGGGCAAAATAAATTTTTCGGAGTATTCATATTCCAGATATCTACTTCGAACAATAAATTATGGATTTTCAAATATTTAAACTTTTTAGCTTGAGCTACTGTTTCTTCGCTGTGCATTCAAGGAAGAAATCCTACCGAGTACCCATTCAACTTCACCTGGGTTGAGTGCAGCACAATGTGGATCAATTTCCTGGATCCTCAATACCCAGCATGCAACATTCTGATAAAGAAGCTTTGTTATACCCACTAGCAAAATGAATAATTTTTGCCTTTTCACTACAGCATTCATATAATATATGCAAATAAACAAAATGCTTTGGTATGCTTCCAAGCATACATGTTTTTCAATATAAAATGAATGACCAAAATTCAATATATATTTTTGATTGGTCTATTTGGATTCAATTACGTTGGAGTGACTGTAACATTATTGGGGAAGCATGAAGCTTCAGAGGCAATTCTCTTGAAGATGTCCTTAAGGAAGCTGCTCATGATACTGGCTGGTAAATACAGGGGGATATTTTCGCAAGTTTTCAGCACTAAAAAAGACGTTATTATCCAACAGTTCGCATAGCAACAGTCAGACACGAGGTACCATTTTATGAAAGTTATCAGTACTATCATTCTTGGCACGTGTCTCTCAGCCAATCAACGACCTCAAACTCAGTCAGCACTGACGGTTGCCAGTAGACAGGTGTTAATAAAGTGTTCAGAGGCATTCCTCAGGTCTCTGATTCTCTCATCATCCGCAAGGTCTAACTACAGAGGTGGGTGCAACATGGCTCAGATAACATCCAGGCTTTCAGCTATCTTTGACTGGGACTGCAGTCTCTGGCTCTCTTTCTGCCCTTCTGGTCCAAGATGGCTCAGGACTTTATGATAAGCTTGTCTACAAATATTGAGAATATTAATTACATACAAAAAACATTGGTTAGTTGGATTAGGGATGACTGGAGTTTCACAAATCTTAGATATATATATATTTTTTTTTAGATATATCTCACAGATCCTTGAGGCTCTTTTGAATTTTGAAACATTGATTCTCTATATATATTGAAAGGTGATATTATAGTAATGGTAAAAAAAATGAATTTTATTCTGAACTCCACTTTTTGATGAAAACTCTGGTCTAGATATGTGGTTCAGACCTTGGCTATGGTCCCTGATATGGGTCACATCACAAGCATATTCTTATTCATATCATTCATAACTGACTAGGAAATAAACTTTAACCATGAGCAAAGAACACAAAATACATAAAATACAATATAACTCCAGGTTTTACTATTTTAGCTCCCATAATTTAAATGCAGATGTAGTACCATGTACTAAGATAATCTGGACATCAGAATATTGACCAGTCATTTATTCATTCAAATTTCAATTTTTATATTATCATCCTATGCAGACTGAGCTAAATACACAATATTGATTTACGGCCTATATGTATCCCTTCAACGTAGCTCTTTTGTATTTTGTTTTCAGAAATCAAATACTGATAAATGTCAATAGTATAAAACACATCTTAGACCCACAATGTATATGATCACAAGGATGAGGACACATATATAATCAAATGATTTCTATTACATGAACTCATACCGATGGAAATGCATTATAAACTAATACAAGATTACCTGAGTACAGTATCTACTCCAACTGCTCTGCGATGTTCACATTCCTCAATCAGTCTCGTAGCATCGGGTATGAGGCGAATCATTAGCTTTGGATGCAAGACAGCGAGGGACTCCAGCCGTCCCAACGATGCCTTACGATGATGATGAATGTGACGTGACAAAAAGCTTCTCACAACACTCACCAGCTCCACTCTAACAAAAAAAGAAGGAATTTCCCTCCTTAATGGGTTTGTTTTGAACAAATGAGACCATTTCCAGTGCAGTATCTGAGTACCGTTCGTAAAAAGTCCATTCATTACACACTCTTAACTGGCAACGTCATGAAAACAAAATCATTGTTCCAATTTGGCACATTTTTGTGAAAATTTTTTTTATTCGTTACAACTCTGTAAATATATCCATATATATCCATATATATCCATATTTGAGTATGAAAATAAATGGGAAATCAACAACTATTCCCAGTATGAGGAGCAAAAGCAGATTAACCTATATCCACTGTATAAAAGCCGTGTATATGTACCTTCTTAAATAGCTAGAGAAGCTCAAGTTCTATGTGTTAATGTATCATGCGATGCCCTTTGGCTGCTTAGTCGTATCAAATTAAATTCATTTAGCTCACAGAAAACTCAATTCAACCCAAAAGACTGCTTCTCGGCAAGTCTGTGTCAAATACTGGCCATATTATTGATAAATTACCCCAGAAACTGCCTTTGGTCAGTAAAGATAAGAAAAAAAGTCATTTGAATATAAAATCAACAATAAGAATGAAGCATTAGAAATATAACAAAATTATATGCATAGACCTTCAGATGACTGTAGGCTTAATTAAACCTTTCCATAAAAGAAAAAGCAGAGGATACAAATGCTGATGACTTGGCAATGTCTCCAAACCTGAAAAAAAATTGTATTTAAACAAAATTTCAACCAAATGAAATATGATTGTGCCTTTTTATTTAGTTTTTAAATTAATTAAAAAAAAAACTCACTCAAGTTCTGGTGGGGTATCAACCTTGCATGCGTTCATCATCTGGGTCAGAATCTGTGACATTTGACCTTTGACCGATGTTGACTCACAAAGCAACATGAAGTCCAATACAGCACCAAGCAGGACAACTGTGTCCCTAAAGTAAAACAAATAATGAGAATTTGTGAAGCAAGATCAACTAATGAATCACATAAACACACATGGATCATAAATCAACAGAACAACATTTGAAGAAAAAAAGATATTTTCAAAATTCAAACAGCTCATTGTTGGTCTGACCTGCTATAACCCTTTTGTTCAAAATTAATGGCTTTGGGGTTCTTTGCAGAAAGGGTAAGCACACAATTGGATCTCTAACTAATGGGAAGTACACATGTGTTTAACACTGTTATTACAGATGGTCAGCTAGAACGAAGATACATACCACTTTCCCTTTGTGAGCTCACTGATAATTGGCTAATGGTGTCACTGCTGAAGGGAGATCTTGGGCTCATTTAAAGGGGTTGGCTTAATTAATAGCACAATGAAAAATATTCTTGCAAAATTATCTAAAACTCTATAAAACACATTTTGATACTTAAAAAGCGACATAAATGAATTAAATACCTGGTTATTTGTGCCATGCTTGTATTCCTCTGTAAGAGCTCAAGCTCTATAAAACATATTTTGATACTTAAAAAGTGACATAAATAAATTAAATACCTGGTTATTTGTGCCATGCTTGTAGTCCTCTGTAAGAGCTCCTGAATAAAGGCAATAGCTTGGGAAGTGTGTGGACCTACTTGCTGTGGATTGCCAGATAAGAACCTATCCTTGAATTCACTCAGCATATACCTCCGCAGTGTGCTGTCAGAGAAAGATAGATTTACATGATGAGAAAAGGATTGCAAAGATTTTAACAGATTCTTGAATTGTGGGAAACCTATGACCGGTGGTAGAGGGTCCGGTTCATGAATAGAAAGGAGGTCGTTGGTTGGATCAACAGCTAAGTCATCCCAAAGACTAGACAACTGAGATATTCTGCCGATAGCCAGGCACTTGACATATGAGAACGGAGCAGGCTTAATCATGACTTGTTTCCATGACATTTGCTCCACTCTAAATTTCACACACTAATGGAATAACGAACTTCAACCCTGGATTCAACACTCTACCCTATCTTAAACAATTAAAATTAACACAAACCCCAATTGCAAGCCTAACCCTACCCTATACCTTAGACCAAATAAAGCCCGAAGCAAATGTGTCTCCAATAACTTAATATGAGATGCAGGGCCTGCTGCGAGAAAAATTCACAAGAACTTGAGAGACTATCCTGGGTATGTAAGAATTGATATTATTATTATTACCATTAGTATCTACATTTGTTTTCCCACCAACCTTATTCACTTTATAAATTCCCTTTTTGACAAGTACAGCAACTGCCTAATTACATGTACATATATCTATTTGTAGTGCATTCAGATATGAAAGTGTTTCTTCTTTTAATATTTCATAGATTGACTTTATAGACAGAATCATATCAAATGTTTGTCACATACAGTGGTTCCATTTCATTCATTAAGTTCCCTTCTACCATTGTTTATTCTTTTCATGTCAATTGATGTAAATCACTCTAACATTTGTCAATCATTTTCTGAAATTAATGCACATAATAATACATGGAATAGGTGCACTGCAAGAAAATCAGTAAAGTATACTGCAAAGAGAAGAACTACCAACCTGTCTTTTGAATCCACATGACCTCTGAATGTGTTACTCAATGCTCTCTGTAAAACAAAAAGCACAACCATCACAATCATCCAAGTAGGAAATAACACAAGGGAATGCACAATTTTGTCCTCAATGCACCCCAAAATACTCCATAGAATCCACTAATCCTAGCTGTTTGGAACAACCATTGACAGTCACCAACAAAAATTTACTACAACAATTTTGAAATATTATTTTTCTTCAACAATTAACGATTTGTATTAGATATACCAAAAAGATCAAAAATATAAGTTCATTTAAATCCTAATATTATCATTTTCATTGTTTGGTATATTACACAATGTGCTATTTAAAAGTAGCCCCCTGGATAAAAAGTTTCAATAGCCTTTACATCAAATAATTACTTCATATCTGGTTATCATAACCATAGTTTTCAAGTTCTGACTAGTAAATAAGCAACTTTTTGAAATTTTTGTAACAACAAAATAGCCTAAGAATAAAGCAAAAAAGTTGACTCAAAGTACTTTATACCAAGTCATCATCACCATAAAAAAAATCCATAAATTTGGCGTTGACATAGATTTAAGTAAAACTTAAATTATCCCTTAAAATTCACATATTTTTGGTAAATCTAACATATTACTGCGATTATCACATCACGGTCTGGGGAAGAATGCTAGCATAAAGTTATCAACAAGACTATGTGTTAAATAAAATGTTGGTGTTAAAACAAAATTGTTCGAAATTTATGCATGACTGATGACTGACATTTTTTGTGTTTTTATTAGAATCCCTGGTTTGTGATATGCACAGTAGATATTTTTTTATAAACTGACTGGCTTACCAAAAGAGGATGAAGTCCTTCACCAAATCCAGATGAAGAAAGTTTCTAAAACAAATTAAACAATATTTGGTTTGAGTTATAAACAAATGGATGCCACATTAGTCAACCCCATAGTATATTGAGTGCATATATTGTAAGAAGAAATACACAATGAGGCAGGTATTTGCCATTTCTCACTTTCATTATTTCGCTCAAGATTTTACAATACAGAGCACATTTCTCAAACATACATAAACCTATGAAACTCCCCCTTTCCCATTACAGACGGTGCACGTGTTTCTTTCCTGGGTCTGTGGACCTGCACGGTTGCAGTCTAAACCAAGACAAAGGTACCTTGTGCACATAGTTCCTAATATCCCACTCTATCATGTGCATCGCTAGTATGCTAGAAAATTGAAATATTCTTCACTTCATATACAGTTGTGCTGAAATGTTAGTGAACTCCACCACAAAATGCACTCCTTCATGCTGAGTGTTGAATGCAGACAACAATACAACAATGTTCAGGCGAGCCCAGAGAAACAAACTTTATTGAATTTACTATTTCTTCACCTGACTTCACAATATCAAATCTAATATATGGCAAAACTTGAACACTTCAAATGTGTTCATTTTCTAATGGGCTTCACTAACTTTTGAGCACCACTGTAACAAAGTACAAATGGAATACTGTACATCCAATATCTGCACAGCTCTGGTGAGTGTTTCATAAAGCTGTACGCAAGTTAAGAGCGACTTTAAGAACGACTGGTGATCCTTTCTAGTGGCAAATGGTATATTCATTGGCGATGGTTTAACGCAAATGAACGGTTCACCAGTTATTCTTAAAGTCCCTCTTAACTTACAAACAGCTTTATGAAACGGCCCCGAATGTGCTACAATTTAACTATGCAGAGTTAAGTTAATACTTAGCATATACATGTAAGCAAGTTGGGGCAGTAGCCAAATATCTGTTGTTACGCTTTTAAGTGATGCATCTGATGCAGAGACTACAAAGAAGGTGCTTTAGTAGTTTTTTGTTCTTTTCATCGATTCTGTGCAGGTTTTTTGTATGCAAAACTGCCACAGGACATCATTGATAAGAAAACAACTACTAAAGCAAGAAGACAGTCAGCCACTGTTTGTAGTCTCCCTGCATCAGACACATCACTGGTATAAGATAATAGTGCTGTATGATTGTTGTGTGAAAGTATAACTAAAAAATATTCTAATGCTTGAGCTGCGTAGAATTCAGTTCCCCTTTAACTGACAGAGCATAGCATGTTAAGTGCACCTTTAAATCAAATGCAAGTCTTAAATGGGTGATTTCAAGTACAGCGTTGACCTTTTTGTGTTGGTGTTAGGTCAATTTTACACGATTATAACACCAAGCGTAAAATCAAGACAGTCCTTACAAGTCACTCACTAGCTATTGAGATGTCAATAACGTGATCTGGAACAGTTTTACAAACTCTAAATAAGTTTTGGAGCTAGGGGAAGCAATCTAAATTTCAACATCAACACCAACACCAACACCAAGGCCAACACCCGACTTGAAATCACCCAATGTGTACATGTACTTCCGATAATAACATTAGTTCAAGTAGTATCTGATTCTTGAAGTTGCCTTTAATTGCACCTCTTTCTGAAACAGGCCCTTGTAAGCCTTTCAATAAGAAGAAAGAAGAGTAAAGACATCTGGAACTCACCACTTTGTATCTGATGAAGTAATGACACATAATTTCTTTCAGCTTTCTTTGAATGTAAGAATCTCTTGAAACATCATGGAGACCGATTCCTTCTACAAACTGAAAACAAGAACAAAAATAAGAGTCAAAATTCACATCAAAAGGAGAGATACATGTAGTATTTAAGTAAGATTCATATGACCCCCACAAAAAAAATTCTACCAAGAATCATGTTCTGCTATATTTTCAAATTACAATTGCATTTAAGAATTGCCAGGTGTTCCTAATAAGGTACTCTGAAAATGGATGTACACTCTGACATGTTCTTGTGCCAGAATCATAATTGCAGAAAGCATCTCCACCTCCCCCTCCTATTACCACCACCGCCACCACCACCACCGCCACCACGCCACCATCACCATCACCGCCGCCACCACCACCACCACTACTGTTGTACAATGCCTGCTTACCTTGTTGTATGCAAACAAAGTAGGCAAATGTACTGTTGCACGGCTTCGGAGATGACGTCACAATATGATTCAATTCATTGCACTTGGTAAACAAATTCAGATGCAAAATGCGAAGAGTCTACTGGCTAAACGCACTGATGCCGCAGATATGATGTGCACATGAATGATTATGCTTTTTGCTTTCAATAATTCTTTCCTCATTTTAATAGATAAACAAAGAAAAATTTGATGATTTGGGGCATTTTCACTAACTTTTGAGGTGTTGTACAATTCAAATAGCAAATATTCTTCTTTATGCAATGGTATGACACTTTGTATTTGGTTAATTAAATAAAGAGACACTCTAATCAACTCAACCACAATTTCGTTGAAAAGAGCATATTTCTTTTACCTCATGCCAAATCTTGCACCATCATACTCATGCCTATTCGCTAATTGTAAACTAGTAGTAGTAGTACCACTATAGCCACCACCACCACTAATAATATTACTACCACTTCCACCACCATCGAAACCACTGCTGCTACTAATACTACTACTACTTCAACTACTACTACTACTACTATTACTACTACTACTACTACTACTACTACTACTACTACTACTACTACTACTACTACTACTACTACTACTACTACTACTACTACTACTACTACTATTACTACTTCTACTACTACTACTGCTACTTCTACTTCTACTACTTCTACTACTACTACTTCTACTACTACTACTGCTACTACTACTTCTATTACTACTACTACTACTACTACTACTACTACTACTACTACTACTACTACTACTACTACTACTACTACTACTACTACTACTACTACTGCTACTTCTACTTCTACTACTACTACTACTTCTACTACTACTACTTCTACTACTATTACTACTACTACTACTACTTCTACTACTACTACTACTACTACTACTACTACTACTACTACTACTACTACTACCACCGCCACTTCCACTACCACTACTACTACATGTACTACTATCGCCACCACAACTACTACTACTTCTACTCATCCTATCCTTGTTATACCCTTACCAGATGCAGTGTTTCCCTGATGGCTGTGTGTTGGTTTGCTGGAAGTGGTTTCTTCAGGTTGAACACACCAGGGAATAGGATAAGCTCAGTCAGTAAACCAGGCAACTGGGACTGCGATGATCCCTGCAGTAAAATATAGACAATGTAAGTTTTAAGATAAATTGAACAATGTCTTTCTGACTATACTTCAAAGCATCCTTGGAATGTTTTGTTTAACATTTCCAAATCAAGGGAAATATGGAAAGCCACTTTGTCAATTATAAATCACAGGAAATATTGAAAACCATTTTCTCAGCCACAAATCACTGGAAATATGGTACCCCAATTTTTCAGATCACATATTGAAGTTGTAATATATACAGATTTCTGATTTAAATCCGCTCTGGTAAAACATATTTTAATACACAGCACTCGTTTGCCATTAAAACAACAAGAATTTTTTGTTTACATATTACATTAGACTTTGATCATAATTAAGGAAACATTCTTGGTGTGCATTTTAGCACTTCAATTCTGAGTCATTCCTTAAGACATGCTGAAGACTACAGCTTCCTGAAACATGGAAACATCTTTAGCTGTGGCTTTTGAGAACTGAACTTCCCCTATCTATTCACCTTTGACCTCTCACTCTCGCACACACACACACACACACACACCAAGTCATGACTAACCTGTGAATAGAGAACATTGCCACAGTACTTGACTGCATGACCCACAACAACATACATCCGATTCATCTCCTCTATTGACCTTTGACCTCTGACCTGACTTCTAACCAGTGCCACTAAGTCACCCAAGTACTGCAGGGCTGTACTTCGTCGTTTCAATTTCTCTTGGTACGTCTGTGTGAATAAAAAAAAAATCATTAAAAATACTGATGCCAGTTTTAACACTCCATATGTATACTTTATAAGGAATAGGAAAGTGAAAAGAAGATGAACATTTTTTTCTAATTCAACCCATAAATTAGTAGCTTCTTTTTATCTTGAATGCTAAAATTTTTAAGATAATATATTTTTTGCTTCATCCTCATATATGTGATCTTTGGATGATTGAGCAAAATCATTAATACATATGAGAAATGAAATAGGGCCAAGGAGAGAACCATATGGCACTCCACATGTAATAAGGAATTGAATAGAAGATGACATTTTTTTCCAATGCAACCAAAGAGGCCTTTTTGAAGCTTCTTTTATTTATCCTCAATGCTCAAATTCTTTAAGATATGTTTTTTCTTTGCTTCATCCTGACATATGTAATATTTAAAACACGAACCGAGTTAACTCAGTCTTAAGATCTACTGTTTACCTGCGCTGATGAGGAATATTTTCCAAGGATGTAGAAGAACCTGAAAACCGGTGGCTGGCTTGCGTCCATCATGCTTTCATCTACTCCCTGTCAATAAAGATGATAAACCATGAAAAGAATAGCATCTTATTTACATGTACCTAGAACAGCCACTTCAGTGATAGTACACATAAGATGATAAAAATTAAAATATATTTGCAGCTTATAATACAACATCAACATCAAGAATAATGAGTCTTAAATTTTTACTCTGAAGAATCTATTTTATTTTATTTCAGAAAAAACAATTAATTTCTCAGAGGAAGAATTCATAATGATGGAAGAATACAACTTCCATGTACCATAATGATATCAAAATTATGTTGATCCTACTATGACTACAGAGCTGCCTTTTAGTGGGAATTTACTGAAGAAAGGGAGATTTTTCTTGACTACACACTAATGAAAGAAATCAATGAATGAATCAGGACGATGTTGCAAATCTGCAGTTTTTCGCCTGAAAAAACCAGTCAATTTTCTGAGAGTGTCCCTGACAAAAGGGGAGACTTGACAGTCCTTCAAAAATTTATGGAACGTGGAATTACATAAAATTGAATCGAGTGGCATACCATACTCTTCGATATGCTGACCACTTGTGGGAGCTTCATCACAAGGCGTCCAAGCTCCTGCATCTGATCCGATGCTCCTGGTAGCTGGATGGAGGCATGGATCCATGCCCGTACCAGGAGACAATCCAGGGAGCCGGCTCCTGCTGGGGGATCAAGGGTCTCCAGGAAGGCTTGGTTAGGGAGAAGGTGGCACAGGTATCGGGTCCGGATGCTGCAAAAGAACCGTGTATGTAGGTGGTTTCAATTTTGTTTTTGACCAAATAATATCTTAACATTCCAAATAAAGTCAACACCCACACACTTATTACATTCACGGTTTCTATTGTGTGTATGATTGCGTGTTGTCAGACATTAATTTCAATTTTGTTTTTGACCAAATAATATCTTAACATTCCAAATAAAGTCAACACCCACACACTTATTACATTCACGGTTTCTATTGTGTGTATGATTGTGTTTTGTCAGACATTAATAAGATATGATTATCAATGTCTGGGACCAACATTTAATGTTACCATCCTAAAGACGTGACCAGGGCTATTATCTCAAATCTCTGCAATGTTTGATTTGATTTTTTTTTTTTTTTGCTGCGCTATCAATTCCTCACACAAATAGAATTACCAACTTCAACCCTGGGTTTAACACTATACCATATCCTAAACCTAGCATAAAACCCTATTGCAACACTAAGCCTAACCCTGTATCCCAGACAGCGAATGTCCTGTCACTGTTACATTGAGCTAACACTTTAAAAATAAGTTTTCCAAATTATTCACTGAAATATAGCTGGTAACTGACATGAGGTGAGGGATAAATCATACCTTGGATTAACCTTGTTGGTTTGTAAACCAAAATACTGGAAGAGACTCCACACCGGGGTCTCAGGTCCACATCCTGATGGTCTAGAAAAAAAAACACACAAAAAAAAACAATATATTTACTAATCATGACGTTGGATTTATCAATGGTCAAATTTGGTATTATTCAGGGTTCCCACAGAAATTTTGAAAACAGATTTCCATGACTAAATTGCTGCTTTCTATGACATCCCGGGAGTTATGTACAATTTGGGACGTCAGAAACCTGGAAAACAGTGAAATCATGGATACCAATTGTAATAGCAGAGTATGACCACAGAGTATGAGAGTTGCATGACAAACTGGAAAGCTGCCATAGCCGAGGGGTAAATGCAATTCCATGACTTTTCACAAATTTTACAAATTCCCTGTCCATTCAATGACTGTGGGAACCCTGATTGCACTTTTCAAATAATGTCAAATATCCACAGATTTTTTAAAAACATTGGAAAGTCATGCTGTCATGAAAAATCCACAAATACATCAGGAGTTTTCTGGAAATAAAACATAAATCCTGCCTCATGATCACCAATATTATTCTCCTGAAATTACAATATTCTTTGCACTGATCAAATTGAAGGTACAAACACATATTTCATCTGCTAAGTGTAGCACGTCGCAACTTCATAACATCCACTGATACCAAATTCTGTGCAAAAGGCATACTAGTGCAGCGAATGATAAGTGTATTTGATATGCCAAATGGGAATCCACTGTGCACCAACCCCATGGGCTCGGCTGGCTTCATGCTGAGTATGCTCGCTAAGTCCAAATCCCTGAAAGATTTTGCTGCATTGTCTCCCGCCTTTTTTCTTTGAAGTCTTGAGCAACTTTGGAGGCCAAATTTGTGATGATCAGATACATGGTTCAAGTTTCGACATGATCTGAGAGACCCCTCCCTGACTTCATACACTACCAAGATTGCCGGGCCTAGTTAGGGTATAGATTCTTATTAACTTACATATCAGCTGCAAGAAGAGTGAATCCGGCAGCTACATCAGCAAGCTGTGAGGGCGGGGTCAGAGTGGTAGAATGCTGCTTCACGAATGGATAGATGTGACTCCATAGGGCATCCGACATTACTATAGTAATCATATCAATTAACAAAACCAATAAGTTCATCTAGTAATAAAATGATTTGACCACTATTACACCAACTATAAACTGATCAGGAATCTAATTGAAGTGACTTGACTGAATTGAGTTGAATGAATCATCAAACAAGAGGAAAATTGTGTATTTTCAGTTTTTTTCAAATGTACAAAATACAGAACAGAAAGCGATTTATTGAACAAATCAGTAAAGCAATAAATTATCAACCATCAGCTTGATCAATTTGTTCTGACTCACTATTCAATCAATCCTATATTTTATCACTTATTTAAAGGTCAAGTCCACCTCAGAAAAATGTTGATTTGAATCAATAGAGAAAAATCAGACAAGCACAATGCTGAAGATTTCATCAAAATCGGATGTAAAATAAGAAAGTTATGACATTTCAAAGTTTCGCTTATTTTTAACAAAATAGTTATATGAATGAGCCAGTTACATCCAAATGAGAGAGTTGATGATGTCACTCACTCACTATTTCTTTTGTTTTTTATTGTTTGATTTATACAATATTTCAATTTTTACGAATTTGATGATTAGGACCTCCTTGCCTGAAGCACAAAATGTTAAAATAATGGAATGCCACGTGTTCAGGGAGGAATGAAACTTCATTTCATATGACAATGACGAGAAAATAAAAATATTTCATATTTCAAACAATAAAAAACAAAAGAAATAGTGAGTGAATGACATCATCGACTCTCTCATTTGGATGTAGCTGGCTCGTTCATATAACTGTTTTTGTGAAATGAAGCGAAATTTTGAAATGTCATAACTTTCTTATTTTACATCCGATTTTGATGAAATTTTTAGTGTTATTCTTGTTGAATTTTTCTCTTTTTATTCAAATCAAGTTTTTGTTGGGGTGGACTTGTCCTTCAATTTATCTATTGATTAATCAAATGATGCATATTTAATACCTTATAAATAAAAGGATGAATAAATGAGTAAATCAATCAAATCAATCAATTGATAAAGCAATCTATGTATCTATTGATCAATCAATGTCCTTTAACTAACTACAAATAGCTGAATTCCACTTACTTTGCATGAGTAGTGAATTTGGGAACACAAATCATTCCAGAAGAAACAAAATATTTCATTTTATTGAATATTCTCACCTTTGTATTTTGTCATCAGTGGACCTGATGTTTTATCATTTGCTGCTTGGTTGGTAAGCTGTTTATAAAGGCTTCTGAAAAATCAAATTCAAATTACAATGTATATTGTAGAATTAGCATTTTTTAAAGCTATTACACTAATGTGATGTCTATCCATTCAGGGCAATGAAAAATATTAGTACAAGTAGCTTGATTTGATCAGCTTGTATTATCGAATTGCCAATAGTGACATTTTCCCTTCTTGCTACATTCCACTAAATTTATAGAATTTATGTATTAACAAATCAATGTAAATTACAGAACAATACAGGATGTCTTTACATGTTAAACATTTGCGAATGAAATCTTAAGTATTTCTTCTTCTTCCTTCTCCAATAATGTAATACATAGACTGACTCTTAATGGGGGAAAACTACTTATCAATATGGCCATTTATTGCAAGCTGATTGAGAGCTTCTTTCTTGTCATGTGTATAAAATTCAAAGTAAGAAAAGACTTCCATCATCTGGTGAATCTCAATATTTCAGTTATTCTGAGATATTTATATTATTTTGGATGGCTCAGAATGGAACACAAGAAATATTCCAAAAGTTCAGGAAACTATTCCTCGAATCGCAGATGAGTGATATATTTCTGGTATTTCATGAAATAATGCCATCCAATATAATCATTATCATTTATCCCACCCCCCCCCCAAAAAAAGAGGGGGAAATTTGATTTATCACATCACTTTATGCCATTAACCCTTCATAGGATCATTTTTGGTCGTTGACATGCGACTTGTATGTAGTTCATTATGACGTCATGGAGCATACAGATGTAGCTGTGCTCTATGCTGCGCATCGCATTGCTTTCATTGTTGTACGTGTTGTATATTTCACGCAATCCCTAAACTGTTGAACAAGCTCTCATATTCAATAGCAAATTTTGTACAGGAGCCTATGGGATATTCATCGGATTTCGGGCCCTTTTAGGGATACGCTCTGATACTGCATGGGCAATTGATGCAGACCAAAATACCTGCTTTTAATGCATCGCTAGAACACTATATAGATGATAGTGCGCCGTTCATAACTCTACAGATTTTGTGAAAAATCCCCCAGATGGAACATAGTCTTACCTATGTCTTGCCATAGTAGTTTGCACAAACATAAGAACCGATCTGATTTCTTGGTCCCCTGACGATGATAACAGTTCTCCAAGACCACTGGCTGAAAGAAAAACAAAAGCAGTTTGATTCCAAAATTAGCTTTAATCTCAGTTTTATTCATTTTCAATTTGATTCCAATCTTAGTTTGACTCTAAACATAGTTGGATTCTAATCTTAATTTGATTCTTATCTTAAATGGATTCTAATCTTAATTTGATTCTAATCTTAGTTGGATTCTAATCTTAGTTGGATTCTAATCTTAATTTGATTCTAATCTTAGTTGGATTCTAATTTAATTTGCTTCTAGTCTTAGTTGGATTTTAATCTTAATTTGATTCTAATCTTAGTTGGATTCCAAACTTAACTGGATTCTAATATTAGTTTGGTTCTAATCTTAGCTTAATTCACATCTCTCATTTAAATTCCATGATTCAAACTCCATTTTATTCAATCTTTAATTGATTCAAAGTCAAGTTTATGCATTCTCAATATAATTCTAATCTGATATATATCTTTTTCATCAATGAAAGAAGGGTTATGATAAAAAATAAAAGGATCTAGAGATAGCAATACTCTGTGAACTTACCAATGAACTTGTCCTCTGAAAGATTGAGAAGGTTACTGGAATCAATGACTTCTTGAACTCCTTCCAGGTAGCAGACGATAAGACTCCAGTAGTCTGACTTCCTCAGTGGATCACTCTTGATCTGATTGTATGCCCTGAGCAATCGAAATTCAATAAAATAAAGATTAAACTTGATTTATATGAAATTCGATATCCCTCCAGGCAAAACAAGGCTCCAGTAATCTGACCTCCTTTATCAGATCACTTTTTATTTTGTATATCATCATCAATTGATATCAAAGTCAATCTAGCCAGAAGTTTAATAGAATAAGAGTAATAGTACATGTAATACAATCATTTCAAGGTGCCTTTTCTGAAAATACACTAAGTGACGTTACAATAAAACAAAGATAGTAACAGTAAATCAAATCACAAATTTACATGCAGTAAAAGGCAGAATAACAAACCAAAAATTTATGCAATAAAGGATCACCAGGTGTACCAAGCAAATCAGTAACAACCAATGCCAACAAGCAGACAATAAATAGAAATGATGCGTCGTAAGATTTTTCTAAAATTACATCAAGTTAGATGTGTAAAGACATTGTCACTCATATTGCATCGGGATAATCTAAACACAAAACATTAAATATATCCATTCCAGAAAACTGGCAACCTATTATTACCTCACAACAGTATTGAAGGAAATCATCAGTTTATCAGCCACAAGCTCGAGATCAAACTGACGTTCTTCATGGATCAAACAAAGTGCAAGTAATCCTGCATAAAAAATATGAATAAGAATCAAGGACTAAACATACATCCTCCTGCTTCCTCATCTATTCTTTTTCCTTATAAAAATGATAATAATAATGGTCTTTATCTTCCTTTGATTCCTTCTTTCCATTCTCCTTCCTTCTTTCTCATCTTCTTCCTTTCCCATCCTATTCAATCTTTCCCTTCTTTTCCACTTTCCTGCATTCCCATCTTCCCTTTGTAATTTCTTCATCTGAACCCCCTTCTTCTTCCTATTCTACCACCTCCTTCCTCTGTTCCTGTCTTCTCCTTCCTGAAATAGCAAACAATTCGGTGGATTCACAATATGTTACGCCATCTATGGTTTGCAATGCATTATGGGAACAAGTTGACATCTGTTGCGTGTACTAGTACCAAAGTGAAAGCATGCATGCGATTATTCAGCGCTGGCAGACTCGGCTCGACCGGATATGCCGTTTACTAGGGTCCTGGAGGTAGGAGAGAAATTTGCCTGCATATTTCTTTGCGAAATTTAGACCGTTTATGGTGAATTCTTGCCACATGGTTTCCGTTTTTGAAGAACTAGTACTGTGCGCTGCTTGCGCTCGATGTCGAACCCGAAGTTAGAAATTTGGCCTATTTGCTGCAACCGATAGATGGCGCACGATATTGTGAATGCACCGAACTGTGTAATGTTGTGATTCGAAGACACCATAGTCTATGCTATGTGATTATGCTGAGAGTGATCAGCTAGACTCACTGTACGTTTTAGACACGAATAAAGGAACAACGTGACTCGGTAAACATGGACTAAAGTATCATTTATTAAGATGTCTTGCATCTTTACAAATTGTAAGTGCTGATTGTATCCCTTTATATTTACAAGGCGGCAAGGCTCAATTAAATTTGGCTTTGAGAACAAATGCTACATTTAGGCCAAATTCACACTTGACCAATGAAGAATTCCAGTATCTTACAATTATTAGTAGCTGTTATATTCCTTGACTGATGGATGGATATTATGGTTTATGTGGAACAAAACCCTTCCCTAAGAAGTATCTATCTCTGATTTAATATCAGGCAAACAAGTAACCAGTATCACATCGCAGTCACATCAATTCCAAACTGAAACTAGAATGTATGTATATGATGTTTATTTTTCGTTTTTATGAAGTATTTCTAATAAATATCATTGAAAGATTTAAAAAATTAAAACTGAACGATGATATGTAATTTTCTTTAAATATTGCATATAGGCAATACTCAGCAGTAGCAACAACTGATATCAACATCCAAGATAATTTTGCTGGGATGTGCACTTGTGGACATTGTCTCAGTAAGAGTTGCAATGGATCCAATCAACCACTAATTTTGGAAGGCCAGCAACATCTAAAATGCAAGTTCGTTCAAAATATTTTCTAGACATGATTATGCACACGTTCATCCTTTTCTTAAAAATTCAGCGTGCTTCTTTGTTTACAAAGAACAATGTGCAAATTTCCTCTAGAAAAAATGGCTTAGAAGATGGATTTTCATACAGTTATAATAATAATATAGGTATATCTACCCAGGGTATCCACTTCAGTTCAGAAAACTGTTCTCCCAGCGGGCCCTGCTATTATTATTACCCCGGCTTTAGCACGGCTACCTTGATCGGGCGCTTGAGCATTCAAGGAATTTCTTCCTACCGGGTACGCATTCGCCTCACCTGGTTTGAGTGCAGCACAATGTGGACAAATTTCTTGCTGAAGGAAATTACGCCATGGCTGGGATTAGAACCCACGACCCTCTGTTTCAAAGTCAGAAGACTAATCCACTGGGCCACAATGCTACACAATTGAGGCTGATTAGATCAATTGTAACTCTTTGTAAGACAGGGCCCTGGTAGCAGTTAGCATAGCAGCTAATCAGTGCTACTGTTTACATCTAGGTAGCTCCACTGATTGTGAAAATGCAAATTTAATCGTTCCTCTAGATCTACCAACCAATTTTTTTATTGTTTGCACAATTATGGATCGATCGGCTGTTCGCAGCGGAAGTACCTCTCACGGCACAAAAGAATTTGCTATTGATAGTTGATATCACTGAGTGTTGGGTACATGCCGTGAGAATTTGAAAATAATGAAATAGCTTTGATCTGATTGTGGTTTACATACCTCTCCAAATTAAGAGCCGTCTGCTGATGTTCACATTGCTCACTGGAACCAGATCTACAAAGTCAAGTACTCTCATTGTCTGTTACAAAAGATTAGGAAAGAGATGTAAACAAAGAGTTGGGGGATAAGAGGGAGTGAGAGAGGTGATCAAAATTTAAAAACGTCACTTTTTGCATATTTTAATATAATTTTCATTTAGAGGGAGGGAGAAACAGATATAGAGAGATGATCAAAATTTTGAAAAGGGCAACTTTTGCTTATTTTATTGTAATCTTGATTAGGACTAATATTGGGGGCACTCTTTTTTCCTTACATCTGTGGGCGAGTGGAAGATGAGGACCAGGGGCCCATTGCAGAAAGAGTGGCAATTAATCGCAACTCTAAAAATCATGCATGAATTGATTTTCGACCAATCAACAGCTCGCATTTCGGACTTGCGACTGATTTTTTTTACTTGCGTTTAAACGCAACTATTTCTGCAACGGACCCCAGGTGGGTGTTTCATAAAGCTCTTCTTAACCCAAAAAATGTTGAGGGGGGGAGGGGCTGATTCAGCCCCTCCCTTCGACATTTTTCTTGATAAATCCGCCGCGCGAAATTTTTTGACTGCGTCACTCTCTGACTTTTTTCCATTCAAGTCTCCCGCAACTTTCGAGACCAAAATTGCGACCCCTGGGTACGCGGTTACGAAATTACGCAACATTTCATAAGTGCATGCAAACTCAAAATTGCACAAAAACGTGACTTTGTGTACAAATCCAATGCAAATAGAGTTTTTAGACAAAATTCATAAATGTATCATTATTTTTCCTTTTACGGATTGAAATCAATTAATTCCATCTTATTTATGGTCCATATAAAGTCCCTGACAATTTCCATTGAAAAAACAATTAAAAACAAAAGTCAAAAAATAAAGAAATACATAAGAAATTTAGAAAACAATAAAATACATAAGAAAATAAATGCGATTTTACAATTTTTTTTAGTACATTTTATCAGATTCATATCAAGTGTCTGTTTACCAAAAATTATTATTTTAGGGGCATTATTTAGTTAATTAAAGCAAACTTTCGATTTTACACATAAATTAGCATAATAAATTAGCAATGAGATATTTCACAGAATTTGATCTTGTAATTTTGTAGATTATGCCATGGGTAACACACGTGCCAAGTTTCGTCGCGATCGCGCGATCGATGGCCGAGATCATAAGGAGGGGGCTGAATCAGCCTCCCCCCAGTCTACTTAGGCATCAAAATAGCCCAGTCTATTTAGGGTTAAGTTAAGAGCGACTGGTGATCCTTTCCTATGGTAAATGGTATATTGAATTGGTGATGGTTTAGCACATAAGAAGGGTTCACCAGTCGTTCTTAAAGTCGCTCTTAACTTACGAACAGCTTTATGAAATGGCCCCCAGGTGGGTGTTTCATAAAGCTGTTAGTTATTTACAAACGACTTTACGATGGACTGGTGAACCTTTATGATAAATAACGCAGTGATTGTTTTTATTGGTGCAGATTTACTGTAAAAGCTGATATTTTCGCGTACAGAATTTTTCGCGAATCGCGGGTGTCCCGACATTTTCGCGGGTTGTTAAATTCGCGATCGGAAGATGTACGAATCATTTCACAGCATTTCAAAGAAGTAAATCCAGTGCAAATCATGTGCAAATCTTTACCACTCAAATCTTCATGCTGATATGTCTTTTGTACATAAATATGTCCCTGTAAAAACAGTTAGAAATTATGGAAAAGGTGGCTTAAATTTCACTTTTTTAACCTTTAGATCTAAAAAATCATCATGCCACAGGATCTAATAGGGTTAAGCAATCTTTGGAATTTGTGTTTTGTTTGATTAATTTTTCAAAAAGTTGGTAAAAGTGCAAACTTGTGGAATTTTGTGAACAGAATCTTCACCCTAAAAATTCTGGTCATGTGACTTATGAATATTAATGAGTATGCAAATAGCTACCAATACGTGTGTATAGAGTCAATCAGATGACAATAAAATCAAATTATTTCATGGAAAATACATTTTATTATTACAGTGAGTGTATAAATATTGATAAAATAATGTTAGAAAATAATTTAGGCTCTGATTTCGTTCGAGACATTAAAAAAGTGAAATTCTAGCTAACTTTTTGAATCACTAACTGTACTTTCTAAGCCTTATTTTTTGTACATATAGAGGTGCATATCTCCATTTTCTAACTATGCAGGAAGTTTTCAATAGCAAATCTTTGCTGTTGGGGGCATTGGCACTGACTAAGAAATGTGTCAATATTTTCGCGTGTTGTTAAATTCGCGGCCGATCGGCAATTCGCGAAATCCGCGAAAATAACAGCTTATACAGTAACTCATGAGAAAGGGTCACTGGTCATTCATAAAGTTGTTCGTAACTTACGAACTGTTTTATGAAGCACCCCCCCTGCTTGAGATACATACCATACCTAAATACAGGTGGCAGGGGTGGGGGGCAAAGAAGCTCACTTACCAATGATGATAGGTCAACCATGAGGGCAAGGGTCAAGAAGAGGTCAAAGAAATGTTGCAGACCAGTATCACCAAGCTCTTGCATGGTACGACTGTGAAACTTGGAATATAACCTGAAAGGACATAGAAATGGTGACAAATCTCAAGACTCACAAACATCAGTGTGCAATATCAAATATCTGGCGCTAGCCCTTGCTCTTTTGAGAATGGACAGGCTTGGTCTATAGGAGACGGGTGTTATGCTGATCTCTGATGGGTTATACAATGGGAAGGCATGTCTCACACAAAGCATATCTCCACTTTCTGGGGAGCATTCCAGCTGTAATGCTAGTCATCGCCTTCAGCATCCTACTGGCTACTCATTTAACACAGAGTTGACATATTGCCGAAGATTATTCCCTTTTTATTTATATATCATTTCATAATTGAGAGTACATGTAAATCCTAAAACAATTGCTGAAATAGCATAGGTAGAAGTCAGCCCTTGCCTCATCAACCTAGTCTTTTACGGTTAATGCTTAGAATTATACAATCAACCTACCTTCCTTGGAATTGCTTCCACGCCTGTGTGTTGTTAGCCACGTTCCATTTCTTCATCTTACAGGCCAAGATCCGCAGGAAGAGATGAAAGCTTGTTTCTTGTCCACCACTGAAAGAATAAAGATCATATACCTATATAAATTGTCACCAAATAAGTGGATTTTATATTTGTAATATGAATTGACCCAGAACTATGGGGCAACTTGAGTTAGACAGACCTGCCATCCTCTGGGAATGAAAAAATGTAATCTGTGACTGTTTTTCATAATAAAATGCATGGCACGTGCCCTCATCATGACTCTCAAGCCGCTTGCAAGCTAGTATGTCCACTGCTCTTGCAGATGAAAAAAAAAAACATTGAAAAATGTGTATATCTCACCTGGTTTTAACAAAACGAAAAAAAAAAGTTACCAGAAATTACATTGATCCAATAACCATATTTGTATAAGTTTTATGAAATAGAGATGATTTTTCTCTTTTTAAATACAAATCGTATTTTTTAAAAGAAAATACGTACTGTCGTATTTTGGTTGCAAAAACGTACTAAATACGCCCAAAACGAACTGGTTGGCATCTCTGTATTGACCATTGCTGGATGAATGCATTGAACCCAGTATTCTAGAGTGGCCGACAAACATTTGAATGAACATTGTACCAACATTCTTGGTTGACCAGTTAGCTTCTGAAAGTATATTGTAGATTGTGCCAATATTCTTGGTTGACCAACTTGCATTTTAATGTATATAAACTAGTACTTGAAAGAAATACATGTATGTCATGAAACAACACAATGGCTCTGTTGTGTAATACTTCACAAAAGATAGTAGAAGGGTGGGGGTAGTTTCCCCTTATCAAAATACATTTATCTAATAATTTGTCTCTGCTAGCTGAAACCGTCTTTTGACAGTTGACTATTAATCATTACGCGAATCCTGTGTTTAAAAAATACCCCACCAGCTTATAACACAGGAACTCCATTGCCTTGCGTGTTGTGTCAATGGGAGATCAGGTGGGGTATTTGAAACCCCAATTTCAGATTTTGGGAGAGCTCTCGTTTAAACTGGGGTGGGGTTCATCTGACTGCTGATAATGCCTTGCGTGTTAGTCAATGGGATCTCAAGTGGGGTATTGACACCCCAATTTCAGTTTTTTGGGAAAGTTGCATTTCTCGCGTTTAAACTGGGGTGGGGTGACTGCTGCTGCTGATAAGAGCCGATAACACCGATGCCTGCCACCACAACAGGCTGATGAACAGCATGGAGTGGGATTGCAGCTGTCCTTGTTACGTAATAGTATAAACAAACTCTTCAGAGCTTCCTGGCTGACATTAATCTTGAAAGAATGAATTTGTATTCTATTTGTTTTAGGACATTAGCATATCTAAAAACGATCCGGAATTTAGATGAAGATCGACATGAAATTTTGAACGATGCAAAATGACCCACAATTGCCGAAATAACAATAAGTTTTAAAAAATCACCCTCTCTCTCTCTTGCTCTCTCTCTCTCTGCCAGGCCTTATGACGGTCACTTCTTGGGGGAAGGTGGATTATCTGGGAGAGTGCGTGGTTGTTTACTTACGGATAAACATTCCTTGTTGATATTGGGGATGGGGGGGGCGAGTGAAAGTAGCTTGGAATTTGAAATTGGGGTGTCAGATGAGATCCATTTTTAAACACAAATTTTCGTAATGTATACGATTTACACCAATATTCTGGGTTGTCTTATTATTTGTACACTGGATTGAATGCAATCCTTGAGGCAATATATCTTCATGTACCTTGTATTATGATCATCACAACGTTTCTTGCAGGTCTGAAACCAAGCTAGTGCTGACTTACTGTAAGACAAGTAAAAAATGACACAATACACATGAATTCAACAAAATCAGAATACACTTTGAATGACATAATTAAGCATTTTGAAGGGTATGAATATTTAGTGTAATCAACACTGTGAGTGGTATACATATCCACAAAAATAGCAATTCAAGCACTGATACTAAAGGCTGGTCGAATGCTTGACTGCACACAGTTAAAATCAATGGCTCTGCCAGATCATGAAAATATTACGGTATACACCCAACTTCTAAAAGCTTAGGATAAAAAAACCTCAATCACCTATGACCTTGTGACCCATAATATCATCAGATAATTGTAACTCAAAATGGTTCTTCGGTTCAGTTCTTCATCATAAGAATGTTTTATATGACACCTGGATAGATCCTTGTGATTTGATTGGTTGTTTGATATTGTTCATTCAGCCCATTTGGCAATGACGTCATCAACTGTGCAATTTTGGATCCATTCATCGTGCAATTTTGGATCCATACAATTTTGTCCATTGCACGCGCGCACCGAGACTGCTGCACATACGCTGCTGCTGCTGCAGCTGCAGGCACCAGCAGTGCGCATGTTGTAATGACGTAACGATCAACAGATCGAACTCGCACTGCATGAACAAGTTTTGCATCAAAATTAATAAATTTCATATGAAAAAAAAAAAAATTTGGTGTCATATAAACCAAATAATGTTTTTTCATTCGTGCAATGGACAGAATACTTCATGAGGTGAAAGATGAAATAATGATCCATTCAACGAGGTGTGATCATTTCATCTTTCACCTAATGAAGTATTCTGTCCATTGCACTCATAAACATTTATTATTTGTATACTATTTCAACAACCCTAAAATGCTGTCTCCATCAACCATCACAGGCAACCACTCCTGGTGAGTGTTTCATAAAGCTGTTCATAAGTTAATAACAACTTTAAGAACGACTGGTGATCCTTTCTTGTGGCAAATTATGTATTAATTGGCAATGGTTAAGAGCTTAAGAAAGGTTCAACAGTTGTTCTTAACTTACAAACAGCTTTATGAAACGGCCCCATGGAAGGTGGAGGCATGAAAATGAATCAAATATGGTGGCAATAATGTTCCAATATTCCTAGAAGGCCAAATCCATTGGATCTAACAATGCAAGGTAATCAACATAATTCAACGGGGTTACCCTTTGATGTGGACACCCAAGAATAGCAGTTTGAAATAAAATTTACAACTGAGTGGTGTACTACATGTATATCTGGGGGCTATTTCATAAAGCTGTTCGTAAGTTAAGAGTGAATTAAGAATGGTGAAACTTTCCTATGCGCTTAACCATCGCCAATGAACATAAAATTTACCACAAGAAAGGATCACCAGTCATTCTTAAAGTCGCTCTTAACTAACGAACAGCTTTATGTAACACCCACCTGGCCAATAAATCAAGGTTGATTCTGAATAGGGACATGTGACATACCTGATGGTTGCCAGGCCCTGGATGCCTTGCCCAGGAGCAGTGAGGCGATGATTCTGGATTCAAGAAAAAAATATAATAATAAGCTTCCATTGCTCACTAAGGAATGTTGGTGTAGTCTGCAAGCGTCACTGTGGTAAAAACCTGCCAATTATTGATCAGGGCAATTCTGAATGTGAACTGTAATTCCATCACCGCTTTTTTTTGGTCACACTTACCAATCGTTCAATCTTTGTGCCAGGACCTGCCATATGAACAGGTTTCATGACTTTTGCTCTGGCAACAGTTGCTCTGCTGTAAATTTGACATACTAACGGAATGACCAACTTCAACCCTGGAGTTAACACTGTACCCTATCCTAAACCTAAACCAACCCTATTGCAACCCTGACCCTATATCTTAGATGAAATAAAGCCTGGAGCAAACGCCACTGGAGCAAAGGTCATGTCACCAATTCACAGAAAAGGAGAACATTGCTACATACCAGTTTCCTGTAGAAATGGTCCCAAAGGGTAATGAGAATCTTGCTATGTGGTTCCCAGAGGTGGCACAGGACCAGAAAATGCTTCAGGTACGACTGGAGCGATGCCTCCGCAGTCCCTGCATCCTGTGGATATCATGATTCATTGAAATACTCACATTACAATGGGTGCTTTCACACAACAAAGGAGCATTCAGACTAGGGTTGGTATTCTGAAAACGTTCTTCGGACAAGCTGAAGAAGCATCCAGGATCGGACGTCAAACTGTTCTCTGTTTCAATAACAGTAAGGTCCAGATGAACAGATTTATTATCTCCTCATAATTTGTCTTTCTTCCTGGATGAATGAAAACATACATCCGTTCTTTTCTTTTCTCTCTGAGATTGGAAGACGCTAATAGCAAATCAGTATTCTGAAAATCTTCTAGTTCTTTTCTCTTTTTTTAAGGACTGCCCCTCTTTCATCTTCAGATATTACCATTCAAAATACACTTTATATTCCGTGCCTAACCAATAGAAGCGTTCCTTATGTCAAGAGAAAATTATGTGCACTGCACGTATACTAATTACTGCAAAATATCTTAACTGCGCGAAATTCAGAATACCACATGCACACTAGGTTCTCATTTTTGTAGAGCATGTTGCTTTTATCTGCGCAAGTTATAAATTTGTGCCCTCCGCATAGGTTAGAATAGGATTATCATCTTATGAATCTGGGTATGCGAGTCTTAAATTGAATTAAATCACCCACACAAAAACTGAAAATCACTGTCATTTAAAATTACAAAAATGTAGCCAGGACCTCTAAAAATCAACTTATGCTTGGGGATGAGGTCCTACAGCAGAGTCTATGAAGTGAGGCCCGACAGTAGCAGAGTCTACACATGAATATATGTACATAGCAGTCCTTGGCCTGTATTCTGAAGTCAGGTTTAATTTAGACCATGGTCTAACTCTGCTAAAATTATGGGAAGCCAAAAGTTTCAAAATTTTTATTAAGTTATATGTTTCTTATGTTTACTGTACTTTTTCCTGATTCATTGATGGTGAAGACAATCATCTATTTATACATGTATTTTTGACACAATTGTGAATGATTTGAGAGCCAAATGAGGTGAAATATTATATCTTTCCCGTTAGTGATTTCTGTAACAATTGGCTATCCATACTTAACCCTATCTAGGCCGGGGGGGGGCCTCGGAGGCCCCCCCCTCAACAAATCGCGCAATATTTTCGCCGCGCGAAATTTTTTGACCGCGCCACTTGCTGACTTTTTACTTTCAAGTCTTGCGCAACTTTTGAGACCAACTTTGCGTCCTCCGGGTACGTGGTTCCGAAATTACGCAACATTATGTAAGTGCATGTCAGACCGAAAATTGCTCAAAAACGTGATTTCGTGTACAAAGTCAATGCAAATAGTGTTTTCAACCAAAATTCATAAATGTATGATTATTTTTAGTTTTGCTGCTCTAAATGTATTTATTTTATGCTTTTTATGATCACAGAAGAGTCCCCAACAAATTTCATTGAAAAAACAATGAAAAACAAAAGGTCAAAAAACAAAGAAATACATAAGAAATTGCAAAAAACAATAAAATACATAAGAAAATGATTTGATATCGCAATTTTTTTCATGTACACTTGCTAAGAACACCACAAAGAGTTTCTATACCAAAAATTAGTACATTTGGAGCTTTATTTAGGGAGTTAGAGGATAAAGTATGATTTCGCATACTAATTACGCATAAATTAGCATAATCACTTAATAGCGACTCCCACGAAAAAAATTACTATACAATCTTGGAGATTATGTCCCAGGCAACCAGCATGCCAATTTTCGGCGTGATCGCGCGGTCGACGGCCGAGATCTTAGGGGGGGCCTGGGAGGCCCCCCCCCCGGCCATATGAACTCCCAAAATACCCCGGCCTAGATAGGGTTAAACCAAAACTTTAAGCCGCAGTTTAACTTAAACCTGATTCAGAATACGGGCCCTTATGTCTATATTAGACCAGAATTCTTGTTCATTCTTTACCTTTGACAAGACTTTCTTGAGAACATCTTCCACCAAGTACCAATGGCTCCTTGCAATGGGCTATAGAAAACAAAATGTTAACAGCGTATTAGAAATATGTTTGGTAATAGAAAATATTATCGAAAATCTGTACTGTTCATGTGAGATCTTTACAACATACAAACAAAATGACATTTCAAATAATGATTTCTTCTAAGATATTGAAGGTATTTTTTCGTTACATTTTCCTAACATTCCACCCATCTCAACCTTTGATATAGTGTCTGTGTACGTATTCACACTACAAAAGTAGCTCCTTTGCCCCCTCTTTCAGCCTTTTCCCATTTTGGCCCTGAATTTTATCTGTTGGGATGCCCATTCGTATTTTGTATTCCTGTCATATTTTGTTGCAAATAACTTTTCGCTGCTTGGCTAATAAAACCATGTATCTCAAATTTTAAATAGTTTGATGACAGCTCTGAATAAGCTAGATTTTAGAGTTTTAACATGGGTAGCAACATTCTTTTGCCTTGAAAGAGTTCTCCATGGATAGCAGGAGGCTGTTTTCAGGCAATATGAGACTGCCAACATTGCTATATTTTTTAAATACAGCCTTTACTAAGCTGCCTTCAAATTTCTAAATTTTGAGATACAAGTTTTTATCAGCCCTGTCACGTTTTGTAATGGTTGGGAGTTCTAAAGACAAAGGCAAAGCCACAAAGTATCATAGGTATCATGGTTTTCATACCCTGACTAATGAAACCAGTGCGATTCACGACTGATTACACGACTAGTAAAATGAATGATTACTTGTGTCTGTCCAATAATGAGACTAGTTTGCAAAATACCTTACAAGTACCTTGGCTAGTTACCAGACTATTAACCAGACTAATTAACTAATTAGCAAGTTGACTTGCTACCTGACTAGCTTATCTGACTGGTTACTTGATTGATATGGGGGTGGTTTCACAGAGATTTAAGTATGATTTAGAGTCGCACTTAAATGCCAATGCATACATGATATGCATCGCAAAATCTAATAGATCAATATGCAGTAGTGAACATCATCCTGGCATGATCTGACCAATGCGGTCATGCCTTTTATACTGCACATAACTAGGCATTGTGCGTATCTACGTCGTACTTAAATGTAGAATAGTTACCTGGCCAATTTCCTGTCCCGTCTTGTCATACTGATAGAGAGAAGATAACTGTTGAAGTATCCAGAAGCACAAACCTTCAGGATCCTTGGCTGTCGCACCTGAGAAACAGTATTCAAAAGATAAATATGAATTTCAATGAAAATTGAGAATGAAAAAGCAAAAAAAAAGATACAAAAACATACAAGGAAATTAACACCTGATAAAAATGAATAGGAAAAATTATATATTGTAATGCATTTGGATTTGAATTTGCTACAGAACTAGTGTTTCAATACCAATAGCATTATGTAGTCAGACCTCCATTGATTTCTTTTGATTGATTGGCTGATATGGCCTTTTATTTGCATCCAAGATAAATCATACATTTAACATGATAAAACAATATTTGAAAATATTATAAAGAGGCAAGTGATAAAAAAGCAAAATGTATAAACTATAATTTCACACAGAAATTAGTATAAGTAATGAATTCTATTATTCCCCCCCCCAAAAAAAAAATAAAGAAATAAAAAAATAGGGAGGAGATGAAGGGGACAAAAAGGGAAGGCTAGGGAGGAGAGGCGTGAAAGGGGAGGAGGGGTGAGGGAGAAGTAGATGGAGGGTTGCACAGGATGAAAAGGAGGAGGGGGTGAGGTAGAGGATGTAAGGAGGGACAGGGATAGATGAGGAGGAAGGTAAGATGGGGATAAAGACAAGGTGAGGAAGGAGAAGAGCTAGAGAAGAGAACTATGGAGGAGGGAGGGGGAGAAGACAGTGGAGGGCCGAGGAGGAGTGGTACAGGGAGCAGAGGGAGTTAACAATGTAAGGAGGAAGGAATAGAGGCAGATGATTGGAGGAACACACGCAGACACAGCAGGAGCATGGGAGGGAAAAGATGAAGTCAAGGGGTGAACAGAGGACCATCAAGTATGACAGTGGATTTGGAGTATACAAGTATGCTTCATTTATTAAGGCGACCGCACTCCTTATGATTGAACTCCGACCCGATTTCAGAATAAAATGTAGTAGAATTTGATGCTAATATTGAAACTTGGAATATCTTACTGTGTAATGTTCTAGATCATCGTACCAATACCTATGTTCAAACCTGTGACTGTGCTATCATCCTTCTTAGAATAAAAGCGAATTTAATATCTAGTCATAATGACGTCATAGCAGTCATACGATTGGCCACGATCTGTAACTTATTTGGCCTTTACCCCAAAATAAAGGCTTGCAATCTTTCAAAATTGTTATATTAGTATTATTATTTCAATTAATTCTTACCTCAAATAAATTGACATGTTCCATTCACATTGTCGGAAAATGACCAAAATGCAATTTGTTCCAAAATCGGATCGCAAACAGTTGTAAGGTGTGCGGTGGCCTTTAAAGTTATAAAATTGCAGAAAGGTAATGACAGAGCTTATAAGTAAGTAAAATTGGTAATAATTTACCATCATGGCAAGAAGACTTACCTCTGTTAGACTGGCCATCCACATTCTCTAATATAGGAGATAACAGTTGATGAATGATTCCCCAAAATGACTGTAAAAAAAATTTCAAAGTTAAGATTTATGAAGCAGTATTCAAATATACAAAATTTTATAGCTCCACAAATATATTTTCATACATGTAAAAGAGTTTATATCTAAGAAAACATTTATAGGGAAAAACAACAAAATTGACCTCTATTTATTTCAAAATGGGGATATTTCACTATCACATTTAGAGCACAGAAGGATCACCATTTTTTCATAGTTATGTGCAACTTATAACAAATCTTTATCAAACATTGAAATACAACAAAATATACTTCTATTTACCTCCTAAAATGGAAAATTTAGCACATGAAAGGGGCGTCAGTCATTTGTAAAGTTGTGCATAACATACAGAGAGCTTTATGAATATTACATAGGACTTTGAAAATGACTGCATCATTTTTATTCCAAAATAATTGAGTTGAAATCAAATCATTGAAGACTACAATTCTCATTGTTACTAAGCATCTGAATTAGATATTTTCTTCAGAAAATAGACTAAAAAATATGTATCATGAAAAAAAAAATGATAATGACTATTCAATAGGAAATACAACCTAAAAAGGGGAAAAAATTAGGTTAATCATTTAGCACAAGAAAGTCATTGATAAAGAAGCAACATCTGGGGCCTGTTGCAGCTAAATCAAGCACAACTTGATTTTCAACCAATCAACAGCGTGCATTTGGGACTTGCGATTGATTTCTTGGCTTGCGTTTAAACGCAACTCTTTCTGCAACAGGCCCAAGAGCAGTTTTATGAAAAGGGTTCAGTATGTGTCCTTTACCGTAGCAGAGTTATTCATATGTCTGTGATCAAGAAGGTGGATGAGAAGGATCCACATTTCCTTCAAACAGTTACAAGGGAAGAGAGACGTCTGATGGACTTCATTCAAAGATAGCTGCAAATAAAAATATTATGGTTTTATTTAGCACTTCATACATCAAGACAATATATATAGATTTATCCTAACCCATTGATGGTGTTTTATAACACTGTTCATGAAGTAATGCATGATCACTGGTACATGTTCCTAGGTGCTAAAGTCAGCTGCCCAACTTCGGCAAAAGGAAGCAAGTAACACACGAGTCAAATCTGAGTTACTGTGGTTTCTGAAACACCCTTTGTATGTTGCACGTTCAGGCAAAATTTGGGGAAGAAATGATCGTTCTATGGAAAGATATTGAAGAAAATATGCTGTTAAATCACATTGATGCCGGTGTAAATGATGAACACACATTGCTCATTTACAACAAATGATACTTTTGTAACTTGCTTCCTTTTGCCAAAGTACGGCAGTCAGGTACATAATGATATAGTATTCAGCACAAGAGGTCACCAGTCATGCGTATTCATGAAAATGTAAATGGAAAGGAATGATTAACACATCAATCCTTTGTACTTCAGTTGCATAATTTTGATAATTCTATACTGTATTTCTACCTAGAATTAAGTTCTAGTAATCATGTTTTGACACTTACATTCTTTGCTATTTAGTACATATTCCTGTAAACATGTCTTGAGAATTCATTTTTCTACATATTTCTTTGCTTAACAGCATTTTGTCCCACATTTAGAGTGCTCCCTTAATTTTTATGTATTTGTATTTATTATTAAACAGCTACCCTGCAATCAAATTCTAGCTAGCCCACACATGAGGTATGCCTTCCTCTACTCCCTGGGGAGTGAGGGATTCCAAGATCAAATTGCAGAGCATACTACACTAGCTTAAGCAACCTACTGGTGTTTAACACCTGGGTGGGAAGTAGTAAAGGGTACGTTGACATCTTACAAAAAGACGCAAATGGCATAGTGGTATTCAAAGACAAACTCTGATTAGTGGTGATTTTTTTACCATCATCATCATCATTATCATCATCATCCTTATGAACGAAATTACCAACCTGATTGTAACGTATTGTAGCAGTGGTGAGAAGATCTTGCATTAATCTATCAACTTGCTTGTTAAAACATTCAACTATTTCAATCTCATGAGAAGAACCTAAGAGAAAGGGTGAGAGGAGAGAAAGAGAGAGGAGCAAATATTACATAAAGATAGAAACACACAGACAGATATAGAGAAAGGATGTTAGACGGGGGGGGGGGGGAGGGTATTACGAAATCAATTGAATCAAAAATGAACTAATACTGGGTAATGTCATCAGTTCCCTCATTTGTATACCGACCAGGATGTGCATATAACTGTTTTATAAACTAAGCGAAAAAAATAATTACTTTCTTATTTTACATCTGATTTTGATGAAATTTTCAATGAGATGCATGTTGATTTTTCTCTTTTTATTCAATTAATCTTCATGTTGAGGTGAACTTGCCCTTTGATTTACACAAATAGTGGAGTCCTTAATTCAAAACAGTGAGCTCAATAACGATGTAACCTAAATAATAAGTGTCAATATAGTGTGATGTGTTAAAAGCACACATTCATTTTGGGATGCTTTCTCAATATACAGTACATACATTGGGGGCGTCATCATGGTCTAGTGGTTATGACTCTTGTCTTTCAATCTGAGGGACGTGGGTTCAATTCCAGACCAAGGCATGTTTTCCTTCAGCTGGAAATTCATCAACATTGTGCTGCACTCAACCCAGGTGAATTGAATGGGTACCTGGTAGGAATTTATTCCTTGAAACGCAGAGATCATAACAGCTGCTTTGCTATCGCAAAGGATTATGCTGCATTACTGTAGAGTGCTTAGAGACTTTTGATAAAGTATTAAGCGCTATATACATGTAAGCAAGTATGATTAATATCCTGAATTACAACATAGGCGTAATCAATGCAAGAAATCTGAATAGCTCATGGTTTCTAACCACAGAATTGAAACCTTTGTGAATTCAGCCTTTTGTGTTTTGAGCGCAATGTTTTTACCTGTGGTAGAAACATGAAGATGATGAAGAACTTGTATGATGTACCACCTGACATCTAGATGACAATGAAGAAGAAGATGATCATGTGATGCCTAAAAGGAGAGAAATACACATATTTGTTATTTTCATAATTCACTATATTATTGGTGATTGGTCTCAGTGTGTAGCATGCTGGACCATCCAGGTGATCTGTCAGCTGGGTGCTCTCAGATGCTGTGTACAGTATGTTGGTTAGTGTTGTAGGTTTCACGGTATCTTTCCTGGGCAAATGTTGGTCCTGAAAAGGACCACCCAAACTCGACGTTTCGACAAGTGTTCCTGTCGTCTTCACGAGAATTCCTCTGAAGACGACAGGAAAACTTGTTGAAATGTGTCGAAATGAATCAATGAATTAATACATGCATAGACATATTTATGAATAGATAAAGGCATCAATAAATGAATAAACAAATAAACTAGTCATATTGATTAAATTCACAATACAATTCATTTATTAATCATATAAAATACAAAGCAATTTTATACAATTTAATGTGGCTGGGGAATTGCAATAAAAGCCTATGGCTTGTAAAAAACGCTTCCCTTGAGAAAACATACAAAACAGAAAATCAAGAAAAGAAAGCAACAATCATATTCAAAAATTCAATTACAATCACACTCATAAACAACAGACAGAAAAACACTAGAAAGAGCTGTAAGATCAATATGGAAGTAAAAAGAGTTTTTTTTATATTACATTTAAAGGCATATTTTGGATGAATTTCTTTCATTTCAGATGCAAGATAATTCCATAACTTCGCACATTTAAAGATGTTATGCTATGTCAAATTCATATGACCATTTGATTAAAAAATACAAGACTAAATAAGAAATAAATAAATAAATAAATATAAATATAATACCTGTCTATCACGAGAAGTGAAATACTGCCTGGACGAAGAGAGTTCATTCAGCCTCCCAATAAACATAGATACATTATCTAATTCAGTTGCTAGTCTTAGTGGAAAACCTTCCACTTGCTGACTATACAAAGATGGCACCACATTTAAGTCTTGAGAAGAGACTAACCTGGATGTAGCCAAATACCTGCAAATGGAAATTTGTAAAATGTTTATTTAAAATGGTCAAATTCCAAGTTATTTCTTTGAGATTCTAAAACTGTTATCACACAATATTTCACCCAATTTCAGGACAAAAAAAGGTTTGATATATAATTTTCAAATGTTCAATATCCATGTCTTTTGATCAAATCAAATCCCCAATTATTGATTTTCAACACAAAGCACTTTTCATTTTGCTCATGCAGCTGTCACCATCAAAGGCTACAGTGTTCTCTTCTACTTCTTTTTATGAATGGGATGCAGTATAAATTAATTTGCAGTTTGTTGTCAGTTCATTCTTAAAAATAACTTCTTGCTTGAATGAACAACTGTTGCCCTTGCAGACAACTTTGGAATCTTTGAACATTTCTTTTGGATGTGCACTTGTGTTTTTGTTTTCTCTTTAGACTAAAAAATCATCAGAAAATCAGGATGGTAATTCATCTAAACTCTTTGCTTCCAGTTTGTCTTCAAATGCTCTTTTGTTGAGGAATAATAAAGCAATATTGACTGGCCTCGGGGCGATACAACAGGTATCGCCTCAACTAGATTTATATTGTAGTAGAATTGTAGACGAAGGTGATATTAGTTTAGTGAGGACGATATATGCCGTTTCGCCCCCAGGCCAGTCAATATTGCTATATTATTATTAACTAAATCAGAAATCTAGAGCAAAAATCATTAAAATTTATATATATTAGAGTTTAAGAATGGGAATCTATTTTGTCGTCCTGAGCAGACTGGGCCTCTGAACTTGACTATTGTGACGTAATTGAAATGAAGCGTCCCTGGCCAGGGGACGCAGTTTCCAGCGTTGTCTCAACTTGATTAACATTGTGACATATAGCACTGCGGGTTTCAAGGAAGCGTACAAAAACGCGTAGAATGCCCGGATGTTAGCTCTACCTAATTGCCCGCTAACACATTTTCTCACTGACTTTCCTGAGCGGGAAATAAATTTGGTCTGTGGATAAACAATTTGAAACTTATTGAACGACCATTTGATCACAGACATAAGCAAGCAATAATGTATTAAAGTTGCCCTGCTCAGATGTCTTATACAGTGAATAATACCAAACGTTGAAAGCTTACTTTGAAAACTTTTGTTGAATGATATTATAATCTATCTTCAGTCTTCTTCAATATTGATACAAACCTTTGAATGAAAGAATGTACGTAGAAGAAGAAATGTAAGACCTGTTCTCTCAACTTGTTGCTGGCTTCTATGAGTGGATCTGTAGGGTGGAAATGAAATCAGTTTTAAAGTCACTCAACTCTTTGCATGCTTTATTAACCCAATTTTAATTCTCATTAACCTAAAACCTTAGTGGAAACATTTTATAAATATCATACAAAATCTTTCATACAGCTTTATTATATCATGCATAACTTTACAATAGACTGAATTATGAAGTGTAAAAACTGTAAGCTCAACTGTTGTCATGAAATGTTAAGAAATTATCGCTGTATATTTACTTCATATGTACACTAACAATCCATTTATAAAAACAACTTAAAAGAGACAAGAAGCCTGTTGCATAAAACTTTTTACCTGAGAAAACTCTGGTAAAACTGAAAACTAAGGTTAGTCTGAGCTCCGCCAGGACAGGGCAAAAACTCCTGTAAAAACAACCCGAGTTTTCTCAGGTAAAAATTTTTATACAACGGGCCCAAGAATATTATCGAGGAGGTAATCTGCATGATTCAATGTGGAAATATAATCAGAGGAAACCAAAATTTGTGGTCACATTTGACTGTTGGTCCTAACAATTGGTCACAGAGCAGTTTTAGCTGCCTGTTTACTATTTTCAAGAAAAAGTATTTTTTATTTTTAAAGTAATATCAAAGGAAACCAAAACCCAAGAGAAGCATTCTTATTGGAAAGAGTATGAGAGGAACCGTTTTAAAAAAGTTTCAACAAAATCAGTTATGAAATAAGCAAGTTATGGACAATTAAAAAAGTCTTGTTGTACTTTCTATGTGGATCCTCAAATTGGCAAACGTGCTTCAAAATGGCTGATTTTGTGGACAACTCTCCATTTGTTTTGTACACATATTTTCAGATTTTTCCCTTTAATTTACATATTTTACATTATCACCTCCTGACCTTGACATATATGGTGTGGATTATATTTTCCCATGACATATGTTGTGCTCAGAAGGAGGCAAGATGCAATTTGAAAGATAATGAGGAAAATCTGAAAATTTGTGTACAAGACAAATGGAGAGTTGTCCACAAAATCAGCCATTTTGAAGCACGTTTGCCAATTTGAGGATCCACATACACGTAGAAAGTACAACAAGACTTTTTAATCGTCCATAACTTGCTTGTTTCATAACCCGATTTTGATGAAACTTTTTTAAAATTGTTCCTCTCATTTTACTCTTTCCAATAAGATTTCTTTTCTTCTTGGGTTTTAGTTTCCTTTAATATGTGACTGAGACACACATTTTGCTTGCTATACTCCACTTGTTCATAAGATTATGCACAGCTTTGATGGACAGTTTTGTGAAAAGTTATTTGATTACCTACCTGTTACAGACCAATGACTCTGCTTCCCCAGTAAAGACTCTATCTTTCCAAGCACCTGCCTGATTGACAGTATATAGAACAAGGTGGAAGAAAAAACATACAGGGAAGTAGTAATTTTGTTGGAATCTTTGAGGGAATTTCTCAAAGATGACCCAACCCAGTTAGGAAATTGTTTGGAAAGAAAATTAGAAATAAATGTAAAAAAAAAAAAAACTGTGTAGCATATGCAGTGCGTCCCACAAAAAACGAAACCGAGATTTATCGATGATTTATCGTAACTTAATCACAAATACAATAGACAAATGACCTACTATTTTAAAGCTTAGAATTTCCTCTTTCATCTGGAATTACTTAAATTATTTCTCAATCACCCATGAGTGAGCAAAAACAATTTGAAAAGGGGATTCCAAAAAGTCACTTGGCGGGCCGTATCTGGGTTTTAAAAAGAAAACCACATTTTTAAAGAGTTCAATATCTGCTCTTTAATTTGGTACCTCAATTACAGAAAATGGTAAAGGAATAACAAAGTTCTGGTTATTTGAAATAAGGCTCGAATATCAATAATTTCATAAAATGAAGAGGTTTTACAGGCTAGCGTTTAAACTCCCTTGACACTCTGTTTTGTTGACGATCAGCCATGCATTAACTCTTTTGTTACCGTGCGATAGCTTCTGTGGGAAACTGGTGAAAACACGTTTATTTAATGAAATTATGGAAATACAAGCATTGTTTTGAGGGACCATAACTTTTTTACTTCTTGCCCATTTTTTGTGATTAAGGTATCAAATATAAGAGCAGATATTTAACTTTTTAGTAATGTGACTTTCTTTTCGAAATTTAGATACCCCGCCAAATGAGTTTTTGGCATCCTTTCTTTGAATTGTTTTTGCTCACTCATGCATGAATGAGGAATAATCTAAGTAGTACCAGATGAAAGAAGAAATTCTAAGCTTTACGATGGTAGGTCATTTGTCTATTTTATTTATGATTAAGTTATGATAGATCATCACTAAATCTCGGTTTCGTTTTTTCTGGGACGCACTGTACAATTACGTGTAGGGGAAAGTTTTATACAAGGTGGTTCATGAACCACAAGTCTCGCCTGATTTGCAATCACTAAAATATGCAATATGATATTTTGACCTTTAGATGACCTTTCACCTTAACATCTTCAAGAATACATTGTGGTCTCACCCAGTGATTATTTGTACTAAGTTGATGTAGACATAAAGAATTGAGAGCAAGTTGAAAAAAAATTGAAAAAGGATGGACATTACCTTGTATCATTCGATCCTCAGATGACCTTTGATCCCATCATCATTTGTACCAAGTGTAAACATAATTGATGCAGAAATAATGAAATGAGAGCAGCTTAACCCTAAAAGGACTGGGCTATTTGAGATACGTACAGCTATTGAGGATGGTGGGGGGAGGGGGCATCATGACCTGCCATTTGCGCAATTGGGTCGAATTTTAGCACATTTTTTACCACATACAAAGCTACAGGTAAAAAAAATCAAAATTTTTAAAATTTATTATGATCTATGCAAATTCAATTTGGAAAAGCATTATTTGCATATATAACACCCGATTTCACTTAAAAATTTATTTTTTTTCCCCAGATGTCATCTTTCTTGCAATCTTTAATCAAAGGTTTCCACACTGTGAAAGCCAAAATTTTCTTTATGTATTTCTTCATTTCTTCATCTTTTTTGCCATTGTATTTTTTAATGGAAATTATTACAGAACACTTAACAACTGAGTTGAACCCTACATTACTTAAGCAGACCAATTAGATCTGAAAATAATCACCCTTTTATGAATTTTATCTCCCATAGACTGTACACAAAGTATAAAAATGAGCCATTTTCAACATGACATTGTCTTATAAAAAGTCATGTGGCGTCGTGACACTATACCCGTTGCAAATTTGGTCTCAAAAGTTGCCCGAGACTTACCAAATTGGATCAAAATTGATACAAATATAAAGAAATGAGAACAAGTTGCATGAAAAACTTCAAAAAAGGATATGGACATTACCTCATATCATTTGACCTTTGACCCCTAGATGGCCTTTGTCTCCATCATCCTCATGAACACACATGTGGCATTACCCAGGGATCATATGGATCATGTGTGAGCATAATTGATCCAAAAATAACAAAATGAGAACAAGTAATTGAACAAAAACTTAATATTTTGACCCCTAGATGACCTTTGATCCATCATCCTCAACAACACACATGTGTTATTACCCAAGGATTCATTCAAACAAGTGTGATGGAAATGAGAAATGAGAGCAAGTTGAACGAAAATTAGTTAATGTATGAACATGACCTCATATCATTTGACCTTTTAAAGCTCCTAAATTACCTTTGGCCCCATCATTCTCATAGGCTTGTGTGTGGTATTATCCAAGGATCGTATTTACCATGTATGAACATAACTGATGCAGAAATAAAGAAATGAGAGCAAGTTGAACAAAGACTGGACATTTTTTTAACAGACCAACAGACAACATATTAAGTCACATTCGCAGGCCGATGGCAGCACATAGGGGGTACATGGTGGGGTGACCATTTTTTTTAAACACCAGTCCTCACCGGCCAAAAAGTAACACATCACAGTAACAATTGCCATCTTGAGGTCGCGTCCATACCATCAAAATTATTTTGGGCCAGGGAGGCAGCGATCAACGTCCGGTCATCAATTGGACACCTGATAATAATCACAAATTAATCAGAGCGATAGCCAGAGGATGAACCGGACATCGTAAGATTATTGATCAAGTATCCTACGGACATCAATGCTAAATGATGAGCTTTTTAAAGGGCCCCCGATGCATCTCTAATCACCGACCATTGTCCGTCCAATGTCAATCACATTGGTCATACATCAATGCATACCGGGCGGACATCCATCGGTTAGCGACTAATGTCCGGACAGACATAGGTAATAGATAATCGGCCAATATCTGACTGATATCTGCTCTCAAGGACTTGACCTCCGATGCTGGAAACACCGGTCGATTCACGGCTGGACATTGGACGATACTTAAACGATGTGTCAAGGATGGGTGGGCGATTCAAAAGATTGGTGGAGATATTCGAAAATTTTATCTCCCAGTATCTTTGTCTGATCACCCCAACGATGCTACCTGAGAGCCTCAGCCTTCGTACGATGATCACAAGCGTCTGGTCGGCACCAGTCCAAAATGGCCCCCAAAACACATCGCAAGTACATCGTTAACCTGATCGGACTTGAATGTGACTGAGCTAATAACGGACCAACAGCAAAAGTGATCACTGGTCTCTGCGGAACTTCGTTCAGGTGAGACAAAATGGGGGGGGGGGGGCTAAAATGAAAGCCTAACCAAACAGATTGAAAGTCCCCTTAAAATGATAGGTGGAGTAAGATTTCCTTATGAACCCCCCTGGGCATCAATCCCAACAAATCAGCTGACTGATTTGGTAATACCTTTCGTCTACAGAGTAGAAGACTTTGCCTCATAAGCACATACATGTAATTCACAGGCCATCTTCTGCCAGTCAAAATCTACATACATGTAAACTATCCAAGCTATTTAAAAAATGTATTAAAATCTGAATGGTCATGGACAATCACCTCCAAATTACAGAGAAAGGTCCTGTAGGCACATAATTCACAGGCCATATACAAGCTAGGTATTCATAGAACAAACAAGCTAAGTATTAAATCTAAGTGACATATAATCTGACTGGGCATTGCCATTGCTTCTACATTTTAATGGGCAAAGCCCAACAAATCAACATAGTGGCCCTATCTTTCACCTAGACACATACTTTACAGACGACCATCTCCCAACCAGAATAGCTTTAAATTATGCGAACTATAAAAAAAGGGACGTTGCCCAGCAGGCACATAAGTAACAGGCCACCATCTCCCAGCCAAACTGTATATAAACTACTAGTATTAAAAACATAAATATTAAAAATCTCATACTGTTCACCTACTAGAATTTAACATGCGGGGCTGTACATGCCAGATATCACCCAATCTAAGCTATATGAACCTCTTCAAGTGACTGGACGAGGCAGGTCGCTGAAATTAATGAGGGGCATCATTAGCATACGCTCTAGGCTGAGTCTACAGCTTTTGTGTTTGCCTTTACGAGTCTGATGCTAATTTGTGAAAGGCACTCAATACTTCTGGAGAAAAGACTATGGCTGTGAAGCTGCCACTGCCTAAACACTCCGGTCTTGAGTTACTTATTTTTATCAACTAGGAATAGGTGCAGATTTTTAGTTACGAAAAACTGCCACTGGACATTTGTCAATAAGATGCATTGGTTAGGCTATGCGTAACAGCATCAGAGTCAGAACATAGACGAAAGCTGCAACCTCTTCGATTTTTGGTTGGCACATCATAATGAAATGGGATTGAAATTGAACTTAGCAGAATTCAACTAATCCAACTCTCTGACCCACTTATTCCCCCCCCTCCTCGCAACATTCCCAACAAATCAACTGACTGGGCGTGGCCGTTCACCAGGCAAAACCCTGAAGGCACTTATTTCACAGGCCACCATCTCCCAGCCAAACTCACTATCCAAACTATGAAAAAAATCCCAACAAATCAACTAACTTGGCATGGTTATTCACTTCAAATTATTGGGCAAGGTCCTGTAGGCATATAATTCAGAGGCCATAGGTAATTAATCTAAGCTACTACTATTAAATAATCAACTGATGAAGTGGCCTTGCCTTTAACCTCGACACATACTTTATAAACCTTCATATCCTAATTCTATGCAGACAATAAAAATAGATGTGACTGGGCATGGCCGTTCAGCTACACTCAAGGGAGGTTGCCTGTGGTAGGCAAGTATTTCTCAGGCCACCATCTCCAAGCCAAAACCTATGTAAAAAAAGAAGAAAATCTGACAGGGCATTGCCACTGCTACTACAGTTTAAAAGACAAAACCTAAAAAAAAAACTGACGTAATGGCCCTAATTTTCACCTAGACATGTACTTTACAGGCCACCATCTCCCAGATCAGAATATCCATCTCCCCTCCCAACCCTGGCAACAATCCCAGCAAAAATGTAAAATTAAACTGTATTTAAAACTATTAAAAGACATCCTTCCCACTCCCCCTCCCACCCCTGGCAACAATCCAAACAAATCATCTGACTGGGCGTGGCCGTTCACCTACAGTTCAAGGGACGTTGCCCGGTAGGCACATTATTTACAGGCCACCATCTCCTTGCAAAAATGAATGGAAACTACATAACATTTAAAACTATTAAAAAATCCCTCCGCTCCCGTTGCCTGCTTGCATATAATTCAAAGGACCCCAACATCCCACAAAAAATTAATCTGCAGTACAAGGGACGTTGCCTGCTGGCACATAATTGTCAGGCCATTATCTCCCCACCAAAATGTAACTATAAAACTAAAACTGTATTAAAACTATCACAACACAACCTTCCCCATCCCCCTCCTGGTAACAATCCAATCAAATCTGACTGAGCGTGGCCTTAAACCTACAGTTTAAGGGACATTGCCCGGTAGGCACATAATTCACAGGCCACCATCTCCCAGTTAAAATGTAAGTAAACTATATTTAAAACTATTAAAAATATCCCTCCCCTCCCCCACCCTGACTGAGCGTGGCCGTTCACCTACAGTTCAAGGGACATTGCCCGGTAGGCACATAATTCACAGGCCACCATCTCCCAGTCAAAATATATGTAAACTACATATTAAAACTATTAAAAACATCCCTCCCCCTCCCACCCTGACTGGGCGTGGCCATTCACCTACAGTTCAAGGGACATTGCCCGGTAGGCACATAATTCACAGGCCACCATCTCCCAGCCAAAATGGATGTAAACTTCATATCAAAATTATCCCCAAAATCCCTGCCCCATCCTGACTGAGCGTGGCCGTTCACCTACAGTTCAAGGGACATTGCCCGGTGGGCACATAATTCACAGGCCACCATCTCCCAGCCAAAATGGATGTAAACTGCATATTAAAATTATCAAAAAAATCCCTCCCCCTCCCTCTTCCCCAACCCCTGGTAAACATTCCGAACAAATCATCTGACTGGGCATGGCCGTTCACCTACAGTTCAAGGGACATTGCCCGGTAGGCACATAATTCACAGGCCACCATCTCCCAGCCAAAATGTACGTAAATGACATATTAAAACTATTAAAAACATCCCTCTCACTCTGACTGGGCGTGGCCGTTCACCTACAGTTCAAGGGACATTGCCCGGTAGGCACATAATTCACAGGCCACCATCTCCCAGCCAAAATGGATGTAAACTGCATATTAAAATTATCCAAAAAATCCCTGCCCCCTGCCCCAAACTCTGGGAAACATTCCAAACAAATCATCTGACTGGGCATGGCCGTTCACCTACAGTTCAAGGGACATTGCCCGGTAGGCACATAATTCACAGGCCACCATCTCCCAGCCAAAATGGATGTAAACTGCATATTAAAATTATCAAAAAAATCCCTCCCCCTCCCCCAAACTCTGGGAAACATTCGAAACAAATCATCTGACTGGGCGTGGCCATTCACCTACAGTTCAAGGGACATTGCCCGGTAGGCACATAATTCACAGGCCACCATCTCCCAGCCAAAATGGATGTAAACTGCATATTAAAATTATCAAAAAAATCCCTCCCCCTCCCTCTTCCCCAACCCCTGGTAAACATTCCGAACAAATCATCTGACTGGGCATGGCCGTTCACCTACAGTTCAAGGGACATTGCCCGGTAGGCACATAATTCACAGGCCACCATCTCCCAGCCAAAATGGATGTAAACTGCATATTAAAATTATCCAAGAAAATCCCTCCCCCATCCTGACTGGGCGTGGCCGTTCACCTCAGTTCAAGGGACATTGCCCGGTGGGCACATAATTCACAGGCCACCATCTCCCAGCCAAAATGGATGTAAACTGCATATTAAAATTATCCCAAAAATCCCTCCCCCTCCCTCTTCCCCAACCCCTGGTAAACATTCCAAACAAATCATCTGACTGGGCATGGCCGTTCACCTACAGTTCAAGGGACACTGCCCGGTAGGCACATAATTCACAGGCCACCATCTCCCAGTCAAAATATATGTGAACTACATATCAAAACTATCAAAAACATCCCTCCCACCCTGACTGGGCGTGGCCGTTCACCTACAGTTCAAGGGACATTGCCCGGTAGGCACATAATTCACAGGCCACCATCTCCCAGCCAAAATGGATGTGCATATTAAAATTATCAAACTGCATATTAAAATTATCAAAAAATCCCTCCCCCTCCCTCTTCCCCAACCCCTGGTAAACATTCCGAACAAATCATCTGACTGGGCATGGCCGTTCACCTACAGTTCAAGGGACATTGCCCGGTAGGCACATAATTCACAGGCCACCATCTCCCAGTCAAAATATATGTGAACTACATATCAAAACTATTAAAAACATCCCTCCCCCTCCCACCCTGACTGGGCGTGGCCATTCACCTACAGTTCAAGGGACATTGCCCGGTAGGCACATAATTCACAGGCCACCATCTCCCAGTCAAAATATATGTGAACTACATATCAAAACTATTAAAAACATCCCTCCCCCTCCCACCCTGACTGGGCGTGGCCATTCACCTACAGTTCAAGGGACATTGCCCGGTAGGCACATAATTCACAGGCCACCATCTCCCAGCCAAAATGGATGTAAACTGCATATTAAAATTATCCCAAAAATCCCTCCCCCTCCCTCTTCCCCAACCCCTGGTAAACATTCCAAACAAATCATCTGACTGGGCATGGCCGTTCACCTACAGTTTAAGGGACATTGCCCGGTAGGCACATAATTCACAGGCCACCATCTCCCAGCCAAAATGGATGTAAACTGCATATTAAAATTATCAAAAAATCCCTCCCCCTCCCTCTTCCCCAACCCCTGGTAAACATTCCGAACAAATCATCTGACTGGGCATGGCCGTTCACCTACAGTTCAAGGGACATTGCCCGGTAGGCACATAATTCACAGGCCACCATCTCCCAGCCAAAATGGATGTAAACTGCATATTAAAATTATCCAAGAAAATCCCTCCCCCATCCTGACTGGGCGTGGCCGTTCACCTCAGTTCAAGGGACATTGCCCGGTGGGCACATAATTCACAGGCCACCATCTCCCAGCCAAAATGGATGTAAACTGCATATTAAAATTATCCCCAAAATCCCTCCCCCTCCCTCTTCCCCAACCCCTGGTAAACATTCCAAACAAATCATCTGACTGGGCATGGCCGTTCACCTACAGTTTAAGGGACATTGCCCGGTAGGCACATAATTCACAGGCCACCATCTCCCAGCCAAAATGGATGTAAACTGCATATTAAAATTATCAAAAAATCCCTCCCCCTCCCTCTTCCCCAACCCCTGGTAAACATTCCGAACAAATCATCTGACTGGGCATGGCCGTTCACCTACAGTTCAAGGGACACTGCCCGGTAGGCACATAATTCACAGGCCACCATCTCCCAGTCAAAATATATGTGAACTACATATCAAAACTATTAAAAACATCCCTCCCCCTCCCACCCTGACTGGGCGTGGCCATTCACCTACAGTTCAAGGGACATTGCCCGGTAGGCACATAATTCACAGGCCATCTCCCAGCCAAAATGGATGTAAACTGCATATTAAAATTATCCAAAAAATCCCTGCCCCCTGCCCCATCCTGACTGGGCGTGGCCGTTCACCTACAGTTCAAGGGACATTGCCCGGTAGGCACATAATTCACAGGCCACCATCTCCCAGCCAAAATGGATGTAAACTGCATATTAAAATTATCAAAAAAATCCCTGCCCCCTGCCCCATCCTGACTGGGCATGGCCGTTCACCTACAGTTCAAGGGACACTGCCCGGTAGGCACATAATTCACAGGCCACCATCTCCCAGCCAAAATGGATGTAAACTGTATATTAAAATTATCAAAAAAATCCCTCCCCCTCCCTCTTCCCCAACCCCTGGTAAACATTCCGAACAAATCATCTGACTGGGCATGGCCGTTCACCTACAGTTCAAGGGACACTGCCCGGTAGGCACATAATTCACAGGCCACCATCTCCCAGTCAAAATGTATGTGAACTACATATCAAAACTATCAAAGACATCCCTCCCACCCTGACTGGGCGTGGCCGTTCACCTACAGTTCAAGGGACATTGCCCGGTAGGCACATAATTCACAGGCCACCATCTCCCAGCCAAAATGGATGTAAACTGCATATTAAAATTATCAAAAAACATCCCTCCCATCCTGACTGGGCATGGCCATTCACCTACAGTTCAAGGGACATTGCCCGGTAGGCACATAATTCACAGGCCATATACAAGCTAGGTATTCATAGAACAAACAAGCTAAGTATTAAATCTAAGTGACATATAATCTGATTGGGCATTGCCATTGCTTCTACATTTTAATGGGCAAAGCCCAACAAATCAACATAGTGGCCCTATCTTTCACCTAGACACATACTTTACAGACGACCATCTCCCAACCAGAATAGCTTTAAATTATGCGAACTATAAAAAAGGGACGTTGCCCAGCAGGCACATAAGTAACAGGCCACCATCTCCCTGCCAAACTGTATATAAACTACTAGTATTAAAAACATAAATATTAAAAATCTCATACTGTTCACCTACTAGAATTTAACATGCAGGGCTGTACATGCCAGATATCACCCAATCGAAGCTATATGAACCTCTTCAAGTGACTGGACGAGGCAGGTCGCTGAAATTAATGAGGGGCATCATTAGCATACGCTCTAGGCTGAGTCTACAGCTTTTGTGTTTGCCTTTACGAGTCTGATGCTAATTTGTGAAAGGCACTCAATACTTCTGGAGAAAAGACTATGGCTGTGAAGCTGCCACTGCCTAAACACTCCGGTCTTGAGTTACTTATTTTTATCAACTAGGAATAGGTGCAGATTTTTAGTTACGAAAAACTGCCACTGGACATTTGTCAATAAGATGCATTGGTTAGGCTATGCGTAACAGCATCAGAGTCAGAACATAGACGAAAGCTGCAACCTCTTCGATTTTTGGTTGGCACATCATAATGAAATGGGATTGAAATTGAACTTAGCAGAATTCAACTAATCCAACTCTCTAACCCACTTATTCCCCCCCCCCCTCCTCGCAACATTCCCAACAAATCAACTGACTGGGCGTGGCCGTTCACCAGGCAAAACCCTGAAGGCACTTATTTCACAGGCCACCATCTCCCAGCCAAACTCACTATCCAAACTATGAAAAAAATCCCAACAAATCAACTAACTTGGCATGGTTATTCACTTCAAATTATTGGGCAAGGTCCTGTAGGCATATAATTCAGAGGCCATAGGTAATTAATCTAAGCTACATATAATCAGACTGGATATGAGTATTGCTACTACTATTAAATAATCAACTGATGAAGTGGCCTTGCCTTTAACCTCGACACATACTTTATAAACCTTCATATCCTAATTCTATGCAGACAATAAAAATAGATGTGACTGGGCATGGCCGTTCAGCTACACTCAAGGGAGGTTGCCTGTGGTAGGCAAGTATTTCTCAGGCCACCATCTCCAAGCCAAAACCTATGTAAAAAAAGAAGAAAATCTGACAGGGCATTGCCACTGCTACTACAGTTTAAAAGACAAAACCTAAAAAAAAAACTGACGTAATGGCCCTATTTTTCACCTAGACATGTACTTTACAGGCCACCATCTCCCAGATCAGAATATCCATCTCCCCTCCCAACCCTGGCAACAATCCCAGCAAAAATGTAAAATTAAACTGTATTTAAAACTATTAAAAGACATCCTTCCCACTCCCCCTCCCACCCCTGGCAACAATCCAAACAAATCATCTGACTGGGCGTGGCCGTTCACCTACAGTTCAAGGGACGTTGCCCGGTAGGCACATTATTTACAGGCCACCATCTCCTTGCAAAAATTAATGGAAACTACATTTAAAACTATTAAAAAATCCCTCCGCTCCCGTTGCCTGCTTGCATATAATTCAAAGGACCCCAACATCCCACAAAAAATTAATCTGCAGTACAAGGGACGTTGCCTGCTGGCACATAATTGTCAGGCCATTATCTCCCCACCAAAATGTAACTATAAAACTAAAACTGTATTAAAACTATCACAACACAACCTTCTCCATCCCCCTCCTGGCAACAATCCAATCAAATCAGCTGACTGAGCGTGGCCTTAAACCTACAGTTTAAGGGACATTGCCCGGTAGGCACATAATTCACAGGCCACCATCTCCCAGCCAAAATGGATGTAAACTACATTTAAAACTATTAAAAACATCCCTCCCCCTCCCACCCTGACTGGGCGTGGCCATTCACCTACAGTTCAAGGGACATTGCCCGGTAGGCACATAATTCACAGGCCACCATCTCCCAGCCAAAATGGATGTAAACTGCATATTAAAATTATCCAAGAAAATCCCTCCCCCATCCTGAGTGGGCGTGGCCGTTCACCTACAGTTCAAGGGACATTGCCCGGTGGGCACATAATTCACAGGCCACCATCTCCCAGCCAAAATGGATGTAAACTGCATATTAAAATTATCCCAAAAATCCCTCCCCCTCCCTCTTCCCCAACCCCTGGTAAACATTCCGAACAAATCATCTGACTGGGCATGGCCGTTCACCTACAGTTCAAGGGACATTGCCCGATAGGCACATAATTAACAGGCCACCATATCCCAGCCAAAATGTACGTAAATGACATATTAAAACTATTAAAAACATCCCTCCCACTCTGACTGGGCGTGACCGTTCACCTACAGTTCAAGGGACATTGCCCGGTAAACACATAATTCACAGGCCACCATCTCCCAGCCAAAATGGATGTAAACTGCATATTAAAATTATCCAAAAAATCCCTGCCCCCTGCCCCATCCTGACTGGGCGTGGCCGTTCACCTACAGTTCAAGGGACATTGCCCGGTAGGCACATAATTCACAGGCCACCATCTCCCAGCCAAAATGGATGTAAACTGCATATTAAAATTATCAAAAAAATCCCTCCCCCTCCCTCTTCCCCAAACTCTGGTAAACATTCCAAACAAATCATCTGACTGGGCATGGCCGTTCACCTACAGTTCAAGGGACACTGCCCGGTAGGCACATAATTCACAGGCCACCATCTCCCAGTCAAAATATATGTGAACTACATATCAAAACTATTAAAAACATCCCTCCCCCTCCCACCCTGACTGGGCGTGGCCATTCACCTACAGTTCAAGGGACATTGCCCGGTAGGCACATAATTCACAGGCCACCATCTCCCAGCCAAAATGGATGTAAACTGCATATTAAAATTATCAAAAAAATCCCTCCCCCTCCCTCTTCCCCAACCCCTGGTAAACATTCCGAACAAATCATCTGACTGGGCATGGCCGTTCACCTACAGTTCAAGGGACATTGCCCGGTAGGCACATAATTCACAGGCCACCATCTCCCAGCCAAAATGGATGTAAACTACATATCAAAACTATTAAAAACATCCCTCCCCCTCCCACCCTGACTGGGCGTGGCCATTCACCTACAAGGGACATTGCCCGGTAGGCATATAATTCACAGGCCACCATCTCCCAGCCAAAATGTATGTAAACTACATATCAAAACTATTAAAAACATCCCTCCCCCTCCCACCCTGACTGGGCGTGGCCGTTCACCTACAGTTCAAGGGACATTGCCCAGTAGGCACATAATTCACAGGCCACCATCTCCCAGCCAAAATGTATGTAAACTACATATTAAAACTATTAAAAACATCCCTCCCCCTCCCTCTTCCCCAACCCCTGGTAAACATTCCAAACAAATCATCTGACTGGGCATGGCCGTTCACCTACAGTTCAAGGGACATTGCCCGGTAGGCACATAATTCACAGGCCACCATCTCCCAGCCAAAATGGATGTAAACTTCATATCAAAATTATCCCAAAAAATCCCTGCCCCATCCTGACTGGGCGTGGCCGTTCACCTACAGTTCAAGGGACATTGCCCGGTGGGCACATAATTCACAGGCCACCATCTCCCAGCCAAAATGGATGTAAACTGCATATTAAAATTATCAAAAAATCCCTCCCCCTCCCTCTTCCCCAACCCCTGGTAAACATTCCGAACAAATCATCTGACTGGGCATGGCCGTTCACCTACAGTTCAAGGGACATTGCCCGGTAGGCACATAATTCACAGGCCACCATCTCCCAGCCAAAATATATGTGAACTACATATCAAAACTATTAAAAACATCCCTCCCCCTCCCACCCTGACTGGGCGTGGCCATTCACCTACAAGGGACATTGCCCGGTAGGCATATAATTCACAGGCCACCATCTCCCAGCCAAAATGTATGTAAACTACATATCAAAACTATTAAAAACATCCCTCCCCCTCCCACCCTGACTGGGCGTGGCCATTCACCTACAAGGGACATTGCCCGGTAGGCATATAATTCACAGGCCACCATCTCCCAGCCAAAATGTATGTAAACTACATATCAAAACTATTAAAAACATCCCTCCCCCTCCCACCCTGACTGGGCGTGGCCGTTCACCTACAGTTCAAGGGACATTGCCCGGTGGGCACATAATTCACAGGCCACCATCTCCCAGCCAAAATGGATGTAAACTGCATATTAAAATTATCAAAAAAATCCCTCCCCCTCCCTCTTCCCCAACCCCTGGTAAACATTCCGAACAAATCATCTGACTGGGCATGGCCGTTCACCTACAGTTCAAGGGACATTGCCCGGTAGGCACATAATTCACAGGCCACCATCTCCCAGCCAAAATGGATGTAAACTGCATATTAAAATTATCAAAAAAATCCCTCCCCCTCCCTCTTCCCCAACCCCTGGTAAACATTCCGAACAAATCATCTGACTGGGCATGGCCGTTCACCTACAGTTCAAGGGACATTGCCCGGTAGGCACATAATTCACAGGCCACCATCTCCCAGCCAAAATGGATGTAAACTGCATATTAAAATTATCCAAGAAAATCCCTCCCCCATCCTGACTGGGCGTGGCCGTTCACCTCAGTTCAAGGGACATTGCCCGGTGGGCACATAATTCACAGGCCACCATCTCCCAGCCAAAATGGATGTAAACTGCATATTAAAATTATCAAAAAAATCCCTCCCCCTCCCTCTTCCCCAACCCCTGGTAAACATTCCGAACAAATCATCTGACTGGGCATGGCCGTTCACCTACAGTTCAAGGGACATTGCCCGGTAGGCACATAATTCACAGGCCACCATCTCCCAGTCAAAATATATGTGAACTACATATCAAAACTATCAAAAACATCCCTCCCCCCCATCCTGACTGGGCGTGGCCGTTCACCTACAGTTCAAGGGACATTGCCCGGTAGGCACATAATTCACAGGCCACCATCTCCCAGTCAAAATGTATGTAAACTACATATCAAAACTATCAAAAACATCCCTCCCCCTCCCACTCTGACTGGGCGCGTCTGTTCACCTACCGTTTAAGGGATGTTGCCCGGTAGGCACATAATTCACAGACTACCACCTCCCAGCAGAAATGTTTATGAACTATGTAATAAACATACTCAAAAAAATGGTATAGCATTACCTTGTTTTTGTCAAATAGGAATTGGCAGTTTTTTGTTGTAAAAAACCTGCCACTAGACATTCATATGAAGACACTTTGCTGACGATTCGCTTAAGAGCATTAGACTCATAACAAAAATAAAAAGCTGCAGCCTCTTTGGAATAAATAAAATACTATTGACATAAAACTTAAAAGAACAACTAAAATAATCCATCTGCCTACCTTTCACCCCCCCCCCCCCCCCGGCAAGAATCTCATCTGACTGGGCATGACTGTTCACCCACAGTCATGCATGCCCCTGTAGGCACACAATTCATAGGGCACACAATTCATAGACCACCATCTCCCAGCCAAAATAGTATCAAAATTCTTAAAAGAATATCCCTCCCCCTGCATCTTCCCTGGTAAACAATCCAAACAAATCATCTGACTGGGCGCGGCCGTCCACCTACAGTTCAAGGGACGATGCCCACTAGGCATGAAATTCACAGGACACAATCTCCCAGCGAAAATGTATGTAAACTACGTACTAAAACTATTTTTAAAAATCCCTTCCGCTCCCTCTCCCCCACCCCTGGCAACAATCCAAAATAAATCATCTAAATGGGAGTGGCCATTCACTTACAGTTCAAGGAATGTTGCCCGGTAGACATATAATTCACAGGACACAATCATCAAGCAAAATTTGACATAAACTCTGCTAAAAAAGATAAATATAAAACCTGACTGGGCACACATATAATAGTTTAACGGGCCAAGGCCTGCAGGCACGTAATTCACAGGTCATCTTCTCCAAGCCATGCTATGAACCCTCAGAAAAACTAGGCTATTTCAACACCTAAAAAGGTGCGTGGGAGGGGGTACTGAGGTAAAGTAAAGAGGTAAGGTAAAGAGGCAAAAACTACAAGGAGTTAAGCCAATTGGATGATAAGAAAGCCCCAACAGGGGAGCAGCACACTTCCATATGTAGGCCCCCATTCCACAGAAGGGAGATCTTTGAAAGACCAAAGCTCCAGCTTGGAAGCAATGGAGGAAATATTTGCGTAACAATAGACGAGAATAACTTGAGACCAGGCGTCAAACAAAAGAGCTTTCATGCAAAAGAGAGCCTCGGGAAGCTGTAGAATGAAGAAGACCTTGCATAGGCACCATGTACAAGCGGTACACTGGGTTAAAAAGGACTTAACAATTAAGAAAATCGGTCAAAAAGTCGCGCTCAGAAAATTTTTAAACAAACCAAACCAACAATACCAAAGTAAAAGGCTTAGCAATGATTCTTGTTGCAAAGAAGCAAGAAAATATGGCCTAAAAATGTACTTATTAGCTCTTTCAAGAAGAGACTATCTTGGAGACGTCTTCACTCCAAGAGAGCAAAAAAGAGGACGTTCAGCATGTGTGCTAGCATGATATGGGAGTGAACAGAAGTACTTAGGGGCAATAAAATTTTAAGGGGATGGTGCTATTGGGCAAAATTCTGTGTACTATATTCGAGCTCACTCATGAAAGAGAAAATTTTCGAAGCCGATCAACCCAAGTGAAAGTAGGCGATGAAATCTCCACTTTGCTTCTGTTCTTCAGGATTGTCAATAACATCATTCGTGAAAGTCGGGGTGTAATCATAAGAGTAATCTACTTGTAAATCCCATTGTTGTTCCAGTTTCAGCTCGAATAAAGCGCACACAAGCTTACAAAAATGCTTCACAGTGCTCGTGGACTTCCTTTCTCAAAGCTTCCTGGCGCGGTGCGGCCGGCTGGGCACAAGGCAGGGCCACACCAGCGCGCATTTGGGGGCATGTGCATGGAGTGCCACTGTAGTGTTGCCATCACACACGTTGCACAACCAGAAAAAAAAATGACTTGTTGTCTCACCTGCGAAGCAAAGTGAGACTATAGGCGCCGCTTTTCCGACGGCGGCGGCGGCGACGGCGGCGGCGGCGTCAACATCAAATCTTAACCTGAGGTTAAGTTTTTGAAATGATGTCATAACTTAGAAAGTATATGGACCTAGTTCATGAAACTTGGCCATAAGGTTAATCAAGTATTACTGAACATCCTATTAGAGTTTCATGTCACATGACCAAGGTCAAAGGTCATTTAGGGTCAATGAACTTAGACCATGTTGGAGGAATCAACATCGAAATCTTAACCTGAGGTTAAGTTTTTGAAATGTCATCATAACTTAGAAAATATATGGACCTAGTTCATGAAACTTGGACATAAGGTTAATCAAGTATCACTGAACATCCTGCATTAGTTTCACGTCACATGACCAAGGTCAAAGGTCATTTAGGGTCAATGAACTTTGGCCGAATTGGGGATATCTGTTGAATTCCCATCATAACTTTGAAAGTTTATGGATCTGATTCATGAAACTTGGACATAATAGTAATCAAGCATCACTGAACATTTTGTGCATGTTTCAGGTCTCAGGATTAAGGTCAAAGGTCATTTAGGGTCAATGAACTTTGGCCGAATCGGGGGTATCTGTTGAATTACCATCATAACTTTGAAAGTTTATTGGTCTAGTTCATTGAACTTGGACATTAGAGTAATCAAGTATCACTGAACATCCTGTGCTCATTTCAGGTCACATGACCAAGGTCAAAGGTCAATGAACTTTGGCCGAATTGGGTGTATCTGTTGAATTACCATCATAACTTTGAATGTTTATGGATCTGATTCATGAAACTTGTACATAAGAGTAATCAAGTATCACTGAACATCCTGTTCGAGTTTCAGGTCACATGATCAAGGTCAAAGGTCATGTAAGGTCAATGAACTTTGGCCATGTTGGGGTTTTTTGTTGAATAACCATCATATCTCTGTAAGTTTATTGGTCTACTTCATAAAAAGTGGTCTAGTTCATTAAACTTGGACATAAGAGTAACCATGTATCACTGAACATCTTGTGCGAGTTAGAGTAGTATTCATAGTCAGCACTGCTGCTATATTGAACCGCGTGATGCAGGTGAGACGGCCAGAGGCATTCCACTTGTTAGACTAATTCACCAGTCGTTCAGTAAAATTATCTTCATTTACATTGGAAATCAATGTACGATTATACAAAAACTGGCAAAAGTTACTGGGTAAAATGAAAATGTGATAAGGAGGTTCCACGTGGGTGTTAGGGAGTTAAACACGCTAGACTAGTATAAAACAGTCGTTTGCATGAATTTTACAATTTAACTGCTAAAAATCCTGATTATCCAGGAGATTTTGGCATGGGGTCGGGAGTACGGGATATTGGATCGCAATCCAGTATTCTCCCACAGGATCCGGGAGACTTGGAAGCTCTGTGTATATCTTACGTTACAGGGCTGGCCAAGATCTTATTTTTGTAAGCTCCCCATTAGCTTCCTCAATACTTTACCTCAATATTGAGAAAAGATGTGATATTTGGTCAAGAAGAGCTGTACTGGTAACATAACAACATCCAAACAGCTGAGTCGTCAATCCCTCGTGCTGGTCTACCACGACTAGACTACCCTCCAAGAGCCTGAAAAAAATAATACGTTTCACTTGCATTTTATCATAAAATTACATTTTGAACAACATATTTTGCATATGGATCACATTGCTTTATAAGCAGTGATATACATGATTATCTTCACTGGAACTTTGTTATGTTAACTGCAATGGAAACCTTAATTGTGGTTGATTGCTGAAGCTTGTTCCTATGAAAAAACAAGTGGAATGCCTCTGGCCGTCTCACCTGCATCACGCGGTTCAATATAGCAGCAGTGCTCACTTTGAATACTACTCTAACTCGCACAAGATGTTCAGTGATACATGGTTACTCTTATTTCCCTTTTTAATGAACTAGACCAATAAACTTACAGAGATATGATGGTTATTCAACAAAAAACCCCAACATGGCCATGGTCAAGTTCATTGACCTTACATGACCTTTGACCTTGATCATGTGACCTGAAACTCAAACAGGATGTTCAGTGATACTTGATTACTCTTATGTACAAGTTTCATGAATCAGATCCATAAACTTTCAAAGTTATGATGGCAATTCAACAGATACACCCAATTCGGCCAAAGTTCATTGACCTTTGACCTTGGTCATGTGACCTGAAACGCGCACAGGATGTTCAGTGATACTTGATTACTCTAATGTCCAAGTTTTATGACTAAGAACAACATACATGTACTTCCAAAGTTATGATGGTAATTCAACAGATACCCCCGATTCGGCCAAAGTTCATTGACCCTAAATGACCTTTGACCTTAACCATGAGACCTGAAACTTGCAAAAAAATTTCAGTGATGCTTGATTACTATTATGTCCAAGTTTCATGAATCAGATCCATAAACTTTCAAAGTTATGATGGGAATTCAACAGATATCCCCAATTCGGCCAAAGTTCATTGACCCTAAATGACCTTTGACCTTGGTCATGTGACGTGAAACTCATGCAGGATGTTCAGTGATACTTGATTAACCTTATGTCCAAGTTTCATGAACTAGGTCCATATATTTTCTAAGTTATGATGACATTTCAAAAACTTAACCTCAGGTTAAGATTTCGATGTTGATTCCTCCAACATGGTCTAAGTTCATTGACCCTAAATGACCTTTGACCTTGGTCATGTGACATGAAACTCTAATAGGATGTTCAGTAATACTTGATTAACCTTATGGCCAAGTTTTATTAACTAGGTCCATATACTTTCTAAGTTATGACGTCATTTCAAAAACTTAACCTCAGGTTAAGATTTGATGTTGACGACGCCGCCGCCGCCGTCGGAAAAGCGGCGCCTATATAATAGTCTCACTTTGCTTCGCAGGTGAGACAAAAAATTGGTCCAAAGACTCCAAACCCAATCTTGGCCATGAGCATTGCAAATTGCTATCAAAATGTTATGGCACCTTTGCTCAGCTGTCATTCAAATAGTTTCCATGAATGTCAATCATCAGGATAGCTATCTCACTCAATCACACCCAATCAGCCGAATAACGATGGATAGCACTATCTCTTCCCTCTGCCATCTTTACATGTCTTTCTTCCCTCTCCCAGATGTATCCTTACAATTTTTACCTCTTTTGATATATTTTCCTCTGCCATCTTAAGTTCTTTATACTTTTCCTTTGACAATTTTGCATTTGCCAACTTTTCCTCAGAAAATTTCTTTGCAATCTCTGGAAAGAACTATTCAGCCCCTAGTCCCCATAGGGTTAATATCCCTACGAAAGGTAAATGTAACACCTTGGTCTTTGGAAGGTAATCACAGTTCACTGAGTTAGTGGCACTGACCTGCTAAGAGTTCTTGATGCAAGGAAACCGTTGTTATCAGGTGACCACGAGCTTCTATGACGACAACATTCAAACCTTGGAGGTGCCCAGGGAATATCTTTAAGAGGTGTCAAGAACAAAAATATTCCTTCCTGACATTCCGTAAGGTAATTAAGATTGGGGCCTGTTACATAAAGCTTAGCAATTGATCGTGAGGCTGATCTCTATGATTGATTGCATTGATTATTATGTATGATCCATTGTTAGAGTCAGTACTATGATCAATCACAAAACCTAATGTTCAGGGCCCAGTAGCAATAGCTACTTTCTCACATTCCCCATTTTTTTGTCTATGACGAATGTGAGGATCGGTGATGAGAAGATGATTGCAGGATTCCAATGTGAAAAACACTGCTAAATGAACTGACCAATCAATATCAATGTTACATGCGCATTTTGTTTATAACACTGACCAGGAACCAATCAGTTTGCATTTTTTACATACTTGCAATTCATCGCAAGTATTTGTGTTAACGGAGCCCTGGTGTTAAAAAAGATGCAATTAAAAGCAATGGGTAGAATTTCTCTCTACTAGGCCACACCTTTAAAGAATCACTTATTTTTTTTTACTAGCACATTATGGATTTTATTACTTTCATCATGTTTCCAATTCAATAGTTTAAGAGACACTCTCAACATCAAACTGGAATCACCGAAGCAATTAAAACAAGCAAGAGTTTGTGAGGAATCTCAGAACTTGCTTTTAGCTGATTTAGTTGCAATGATTTATAGGTATTATATGAAGAGATCTGCTTCCACATTTAATAGGCATAACCACAAAATATGGTCACTTTGTCCCCCACAGATTGAGATACGATGCAGATGAATAGAAATAGTTCGTAACCACTTGGCTTACGCCCACATTGCAGAATCTCAGTTTGGTCTCATCCCACATGGTCTTTGTCTACTTGCCATTTATAGCACATTTACCACTTGTCTACTTTCCAGTTAGGTAATAACCATTTTGACTAATAATCAATATCCACTTGGCCGAACACCGTTTAGTCTCTATGAAAAAAAAAAGAAGAACCAAATTTTCATTTGACAAAGTGGAAATGAGATCACCTGGGCATTATACGTATCATTAGACTATCAAATTAAATGCTCAAATCTGAATGGTATGCAACTTAAAACCCAGATGGATCCACAAAAACAAGCATTAGACCAAGTGACGACTGGACCACTTGAGCAGTTATTTGACTACACTTATGGTAGACCAAGCCGCACTTTTCCATGATAGTGTTAACTGATCCAAGAATTAGACCATCTGCTAATAGACCAAGTGGATCATGTATATTCCATAGAGAGTGTGCTCACCAATATCCTGGCTGAGTTTCATTCTTTTCTGAGGTTGTTCCTCTCCTTGTAAGACAGGGGACAACGGTGGAGTGATGTCATCAGAGAGAGTGACAGAAAATGGGAGACTGTCAGACTCCATTCTATCAAATCAGTTCAATCCTTGGTTGGTTGTCGTACACAAAGTTCAAGTATCATACACCCACACTGCAAAAAGGGGGAAAATTCAATGAAACCGTTATTGATTTACTGTAGATATCATTAATCCCAATTTCAAAAGGTTGGTTGCAAATTTTCCTCAGATCTTGACTCAAACTTCAACATCTGTTTCGCCTTTTTTTTACCTGAAAGCAGGATCGGAAACATTGCAACCAAAAGTATGCATGACCAGTGGAAGGAAAGATACATGTGACTGCGAATGCGACATTTTTGAATTGGCAGTGAATTTATAAAGCATGCAGAAATGGGTAAAGTAACCTGCCTGAAATTCAACAGGTTAAGCAATACGATTTTCTGCAATTTTTTCATTCTGAAATGTCTTTCACAAAATAAAATTTGCACCAATGTTTGATGAATATATTAGTCTATTTTTAATTCAAAAGTCAGTGCATGCAAGAGCCGATGTATTGTGCTGTGCCGCATATGATATGCAGCCGGGAGGTTGCAGCCATTTGCTCCCGTATTACATTTAAGACCAGCTGTCAAATGAAGGCAACCTGCTAGCATGCCAGTGACATTCTTGTTTAGCTAATTGTGTTGTGGGGGGGGGGGGAGAGGCAGTCAAATATATTGCTGTACACATGCATGACCAAGAATACATATTTAAAAGGGTGTTTTTTCAGTCTTAGACTTGGGCCCCACATGCACCTGTTAAGGGTATCCAAAAAAAAATGAGTGGGTTTGAAAGACTGGTCACTTATTTATGAATCTTTTTTTAGTAGGGTGACTTCATCAGAAATTGGTAAACTGTTGTCCTTGGAGGCCCTACAAGAAAAATATGAACATAACAAACATGGGTATAAAAAGTGTACACTGTAAGTTCAGACCAACAAACTGTAAAGACAAGAACAAAACAAAAGGCCAGTTTATAAATCAAGGCTAGTCAGGGCTCGCGTTTAACCGTGGCCTGGGGGCCAATGGCCACCCGAAACTGCGTCAGGCCATCCGAACATGTCAGAACAGTCGCACGGGTGGCCACCCAAAAATAACAAAATGAAAAAAATATCATTATCTATTTGGCAAAATGAAAATTGCAAAAAGACTACATACAATTCAAATGTCAAAGAAAAATTTTAATGAAATTCTTGAAGTTATAATTCTGTCAAACTTTTTTTTCTGTATCATGCATGGTATGTGTGCAGCTATACTACATCTTTTTTCTGTAGGCTTTATACATGTGCTCAGATCGTGATCCTGATAGTTTTTCTACACACATGGTATGGGGAAAAAATGTCATCAAAGATTTTCTTGTCAAAACGGAGCTTATTATCATCCCAAATCACTTTAGTTCTTGTGTGAATTATAACTTGTAAGTTATTTTGGAAAGACTTCCATATGTCCCCTCCACTAATTTAAAAAAAATACTTCTCCAATTTACCCCTTCTGTCTTTCTCTTTTTTCTTCTTTTTTTTACCCACTTGAGTGCAGGGTGACCAGATTTCACAAAATGAAATACGGGACAATCGACAAAATAAGAGAACAAAGGCCACAAAAATGTTAGACTTGTGAAAAGTATAAAGATTTGGAAGGAAAGGTGAACGAAAGAATGAAGGAGAGAAAGAAAAGGCGAAAGAAAAGAGATGAATTGAGAAGATAGAAAGAAAAAATGAAGGGGAAAATGAAGGAAAAATAAAAAAAAATAAAAGAAAGTTAATAAAGAAGGATGAAAGAATAAGAGAGAAAAAGGGTTTCCGTCATTCTTTGATTTGAATATAAAAAAAGAAAGAAAAAGAAAGGAATGGAAGATGAATATACTGTGTGTGAAAGACAAAATAAAGAAAAGGAAGAAAAAGGAAGAAAAGGGACAGAAAGAATGACAGAAGAAAAAAAATGTTTCTTTCATTCTTTGAGAGAAACAAAGAAAGAAAGAAGAAAAACAGGAAGGGAGGAAGGAAGGAAGCAAGGTAGGACTAAGAATTAGGGAAAAGAATTAGAAACAAGTGGAATGCCTCTGGCCGTCTCACCTGCATCACGCGGTTCAATATAGCAGCAGTGCTGACTTTGAATACTACTCTAACTCACACAAGATGTTCAGTGATACATGGTTACTCTTATGTCCACTTTTTATGAACGAGACCAATAAACTTACAGAGATATGATGGTTATTCAACAAAAAACCCCAACATAGCCAAAGTTCATTGACCTTACATGACCTTTGACCTTGATCATGTGACCTGAAACTCGCACAGGATGTTCAGTGATACTTGATTACTCTTATGTACAAGTTTCATGAATCAGATCCATAAATTTTCAAAGTTACGATGGTAATTCAACAGATACACCCAATTCGGCCAAAGTTCATTGACCTTTGACCTTGGTCATGTGACCTGAAATGCGTACAGGATGTTCAGTGATATTTGATTACTCATATGTCCAAGTTTAATGAACTAGACTAATAAACATTCAAAGTTATGATGGTAATTCAACAGATACCCCGATTCGGCCAAAGTTCATTGACCCTAAATGACCTTTGACCTTAATCATGAGACCTGAAACTTGCACAAAATATTCAGTGATGCTTGATTACTATTATGTCCAAGTTTCATGAATCAGATCCATAAACTTTCAAAGTTATGATGGGAATTCAACAGATATCCCCAATTCGGCCAAAGTTCATTGACCCTAAATGACCTTTGACCTTGGTCATGTGACGTGAAACTCATGCAGGATGTTCAGTGATACTTGATTAACCTTATGTCCAAGTTTCATGAAATAGGTCTATATATTTTCTAAGTTATGATGACATTTCAAAAACTTAACCTCAGGTTAAGATTTCGATGTTGATTCCTCCAACATGGTCTAAGTTCATTGACCCTAAATGACCTTTGACCTTGGTCATGTGATATGAAACTCTAATAGGATGTTCAGTAATACTTGATTAACCTTATGGCCAAGTTTCATGAACTAGGTCCATATACTTTCTAAGTTATGATGTCATTTCAAAAACTTAACCTCAGGTTAAGATTTGATGTTGACGCCGCCGCCGTCGCCGCCGCCGTCGGAAAAGCGGCGCCTATAGTCTCACTTGCTTCGCAGGTGAGACAAAAATGAAATAAGAAATGAAAGAAAGGGGGAAAGAGAGGAAGGAAAGAATAAGGGAGGAGAGAATGAAAAAAAGTAATGGAAGGAGAGAAAGAACAAAAAGGAGAGGAAGGGAGAAGGAAACAAAGAAAAGTTTAAGAAAAGAAAGAATGAAGGAAACAAAAGAGGAAATTTAATAAAGAAGGCAGGTAAGAGAAAGGAGGAAAGAACGAAAATCAGAACACAGAAAGGATCAAGAAACAAAAACAGGAAATAAAGCTAGAACAAAAAAGGGCAAGCAGGAAGGATAGAAGGATGAAGAAAGAATGATAGAAAAGAAAGAAAACGGAAAGAGTTCAAACTTCAAGCAAACAAAATCAATCCAATCATCTTACAAAAATCATGACATTTGGTGTTTTTCAAATATATTATCAAAATTTTAAAAATTAAAATGTTTTAGAAATGAATAAAATTTCAAAGTGAAACATTGTCAACTTAAAAATGAGACAAAACATTACAGCATAATAGTTAATACACAATTAAGACTCAAATCGAAGGCTGAAACAACTAGATTAGTTATGAGAACTCAATAACTTGTTCCTCCGATTACATCTCCAAATCATCAGTAATCTAAGAATCTATACAAATTTCCCGCCGAGCTTGTGATTATTTTGGTGAAAAAACTGTTTATCATGTAACTGTTTGCACCATTGAGAATCTGCTCCGATCCTATTTGCCTAGCTAGTATCCTGCCTCACACAGGCAGGCCAGTTCGTCTGCAATGTATTGGGTTAGCAAGAAAATCACTGAAAACTTTTCAAAAGCCAAAACCTGAAACTTTCACCCCCAAGATTTCTACTTTCCTTCTAAAAGATCTAGCCCTAAATCATGTACATGGGATAAAACTTCATGTCCGTCATTTCTCATGTTTCTACACTCTCGTTATTTTTTTAAAAAGAATTCATCAAAAAAATGAGAAAAATATTGTGAAAAGACGGAAGAGACTTGCCCGATGTTTATGCCGCCATCTTGCTTCCAATTGTTCTTCGCCAACATTACAGACGCGTGCGTCAGGTAACATTGGCGAAGAACAATAGGAAGCCCATGTATCCCATGTATTGTGTAGGCCTAGGCCTACATGATTTAGGGCTAGATCTTTTAGAAGGAAAGTAGAAATCTTGGGGGTAAAAGTTTCAGGTTTTGGCTTCCGTCGTGTGGGTCAATGACCAGGAAGACCTGGCTTCGTATGAGAGTAAGCTTACGTTAGTAATAAATGATTTTTACTCTCTAGAAGAACCTGGACCTGGCGCTCCTCTGACTGTATTATTAACATTAATGTCATCATAATTCCTTTTCTATTCAGGTGTTCCACTCATTCCATCCCTCACCCGACTCCTTAGTTTCTCTTCCATCATAATCACCCAGATATATTTAATTTTATCCTCTTCATCCCATTCCTTATTGGTTTATCTTATTTATGAATTAATTGGATTCTAGACTTATTAAACGTTAGAGTGATGATGAGGCAGGGTCAGGGAGCGCGAGGGCGCGCCGCGGCTGCCAGCGGCGCGGCACCCTGTCCCTGGCAAAAATGTCAAATCAACTTCCCTTTTTACGAAAGGGAAGTGATGGTCTAAGATAATCAAAACTCACAGATATCTACATATTTCATCGAAACTTCAACAGCATCATTCTGGTTTAAAGTTCAGATGTTGTCCTCTCACGGATGTGTCAGAAAAAGAGATAATTTCTACCGAAACTAAAATCAAATACACCCGCCACTTTCCTAAGGTACGGTATCTACAACAAATCAAAATAAAATGACAAAGTTTGCGCTGCATACATTAGATGCCCGCACGTCGACTCGTCTAACTGTAATCTTGAATTTTTTTCACAAGCTCGATGACCAAAAATTAATGATCCGTGCACTATTTGGGGAAATTAAACTAGGAGAGGGGAAGTCAGCGCCCTCAAAAAACTATGATTTAAAATCAATAATTTATTTTGTAATAATCTTGGAGTGTAAAAAGGAAAGACTGGTGTTGGATTGGACCAAACGGTTGACCAGTATTAAACCGGGATTTTTTTTCTTCTTTTAATACCCGTTGACTTTGAAAGAAAAAAAATCAAAATCTACAAAAACAAAAGTGACATGTAAAGTATGTGGAAAAATTTGCGCACCTAACGTCACGCTTTCTAAGAAAGCCAAACGGGCTCATCATAATTCCCATCGTGTCGACCAGTCGTGATATTGACATGACGGGCTGTTTCAACTGGCGTTAACAGTTTCATTTGATAATCTATTAACCTTTTAGGCTGATATATATACATTATTTATCTTTTATTTACGCGCGGTCTGTTTACAGTCATTTATCCTGAAACAATAATTCATTGGGTGATTAAAATGGTGGATCGAGTGATTGACTGCTTAAAAATGATTAAGGCAAAGGCGTATAACATCGCATACCTTTATCCACATGAGTGCATATACTGTCCATTGATTTTTGTTGAGCTTGCAGAAATCGGTTTGCACAGAAATGCTCATTTTGAAGCAAAAAGGGAGAAAGCAAATTGACGATGTGGTACATTTCTAATACATTTCCTTTTGTATTTTTAGCGAATTGAAATAAAAACAGTAAGCTCAACCTTTATTCCTTTTCTGTGCCACCTGGATCTGAGGACACAACTGAATGTAAACCAAAGTTTATTTCAGACATCTCCATATGCGGCATGCCACTGCAGTATGTTTTTATCATTTAAAGTGGGACCACATTTCATTCATACTTGTTTCTCCCTCGGGGTTTCTCCACACTTTTCCAAAGCTTGAAAATGATTAACAAACCTAAAATCAAGCCTAAGCCATTAACTTCGTGCATGAAAAGCAAATATCATGATTGCCCTCGGTGTGTGGGGAGGCCAAGGGGCAATGACGCTCTGTGAAGTGTTTTGGTCAAGGAAACACACCAAATGCAATTAAAGATACATTCAAATTAATCTTCCTAGCTAAAAAAAACAACAACTTCATGACAGTGTCTATTCCAAGCCCTGCATGCGCTAATCATTTTCCACGTATTATTCAAAATGTAAGTAATGCTCACAGTTATTATCTACATTTGCTTTAGAAGATCTGTACAAATGGTTAAGTGTGGAAAAAAAGCTTCAGGATATTACAAATCTATAATTTTACAGCATTATTTCTAAGTGTAAACTGCATACGCACTGTGGGGCTGATTTTCAAGATTTCAACCAATATATAATATTTCAAGTATATTATCAGATTTTCAAATATTCAAAGCGCCTAAACACTCTTATTAGACTATTCTTTAAAAAATTATGCTGAAAGCTCATTCTTCATGATTTCATATTTTGTTTTTTTTAAAGTGTTATATGTTATTATTCGATTCCATAAATTACTTGGGGAAAAATGAAAATACTTATTTGATACTCTGGCAAAAAGTGTTTTCAGATTACAGAAAATTCTTGGGATTTATATAATGTGAAATATAAAATAATTTTTGCCAGTTAGTTTTTTTTTCATGAATTTTCAAAGTAAAAAACAATTTTTCATGAATAAGAAATCTGAGCTGATTTACCATTTTAACTCCGTTTTGATTGGTTAAAAACAAATTAATTTCATTTCAAATTTTTAACAAAATTACAAAGAAAAGTGAATTATGATACAGCATAATTAAATGAACTGGGAACCTTCTGGAAAGCATACTTAGCTAGTTCACATTACATATACAAGATAAACCCATGTATTAATATTTTGTTTGGCACCCAGTTGATTGGGGTTTAAGTATTTAACCTCTTTGGCTGCCAAGCAAAAAAAAGTAATAACCTACGTTTTAGAACTAACCCCTGATTAGCTTCATTTTATAGTGAACCTTTTTTTTCTGGTAAAAAAAGTTTTCGGTACCCAAATGACCTTCTTTGCATTTGAAAAAAACCCACATTTTTTTGCTTGCTTGTTTGTCAAATTTCCCGGTCAAAATCCCCTCCTTAATTAAAAAAAAGCTAGATCTGCCCCTGTCATATCTTCATCATATTAATCATCATCATCATCATCATCGTCGTCATCATCATCGTCATCATCGTCATCATCGTCATCATCATCATCCTCGTCGCCGTCGCTTCATCATCATTATCTTCGTCTTCTTTCTTACATTATTCTTCTTCTTTCTTATTCCTTTGTCTTCTCTTTCATCTTTTCCCCCACGACTGAGATTATAATCGGTCTTTTGATTTCACAGAGATACGATCTTATAGCGCCATCTACCGTTGGGCATTGACACATGCATTTCTTGGTGAAATTTGAGAAAAATGTCGTCAAAGTCGGACTCAAGAAAACATCGAAGCCACGATGATTACGATAGACATCGTAACAATAGACCAAGATCTCGCAGTAGAAGTCCGGAAATTAGAAACAGAAAAAAGGATGGTAAATCCCATCGCTCTGAAAAATCGGTACGTAGGGGAGCAACTTATAATTTCAGATCAAACAGATATCAGATCCGGCTGCCGGCGGCGACACCTCGAAATTATGGCACATGCACAAAAAATTAACCCGGCCCTAGCCCGAGCGAGGCGCGAGGTCAGGGCAGCTGGCGCTGCAGTGGCGGGCTGGTATGGTAAAACCAATTTCAAAAGCCGAAGCTATTGTATAGCCTGTGGATGGAAACTCCGACTGTTATTTCTTATTTGTCATTAATGTACACTGTTTTGCCCAGAATTTTAGAAAACCATTTCAACTCAATTTTTGCCCGAATTTAAGAGATTGCCAAAATAATTGGATTGTATATTTGACATTTTTGTCATTTTTTATTTGTCTGTTTCAGTCAGCTTTTTAGCGTTGGCGTAAGGCAGTACAAGGGCTGGTTGCAAGGTTAGCATGCTATGAGTACCTTGCACTACGAACTTGATTTCACTATGGATTTTCAGTAGGCCTAGTCGGTTAACATCGCTTTTTAACAGGAATAAATGTTTGCTAACTTGGATCAGACTACGCCTCTGCCCTGGTTGAAAAACCAGGATCATCCAGAAAGCTGCTAAAGATAGGGTCAAATCGTTTTCTTGTGTTCTTGAAATGTTGTTCAGACTCAAAGTCACATGAATGAGACCTTGTCTTCGCTAGTTTCAACTTTAGTACGAGACGAAAGCTAAAGATGGCTAACTTAGAATAAATTAGGCCAATAATCGAAAAACCAGGATTGTCCAGAACTCTGCAAAAAATATGGTCTAAAAAAAGAAAATTCTAGTGAACTAGGAGAAATCATGTCTTGATAAATTGAGATCGTCTTTGTTTACTAAACAAAAATTTTTTTAAAATCACTTTCCCCTGTGGGACATAGCAATAAATAAGCACATAGAACTTTCCCCATAGACACACAGTAGACGGAATCCCTGCACGCTGATTGGCTGATCGCGCGACCCTCTTCCCTTCCTCGGCCAGCGCTGTGTGTGAGAATCTTTACACCACGCGATCTGCTAACTCACGGAGCACAACACTCTGTCGGGTAAAGATGCCAGCGTGTAGATTTCGGGAGCATTTTCGGATGATATCGGCACTTCGGCAGGCAGTGTCCGAAGTCTAAAGATAAACATGTGGTTTTCATCGGGTTACGCAATGCTGAAGGCCGCTTGCATAAATTGTATTTGCGTGGAGTACAGTGCACAGCGTATCTATAATGTACATGTATACTTGTCTGTACTGAATTCTGCGTTGCCCCAGCGATAAGTGAATTTCCTGGTAGACTGCCTTACGATTAGATGCTCGGCGCAGACTTCATACATGTATATTAATGTCCTATAAATTAACTTTGTTTTTTTAATAGAATAATTAGATGTTCAAAAAGAGTGTACATGTATATTTGAACCTTGAAAGGCAGTACATTTTAACTATTGGAGCATATAATTTATATTTTCTGTGTGCAAACGAGAGTTCATGTACTTGTGACATATTGTCTGGAGTGTGGGAGTGCTTCTAGACTAGCATGAGCTAAATCTACCCAGTTGTATGTCTGGACAGGTTGTGTGTCTGGACGATCAATTTTAGAAAGTCATTTGGAGAAATAATACAAACAAAGTTTCATCAATTTTTACTTCAAGATATTAGGAAATACTATGGAGAACTAGATGATTACAACCATTGAATTCATACTTTTAGTGTAATGCAAAGACAAAAAAGAATGCTTCAAAAATATAGTGTCCGGACGCCTGACCCCCCCCCCACCCTGCAACTACGAGAGTGAGAACGAATGTGACGTGATTGCATTCTGTGTTATAATTTTCATATTCCCTTTGACTCGATTGTTTATAATTCAATTATTTTTCATTAACTATTTGACATTTTTTTTGGTGGACAATATCATTATAAGAGTTTGAGTATATTCATTTTTCTTTGTATTATGCACTTCTACTCGAGCTAGAGTATTTCATCAATTTTTAGACAGGATCTTAGAAATCAATTTTAACAGAAAATCTAAAATTTATTTTACAGGAGATTTCAAAGTGATTGTTTTCAGAAAGGTGTTTTAATATACATGTACGATCTAAAATGGGATTATTTCAAATTCACAATAGTCATATAAAATATATTTTCTATATTAAAAAATCATTTCTATTATATTGACATTGATGAAACACATGTAATAACAATGATAACTGAAATGTTTTTAACATTGTTAAAGCTAGTATTGTTCTATTGAACAATGCAATATGAATATTGTGCATTTAACATTTTGTTTATTTCGTTCGTGTTCATGAAAATATTGTACTTTTGCACTTTATTGGAAAATGAAATACTCTCCCTCCCCATACCCTCTCCCCCAATTCCCTCAGTCCTAAACGTGATTATCATTTAATACCAATATAGGGTTTTGGTATTGTTTTTTCCTCACTTCGATGTGCTGAAAAAAGAAGAAATTACCCCCCCCCAAAAAAGGGGTAGACTCCGATGATCCTGGTCTAATCATGGACTCATTATCTGGATACCGATGGTAATGTAATTTTCTTACCCATTTTTAAACATGTTGCACAATGGAATGTTTATATTAGATGACAAGAATATCTGACCTCTATGTCAAAGTGCAAAAACTGTTTTATGTCAAAGCTTTCAGGCTTGTCATAGCCACGGCAATGGTGACATTTCATGGAATAATTGTGAATATATTTATGAAGATGTCGTCGATACCTAACAATGTAACACGATATCATTAATACATGGGTATGTGACCGTATGTTATGTATGGTGATTGGGAAATCTACCTGGATCGGGAGGGGTACGTGATTCAATAAATTCCAATAGAAGTTCACATTCAACAGTCTGAAAAGACTTCATGAAGAATATTTCTGATGGAATTGAACAATTAATCGAAAGTTACATTTAATTGGTTTGTCTGTTTCATCCCTAGAGATCTACACGAGTTGATACTATTTTTATTTGAATATCGTTTCGATTAATTGTTCAATTTCAATTGTCTTTATATATTTTATATCTGAATAACACTTAAAAAATAGTCATCTTAATCACAACGACATCGGCCTAATTTGTAAGAGTGCCTATTTATGAAATGATAGTTGGAATGTGAACGAGAACACTCGGCCCTAAAGCCGATGGCACGTGATCGAATTGTATTGCTTGAAAATGGTGTTTCCCGAATTCCCGTCATTGGGTGAAATCCTCTTCTGTAACTTTAAAACTGCACTTCTATGGAAATTTACTGAATCACTCACCTCTCCCCACCCATGGTACAAGAAAACCGAAATCCCCTTAATTATTTTTGGTTGAAACCCTTTTCCATTTTTTTGTTTGTCAAAATTCCCAAATCGCCCAAATTAAGATGTAAAGATTAATCAACCATCGTCGTAATCAGCAGTGACAACATTCGCTTCGAATATCCCCCCCCCCTCCCAACACTGATCTCAATTCTCAACATCCCCTCTTCATAACCCCTTCGTCTAATGCTCGATCGCTCTTTGCGACCATCCCCCCCTCTCTTTCTCTCTCGTGTATTACACGCTGATGCAGACTGCAGAGTAGCAACAGTAACTCCATATGAGTGTGGTATATTAAAAAAGAATTAGGCCTTTCGAACTAATTCCTAACATTTAGAATCGTCTTTAAAAAATCATGAGGTAAATGTAAGCATTTTGAAAACCTTCGAGATCATGGGTGAACAAACAATAAAAATCACTGGCGGATCCGGGGCGGGGTCACAGCCGGCCCGTGCGCCCCCCCCCCTCCACCATTGAGAGGCACAAGTAAAATTTGTAATGTAAAATGTTGTTGAAACAGAAGCGTGCCCCCCCCCCCTAGAAAATGAAGACTAAAATCCTCTCAATTATTTAAATATTGGGTTGAATTTTTTACTTTGTTTTTTGCTTGTAAAAATTTTCCACGGGAAAACGTGCCCCCTCCTTTAAAAAAATCCTGGATCCGCCCCTGATACAAATGAAAATACTGATAATTCATGTTGAAAATGAAATAATTGGATACGAATTATAAACTTTAACAGACAGCTATTAATTATGAAAGTTATAATTTATCCGAAAATTAAAAATATTCAATTTATACAGAGAGGTTTGGGACCCCGTCTAATGAATGCAGATGTCCATTAATTATTTGGAAGCCTCAGAACAATTAATCTTAGGATTTCACGGACGGGACCAAGGGGCTATGGTCCTTATATATCGGTCACATTTGCTCTACGGCGGCCGTACGGCGAGTCGAAAACAGTCGGTTTAATATTGTTTTTGTACCAGCTACATTTGTGGTTTGTACATGTATAAAAATGAATAATAATGTTGTTTTCGACTCGACGTGCGGCAAAAATATGACCGAGGTACAAGTCTGTCAAAGACGTGAAAAACAATGGTTGACAGAACCAAAACACGCATTCGGAAAATTAAATCACAATATCAAAAGATGTAGAAAGTATGTGGTAAATTTATTGATCAATATGTGAATAAATCTGGCTTTAAGTAACTTTGTTGGACTTCATATCGATCTTTTCCAGTTTTCCATTAAAAGATGTTCTACAAATTTTGATGCAGGCCTTAATTAGTGTAGTATTCACATTTGCTCTACGCCGGTCGTACGGTGAGTTGAAAACAGCCGTTGCCGTTTTATTCATTTTTATTCAAACCATGTATAAACAGATAAAAAATATTTCTATTAACTGCTGTTTTCGACTTGCCGTAAGGCCGCCGTAGGGGAAATGTGACTGGGGTATTATAATGACATAAAATAATATAGTTGTTGCAGTTGCAAATTGTTAAATATTTATTAAAAGAAATCATGATATAGGGGTTGGCTTACACTTTACAGTTTGGCTTTAATTTATTATGATGATCTTCATTTTACTTACCATGATAGTTTTTAGTTATAACAGTGTTTTGCATGTATTCCGTGAAAGTGAATGTCCTTCAAGAATTCCATGTTTTTTTATAATTCATACTGAACTAAAACTCTTAGTAAAGGCAGATTTAATGCATAATAATTTATTGAATATATATATATATATATATATATATATGTTAAAATAATCTAAACAATGCTGTATACTAAAACATTTTAAAACAAGTGTTTAAAATCTGAAACAACCATGCTTTATTTATTGATAATTAAATATTAGAGTTTAAACTTTGTTGTTTATAAAGTTCTTAAACACTTGTTTAAAATGTTTAAACTAATATTCAATTCACATATTAAACAACGTTGTTTGAATTATTTACAACAATGAAACAACATATTAATTACAAATAAATCACAAGAATATTATGACAATACATAATAGTATTTTTACAGTGCATCATTGTTGACAGAAAATGGTTTTACTCTTCTCAGCATCATATTCATAATTTTTAAAGATTTTTTCTCTTCTACAATAGTAAGTAAAAATAAAGTTGAAAGATTATCTCATAAAATAAAATTGTTTCTATATCCGACGGTCTTGTTTTAGTGATCCCCAAATCTTTCACCTTCTTGAGTAGAATGTGATATGAACTTGTAGCTCTCAACCTTTGTCCTTTGGGTCTTGTGAACAACAGTGTTTCAACCAGTGTCAGTCAGTCATCTTCGGATTTATGCTGTAGATTATACAATGAAAATAGACCATAGTTTGAACTTTTGAGTTTGATTTATTGCTAATGTCATAATTGGTCATTCAAAGATTAAAAAAAAATAGATAAGAAAAAGAACAGAGCAGGAAAATATTTATGATTTTTGTAAAAAAAAATACTGAAGGTAACAAAATCAAAACCAATCTCCATCCATATCAATTTGGTACACTTCCACACTTCAGTGATTGTAAATTGCATTATTTTTTCAATTTAATTTCCACTATTTCTATAGGGTCTGTAATTGTTGATGTTAAATGTCAATTCCATTGATTTTCCCTGGCCTTACCGAAAAAAAAACTAAAATCAGTGTCCAGTTTAGAAGTTAGATCAGTATCACATCAGTATCAAAGTTCCAACAAATAAAATGCCCAAACTTATATTCCTAAAACATAAACACTACATTCGCCCTGAACAAAGAGAGAGCTTCGATTTCAGAGGCATACAAAACAACAGCTGCAGCTGCCACTCATATTACATTCACGCCCCAAGGCCGCATGGCCGAGCTCCACACACACACATTCCACGGCCGTTCACGAACACCCGAGCGAAGCCCGATCACAACGCACCGCTCCCATGCTTGATATATGATGGGGGGACCTAAAGCTACGCACTTTGTTTTCAAACAATAAAAACTGTCCCAATTTTAATATCTCAACAAATTATATTTCACTAATTTGTGGCAAACATTCTAAAGATCATTAGCCAAGTAGAAAATATCACAAAACTCACTAATACGAAAATCCCGTCGTGTTTTTCGAACACCTCTTGATTTCGCCGCCCGATGTAGAAGGGGTCCTAAAGCTACGCACTCGATTTATCATGCAAAAAAATAGTATTTCCTGTGCCTCAATTTCTAAAATATATTCAAATTATTATAGGATAAAATAAAATTAAAGCGATAATAACTCCAAACTTCCTAACAGTTGTTGGTTTTCTCTGCATTTAGAGATTTACTGCAGCCTCTGTAGAAAAAATTAATAGGAATTGTTCATCACTCTGCAGTCACAGTTCCACACACAGAGTGCGCATTTGCCATTGAAAACTGCATGCGCGATGAGTGGTGCGTAGCTTTAGGACCCCATGCGGACTAGCACTAACACCACCGCAAAGCAGTCCACAAAATCAACATCGGTGGAGACAGTTTTCACTATGTCGCTTTGTACATACACATGTCGCTCACATATACTTTGCACACATTGATACACAGTAAACAACGAACACAGTCATGCGATTTTCACTTCTCGACGGTAAATATCTTCAAAAATATGACTTACCAAATGACGAGAAGTCCGCAAAATATCATCAGATTTTCCGAGGTAATGTAGCTACACCGTACGAAGAAAATGAGATTTTCAACTCGAAATCTTGAAGGAAATATGTCGTGTTTAGTATGAGGTTGATCAGTGGTTCGCAGAGAATCTTCTCGCACTACATAGGTTTTGTATTATGGGAAAATATGCAAATGAGAGCCAAAACACCCAATGAGATCACAGCTCAAGATTTGTGAATGAAACATGACGTCACGCACTACGCTGGCGATCGAACGATCGTACTGCGCATGCGCGGGTTTCCTGTACAATTCATTGTGATAAGGGAACTGATATTCTGAGACAAGAGTGCTAAAAATAGATTCTGTGACCTCAATACCCACCTTGCACCCCCCAACTTAAGTTCTCTGTGTATTTTCATGACTTGAATACTGTTGTACTACAAATAACCTTGTTTGTGAAACCTATTCTGCCATACTTTGGCAAAAGGAAGCAAGTAAAAAAAGTATCATTTGTTGTAAATGAGCAGTGCGTGTTCGTCATTTTACCTAGGCGTCAATGCAATTTAATAGCATATTTTTCAATATCTTTCTATAGAACGATTATTGCTTCCCCAAATTTTCCTAAACTTGCAACAGACAAAGGGTGTTTTCAGAAAAAACTTAAACTTTCTTCCTTTTGCCAAAGTTGGGCAGTACTTATTGGTGTCGGCACTTGACTGTTGAATGACTTGGCTTACCTAGATTTCTTGTGTGGAAAATATATTAAAAAAGTAATAGACAGTCTATGTAAACAGATCATCCATATTATCTGACCGGCGCCTAGCTCTACTACTAATTGATTGAAGTTGGCGATCAAAATTTATCTGTTTCATGTCGCCATACATTTGCATATCTTTAGTAATTATGTGACTGATCATACGTCATTATTTCTTTGTCGACAGAGTGGTTCTCACAGAAGACCAGAGAGAGAGGAAGATGTCTGGAGAAAACCAGAAAGAAAAGGAGACAACCACCGAAGAGCAGACAGAGAAGAGCCGATAGTGAGGAAAATCAAGTCTGAACCAGCTGATAAAGGCTATAGAAAATATGAGTTTCCTGAGAGAAGGGAGAAAGAAAAGGAATCAAGAAGTCGATGGGACGATGATGATAAGGTAGAGAACACAAGACAGGGTGGTGATAGGAGAGGTAGTAGGCAGGAAGTACCGCAGATCAGAATAAAACAAGAACGTGAGCACAATGATGAGCGGAGGAGAGAACATAGGCAGCAGGTCGGGGATGCAAATCCGTTCCAAACAACTGATCAGAATGCAGGAGAAAATGCTCCTCCTGCACCAAAGGAAGAACCCAATTTTGGGCTGTCGGGAGCCCTTACTGAAGACACTAATACATTCCGTGGGATAGTGATCAAGTACAATGAGCCTCCGGAGGCTCGAAAGCCAAAGCTGCGATGGCGGCTTTATGTGTTTAAGGGAGACCAAGAGTTGCCCACATTGTACATCCATCGACAGAGTGCCTACCTTCTGGGTCGAGAGAGGTTGATAGCGGACCTGCCCATCGACCATCCCTCGTGTTCCAAGCAGCATGCAGCCATCCAATACAGGCTTGTTGAGTACGAGAAGAATGACGGCACGATGGGCAAGAGAGTAAGACCTTACATCATTGACCTTGAATCAGCCAATGGCACATTTCTGAACAACAAGCAGATAGAGCCAAAGAGGTACTATGAGATGAAGGAAAAAGATGTGCTCAAGTTTGGATTTAGTTCAAGAGAATACGTTGTCCTTCATGATAAAACAACCGCAGGGGACATTGAAGATGAAGGAGAAATTTGACAGGATATGAATACATGGATACCGTAATGAAATAATGTTATTTGTCTATTTTTCTTGTATTAACAATTTTGGGATGGAAGAACATGAAATCCCTTTAACTTTAAAGGGTAAGTTTACCCTGACAATAAGTTGTTATAAAAAAGAGAAAAATATTGGTGAAGGGACAATACATGTATATAAGAAAATAAATGAGTTATGACATTTTTAAGTTTTGTTTTTGCGACATCACAGATGAGCAGCTCCTTTATCTGTTTTGTTGTACAAATTCTATGAAAATAATGCAATTTAAAAAGAGAATGTGAAAGGAATTTCATTTTTGCAGGAAATATATCTTCAGACACATCATTTTATTCCCCTTACTGTCAGAAAATATTTTCATTTATCAGTTTCGGGATCAGATACGGGGGAGCAGCTTTCATATGATGTCAAAGAATTTAATTTTGAAAAATTCATTATTATTCTTAGATATAGATGGATTCTCACTGAATCTTTACCAATGTTTTTCTCAAAATTTTCTGCTTTTATTATAACCATTATAACCAACTTATCATCAAGGTGAACTTCCCTTTTATAGGGCATGTAAAATGTTTTTGTAAAGGCTCTTTTTGTTGTAATCTATACCTCAAAAACTAGGAAAACTGTGGAAGTCCTGTTTATTGACACCTTAATTCATTGTCAGTATACATTGAGTTGTAAATGTAGCCTGTTTAAGAGAAATATTTTACATGTAAAATAGGAAATTTAGAAAGAACAGTTAAAACACTTCCACTCCAAGAGGCCTTAATCAGGACTTACAAATCTATTAAATTTGCTTTGGAAAGAAATCAAACTCTTAAAATTTGTTCATCTATAGGTACATGTACATTAGTGTTGTAATCAAAAGCTTATCTATGAATAGTAAATGACTGGCCATGCCACTTTTTGGTTTCAATTTGACAGCTTTTCTTTAACAGCATATTGGGAACACCTTAGTAGACATTTCAACATAAATCGATCTCTAAGCGCATTATGCTCTATACAAGAAGAGTGAATAAAAAAGGAAAAGCACTTTAAAGTCAAGAAAATTAGTATTTCACTTTTTACCTTCACCAGTTTTGACTTGGAGTTCAACTCCCTGACTGAACCCTTTCTCCAGACATACTTCCATGTGCACCAGAATTTTTTTCATGAAAACCAAAATAAAAATTAACAAAAGAAACTAAAAAGCATAGCTAAGCAGTGAGCACTGCATCCGAAAACATGTTGTGTTGCATGTTTTTTTTACAGTGTTACATGTACATGTAACTTTATTTCAATTTTGAAAGTATGAAAGTAGCAAAATGAAAGGAAATGTTCTTGTGATTATAGCACAATTTGCCCATGGAAAACAGTCTTCTGGGAGAAGGGGGAGGGGTGTATTGGGAAGGAGATTTACATGTAGCAGGCCTGGAGGGTGTTTCATAAAGCTGCTTTTAAGTTAAGAGCGGCTTTATGAGTGACTGGTGAACCTATTGTACTCGCTAAATGATGACAAATAAACATTTGATGGTAAATATCATTTTCTACCAGAAACCAAGAAAGGATCACAGGTCATTCTTAAAGTCACTCTTGACTTGCGAACAGCGTTATGAAACGGCCCCTGATGTCTGGAAATCGCCATCAAGTTATGGACAAGTTCAATTTCCATTTGAAATATTAAGTGCCAACCTCATTAAGCTGGTTGTCGACTGTACAATATATTTGCCGTAGTACATACGTGTACATATAGTCCTACTCTGAACATTCAATTTGTTAAGAGACCGTCAGACTTTCTCAGGTATGTGTACTGTATACATGTACGTGTTGACTGTAGTTTCCCCAAAAATAATTACATTCAATATTGGATACAACAAAAATTATGAATGATATGTGTATACTGTATGTAAATCGAGTCTACTCTAATAATTGTTTTTTTCAACACAGTTCATGCATATTCATGTTCCATTTTACATGGACAGTATGATCAAGAGAAATAAATGTTATTTGATACAAAGCTGATATTCAACATGCTTTATTGATTCAGATTTTGTAGTTTACCCTCTATTTTTTTCCCATTATTTGGATACAGTTGTCAGCAGAATTATTAACCCCCCTATAGTTGTATAGCAATGGGAACAGATTTCTACAACATAGGAAATTTATGTAAAATGGCCATCAAATCACAATGGACAGCTAAGAGGTCTTTGCCAAAAATTGGTGAGCCGAGACAGCTGATTTTCGTCAAATTCTAATCTGACAAAAACATTGCAAATATGTTTTGTTCAGAGTTACAGACCATACCACTGTTTTGATTCACAAATTTTCGACGGACTGCTTTGTCATGAAGGGCTTCAGCCTTTTGACTATAGATTCTCTATGTTCAAGAAGTGTCTGTGTAGTGGTTACAGAAATAAGGTAAACATGTACAAGTCAATCTTCCATTTTAAAAGGAATAAGTCTCAAGTTGAAGCATTTTTTTAGAACCAGGTAATGCAGCAAATGCATTTACCGGTATATACCTCCTCTTAGGTGAACTTATCCCAAGCCAAACATATTTTTTTTTGTCAAGTAAGGTTCGACTTTGGCATGTATTTGCAAAGTTTCAAGTTTTGGCACTTAATAGAATGAAACATGCCTGTACATCAAGACAAGCCTTTGATCTGAAATATTAGGAATCATGTTCATTTATGCATGAACTGATACCCATTGGTAGCAAAATAATCTTATTTTGATACCTTTCTGTTATCACTAAACCATAACTTGTAATGCTTCTTTGATTCTGGCTTATTCATTCAGGTTTTTGACCAAGAAAATAATATTCTTTAATTTGATATGTGATTCAAAGCATTTCAATTGACTTTATTATTTTGGAAAAAGGTTTGACGAATAAAAATCAAGTGAAACCTTCCTCCATTGAATTTGTACATGGGTTATCCCCAATACTCGATATTAGTTCTTGTCAATATGAATTTAATAATTTGCAATGTAAAGAATCATGTATCAAATGAAATTATACCAATATGGCTATCAAAATTTTGAATTCATGAAGTAATCATCATTGAACAATTGCAACTAATGCTTTAGTGATCACAGAAAGGTATTAGAATTACATGTTTTGCTCAGATCACATATCTTTTCATGCACGAATGAACACAATTCCCAATGATTAATAAATCTAAGGCTATTCTACCTCTTGAATCCCATGTTGATGAAAACGTGTTTCATTCCCTTTAGAACCAAATTCGAGTAAAATAAAATAGACATAGAAGGGAAAGGACTATGATACATGTAAAGGTGCTACATGTACCAGGATTAATCAATGAATATTTGAGACTGCTGCGAATCATGTTCAAAACATACAATCGAAATACTGTTGATAACTGTCATATAAACAATTATGAAAGCTCTATGAAACTGATAATCTTCCTATATGTGTACATTGTTGAATTTATTATTAACCTCTTGCATGTTATGAGTGGCAAATCCTGCAAAATTCTTTCTACTCCACATTCTAGAGGTTCAATATCAGTTCAACAATGTTCAAATACTAAGAAAGTGATAAGTTGCACAGGGCTGCCACAATTGGTTGTGCAACTGTTTTAAACTATTTGCATGGTTACAATTTATTTTCCACATGATTGCAACAGACAAACAGTTTCAAATGTCTTAAAAATGTAGATATTTGAGAATGAACTTACATGTAGTGCTTAGGCCGAGGTTGGCTAAAAAATACTAAAGGTTCTGCTCCCACGCCCCCCGCCTAAATGTATTACTTTCACTAATGACTGTACATGTAATTGAAAGGTGACTTACGTCAATGAAACATGATGTCAGTTTGGAATTAATTAACTTGGATCAATACCCTTATGATGCCAACACACAAATTGGATTCTATACACCAAAGTATTAGTTGATCATGATATTTATTACCTTCGTAAATGATAAATCACATCAGTAATATAGTCGCATATCACAATATGGCTTGCAGCAAAATAAATGCAATTTCTCATAATCATGGTCATAATGATATGAATACAGACAAAGTTTATCTTTATATCTATAGTACTATCGGAATTCATAATCCTCTTCATTGAATCACATGGGTGTGGAAGGGGGGAGGGTGGCTGTTGAAATTATCTCACCCTTTTTCTCAATTTTAGGAGTCCACAAAAAAATTGTCAAATAATTCATACATGAAACTATTATCAAATCTTTATTGATACGTTCCTGTTATCTGTCTGCTTTTATCAATATAGACCTAACTTAAGGGTGCTCATGCCCTTAAAAATTTGATATTTCCTGGAAAAGATATTTTCATGCTTGCATATTTTAGTAAAGATAAATTGAATGTAGTTTTGAAATCATGAGGGACAGTTTGCTATACTATGTAATAACTTGGAAAACTTGGGAAAAGACCAAAAACCTGACCAGACTGTCATGCTTATTTTTCTTATTCCTCAGCAATTACACTATTTATTCCAGAATCCTTTGGCACATATTTTCATAAACACTTTGTCAATCATTTCATTTGATTCTGAACAAACTTCTTTAAGAAACTGTTACCACAACTGGAATTAAACTTGATTTTAAACCTATTCATTATCCCTGATTCATTCATGATTTAAGCCAGAGCGTACCTCTTTAAATTAAAATTATGTAGCTTTCAAATTAAATGGTGGACATGCTATCATTACAAGAACAAATAAATAAAAGAGAGTAGTTCTATGGTCACATTTCATCAAATTCTATTGGTGTTAATGACAGAATTCTGAAGCGATGATTTTTTTTTTTACATACAGTATTTTTTATACCAGATCTCTGTGCAGCACGATGGAAAACATCAGCAATGCAAATTTGAAGAAAGGAGCATTGGTTGACATATGCTCACCAATCAGTTTATTGGCAACCATCATCCTAAGATCTTAACACAAGACTGGCCTCTCACATTCCTCACAGGTTTTGTGAAAACAAACACTTTGATCATGGGTAGCATAGAAAATTCACATATTTCTATCATTTTACGCTGGACTTGAGAAGTGTTATTTGATGAAGGGCTTCTTTTATCTCATTTGATTCACTGTCTAGACTGATGAAGCTTTTCTCCAAGGCATGAAGCACTCTGTCTACACCTTCAACAGCACTGTGAACATCAAAGAAAAGGAAAAATACATACAATGCATAAACGTGACCTGCCATCTAATACCAACAATAAGTCACAGAAAATGAATTTTTATATTTCCATTGAGCTTGAAAAAGCATGTACTGAGCTTAAAATCAGGGGTGGATCCAGGATTTTCCAAAAGGGGGACAAGAATAAAAAAAAGGGGTCTTCACTTTCAAGGGGGGGGGGCACACTTCTATATTAACGGCATTTGTACATTACAAATTTTAATTTTGCTTCTCTAAAGGGGGGGGGGGGGGCACGGCCGGGCTTTGACCCCCCCCCCTGGATCCACCAGTGCATAAAATGATATACAAATTGTTTACACTGATCAACAATGACCTATACAGGTAGATAATTGAAATTAAAAGAAAAGTAGTGAAGTTTGAAGAAAAACAGGTGAAAACAAGGAATGAAATTCAGGGTTGCATCCAAGCATGAGATGTGAACATGGTGCTATCTAGGACCGAGTCAAAACATTTTTTTTCCATTGACAGGTGACTGCAGGTGATTTTTGGGGCAGAGATCAATGGACCAGTGAAATAAAGAAAAATTGCATACAAAATTCAGTTCACCAGAGATTTGAAAAAATCAACCACTTTAAGATCTATACTTTCTTAGATCAATGATATTATTATATCAAAACTTTCACATAATATATTTCCAAACTTCTTTTACCATCCAAGTAGAGTTATGAAAGTAATAGAACTGAGTAGGATTTCTTAATTTTCTTGCTTGAATTTGTTGTCCTGTAATGTTATAATCTTGTTGTGTGGGCACAGCTACATGTGTTTTGTTTGTGAATTTGCGATTCTTAGTTATTTCACACATGCTTTGTCTATAACATTCAGAACCATTCTTATTTACAATTTTTTTTGTAACCTTCTATTATCAGCTTTCTCGTATTTGTCCGTAAAATTTAACACATAAGGATATCAAAATATGCTGGATTTAACATCTTAGAAGATCTTAGAAGAGAAGAAAATCCTTGCTAATGAGATTTGGGTACATTACAAACCTCAAATCCTTCTGGGCTTGAATCCAGATTAGAATCTTGTTCTGTTTGACAAGTTGAACAGCGCCCTCTGGGATCTCACAAGCCTTCACTAATACACCTATGATCAAGTCCTGTTTGGAAAGAGAAAATAAATAATTTATTAATTCCTTTTAACATTACATTTCAATTACATCATTTGAATTCATCAATTTTGTTATTTCACTTCATATATCATTCTTCAAGAAGAAGCAACAAATATTATTTTTTTTTACTACTAATGATAATTATCCAACTTAAAAAGCTCTTGGATCTATTCTTCAGTGATCAAAGCACTTGTCTAGCTGTCATTACTGATGGCAGACACAGTTTCCAGGCAAGGTTCGTTTTTACAATGTCTTAGACACAGTAGCAATACATTTGCAGTTCATGTATGTAATCATCATCAGCAGCATTTATTTCAGTCAATATTACATAAAAGATAATACTTCCTGATATCAAAGTTCAGATGGGTGGGAAAATAAGTCAATAATTCTGAAAATAGTTCCATTCTTCATGAGCATATTTGAATGTTACCTCCTAGTATCCTAATGCAGGAAGTATCATATATACGGTATAAGTATAAAGGGTATGTATGTTCATTAGCTTACCCCAATAGCCTTTTCACAGAGAGGGGATGCGTAGAAAGCAAGTAGGGTTTGGAACACGTTGGACTTGGCACAAAGCTTGAAATCAGTAGGGCTACGTAGACCATCCGTTAGAAAGGACAGGAACCAGGTCTTCTCACTCTTGTGCTGTGAATATGTACAGAAAAGAAGGAATGATAATAATATATTTTATTTTGATTTCGTTTTTATTCATTGATTCATTTACTGATTAAATCTCTGATTGAGTACTTCATTTATACATTCATTCATTGTATCGATTAATTGATTAATCAATTAATTCATTCATTCAATTGATTGATCAATTAATTAATTAATCACTCATTGTACTGATTGATTGATTAATTAATTCACTCATTCATTCACTCACTCATTCATTCATTCATTCATATCAATCAAGCAAGCAATCATTCATTAATTCATTCAATCAAAAATTTATCCATCCATCCATCAATCCACTGATTCATTAATTTATTCGGATTCATTCATACCCAATATTGGAGTGTAAAGTTGGTGGCTTGTAAGTAGTCAGACGTATTGCTGACGTTTCGTGTAACAGCAACAGATTTATAAGACAAAGACAAAAACTGAAGCCTCCGTCAAGGCTAGGAGATAGTTGGGGAGAGGAAAAGTTAACGGATAAAAATTACCTGCATTTCTGCTCCAACAAAGAGCCTTGGAAAGAGCGGTACCTTGGCGAGGTTCAGCTGAGGTTTAAACATAAGATATGAGATAAGTATCGGATAGAGGGCGCTCTCCGGTTGTAACATCTGATGGATGGATCTAGCCAGGAAGACCGTCAGGAGAGATGGGATGTACTGGGTCGAGGAGGACACCGAGTTCCGGAATATTCCAAGGATGAAGGCAATCTGGGATGGGAGATTAATAGGATTTTATTATATTAACCCGTTAACTACTGAATTCTGTAATTTCCTAAGGCTTTGTGCATAGATCACCTGGTTCCAGTAAGAAATGGGTTAACCTGTTGACTTCCGAATTCTGTAATTCCCATTGGTTTGGTACAGGGAACACCTGCTTCCCATAGGTAACAGGTTAAACTTCATGCATACTGACACTTGATCAAGTCCAGTTCAAACTCGTTTTTTTTTTCAACATAACAACAAATCACAAGACATGAAATGGATAGTATTTAAAATTTTCAAACACAAATACTCATACCTATTAAACTTCAATATTTATCTAGCAGGATTATGTCGTCATAACTGCCCTTTATGAATAAAGCAATACAAGAATGTCATTTCAAACAATGCAGAGCAAATATCTTCATTTTTTCATATATCACCAACAATACCTTAGAGAAAGCCAAACTTTCAAGCCCACAGAACATTTTTTCTTCCTTCATGCCTTATGAAGTCATTCAAAATATAATATTGTTATGATTTATTTTTTTAATATCTGAGTATGAAATAAAATGGAACCCACCTCCCTCCTTCCTCTGAATCTGGCGCCCTCTAGATGCTGGACAAAGCATGAGAGAATGTGATACCCTGCTTGTCTGACATCGTCATGACAACTGGATAAAGAGGCTATCACAAAACCTAAGGCATTGGATTCCACAAAGGTCTGGCAAGGCACAAGATTTTCTGAAATTATAAATGATGGAATAAAATATTAGATTCAGGCAATACACAAGTAGGTTACTTGAAACAGTACCTAGGTTTTCTTTACAAACCACATGGCTATTTAAAGTGGCATTTAATTCACAAATCTATGGGGTAAAGTAGGCCTATTTTGGAACTTGCCCAATATGGGTTTTAGACAAAAATAATCATGCGAAGTGCCATTATTTATTGCTTATCTTTCAAAGAATGCACGGTTTGAAATCACTCAAGCAGCTTATATGGAAAAACAATTATATATGACGTGGACAGACCAGGCCTGGAGGGTTTTGCGTAATTAACAACGGACTGGCCGAGTATATATAGTAGAAGAAAGTGAGGGAAACTGGTATAAGACTGAAAAGCCTGAAGTTAATACTTTGAAACATAAATTCATGAGGTTGTTAGCTTTGGTATTTCATGAGGCCTGCTAAAAGTCTAAGACTTACTATTATTAAAAAATTTGAAAACCAAAAGTAAATGTCTGAATTAAGATATTCAATAATTCTCAGAATTCTTGTAAATCTATAGAACACAATTCATCACGGGAAAACAATGAAAGTAAATTACAGGACTTCCAGGAAAACACTTCATGTTTTACCCTATTTTCATTGCCATAGCAATAAAAAAGTGAGGAATATCATTTATTTACCAGTGTCTAATATGCATATTTATTAGTAAGTCCATGGGAGCAATTTTCCACATTTCAAAGCAATTTCAAGTACACCTAAAATGGCAATAGGACTCAACTACCAATTAATATAAAGGTTTCCATGACTATTAATGGTGAAGCTACCATAATCATAATATTTTCAACAGGGTTCAAGATCTCTGTAATAGATAATACTCATAATCTTTGCTACAAAAACCTAAACATACATAAAAAAAATTTAAATTGTAGAAACAGTGATTAAAATATTAATTAGCATAAGTAGTGCTCTTACAAAAGGTGGACATGTATCAAAGTGATTATTAACTGAACTAGTGAACAAACATATGAAACGAGAAATTAAAAATGGAAGCTACATAAATGCATATGGCAATCAACTACACAAAATATGAAAAGAAATACTAGTATCATTTCGGACTGCTAAAAACTGGCAGAATGATAAATTACCTGGTTGGAGGAGGTGACTAAAAAGAGGAAGCAGAAAACTAGGATCATAAAACTGTGACTGTATCTCAATATCCCCTCCGGATGATTCACCTGTCACAATGGGCTGTGAGAAGAAATAGGGGAGATGGGGGGAAAAAGATTGATAATCATAGAATGAAAAATATTACATAATCACATTTGAACTGATTAATGGGGTGTTGCAAAAAACTTGCGATCAATTGCAGGTCTATTTTCGTTCCCGAAATCAAGCATATGCCGTGCAATTAATTACAAATTTGCGATTGATTGCTAATCTGCTCCATGAAAAAAGGAGTGCAATCTGATTTGCTGAAGTTAAAAGTGATCAATTAACTGAAAAATTTCAACAGAAAATTTGCGATTGATTGCAACAGAATATTTGTGATTGATTGCAAATACTTTCTTGCAACACCCCCTTAGACTGGTAAGAAGTAGAAGCAGGTTACAAAGTTCATCAGCTGACTTTGATTGACAGGTTGTATATTACACTTGCATACCACTGATGTGAAATTCACATTAATGGTATGCAGAACAACAGGTGGTACTGGATGTAGATTACAGGAAGGGTGAAATCTACCAAGTAATTTCTTGGATGAAAATTTGTAAACAAGTAGGAATGTGTAATTCACAATAGATGGAGAGCACTGACCTAGAGCAAAATTAATTCTACAGTCATGTGACTCATTAAAGCCCTTGTTTGGAGTAAAGGCTAAAGTAATTTCGAATCGAATTGGTTGCCTCTTACTATATGTCTAATATATGAATCTGTAAATTGTATTTATTTTTTCTACGTATATGTATTTCTATATTCTATTTTGTATTGTATTTTGAATATTTTTATATAGTGAATAGACAAAATTGAACAAAAATAATCACCAACTTACATGTAATGTCTGGTCTAGTGGGAACTTTAGCATGGAATCGTAAAGAACCTTGGTGTCCAGAAGCTTGAGGACATCCTCCACACTTGGCTGCTTCCACAAGGTCCTCCCCAAGGCTTTCCTGGCTGCATGCTGCGTTACTGCCTCCTTGCCCCAAATGTAAGGCCTGGATGGGATGATTATCAATACCGGTAATGTAATTATGCTGTATTACTGAAGAGCACTTACAGACTTCTGATAAAGTTATAGTTAGTGTTAAGCACTATATAAGCAAGTATAATTATGACTATAATTATTTGAATTCATCCAACCTTTGAATATTACCAAAGGGTTTTTTTTTGGCTGAATGCTATGCTACTGCCTTCTAGCTCTTATTAAGGAACAAGGCGATAAAAAAACAGGAAATTATGCAACGTACAGGTCAAGGAGGCTATCAACTTGCTATCTGCTTACCTAATTTGTACGATTTGAGCCCAAGAGTAGCCCCAATAAGTTAAATTAAAAGCCCTAATGCTGAACACGTATGCCCTATGAAATCAATAACTACTGGTATTCATATCAGGGCTGCCAACCTTTGAGAAGAGTTTGGAGTGAGACATTGCGAGGGAGCGAAGCGACCAAGCCCGAGGGCGCGGAGCGCCCGAGGGGGGATGGTGTGGAAGGGGGGTGTCCCCCCTTCCACGGTAGGGAGCTTTTACAATTTTGCAATTTAAATGGTGCAATCTGGCACATACTTTTAACTCTGATTCCATAAATACATAAGGCAGGATTCAAATAGGTTAATTGATTATTTTTAATGAAGTTCACTTACCTTGAAAAAAAATCCACATTTTTAAGTGCATTATTCCATATCAACTCTCTTTATAATAGCAGTGAAACCTCAACCTGTGATTATCTGCTGCTCCCCAAGACGATACTAGAACAAGTGGTCATTATGATGGCTGTCCATACTGGGTGTCAATTAGCAAAGCCATTTCCCTACCTCTCATCCAGTTAAATTAATCTAATGGGCTTTGTTGTAATTTATACAAGCATCCTTCCAAAGTCATTCTTACTATCATAATAATGGCATATAAAGGATCTGATCAAAACATATTTTCAAGACAAGACAAGAGACAACTTACCTACCGGCTGAAATCTGAAGTAGAAGTATACTGAGTTGCGCGGCGCGGCATCTCAGCGCCGTGCCGGTGCCGGCCGGGCCGGCGGGCTATCGCATGGCATGGCTGCTGGCATTGCATTGACACTCGATCGCTCGTTGTGCCTCGTGCGCACAAAACCCCCGCTTCATAGTAAAATTTCGATGCCACCCGCACTCACACGCGGAATACAGTAAGCCAATCGCAACTCAATATCTTGTCTTTGCGCGGCAAACCGAAACCAATTTGCATTGATGGTATATTAGCTTTGCGCTTGTGTGGTTAAAAACTTTGAAACTTTCGCCTGGCCGGGTTATAATGTTATTGAATATCCGATATAGGCTAATAAACTTTTTTTCTCTCTATTTTCGGGGTTCAGCGTGAGAATTCCTATGATCAGCGTGAGAGTGTGAGAATCGGGTGAAATGCGAGAGACTCACACAGATTGCGTGAGAGTTGGCAGCCCTGTCATATTAAATGGCTATTTTTTTCATTTCTTTAACAAGTCCATCCCAACAAAAAGTTGATTTGAAAGAGAAAAAAATCCAACAAGCATAACACTGAAAATTTCATCAAAATCGGATGTGAAATAATAAAGTTATTACATATCTAAGTTTCGCTTAACTTCACAAAATAGTTACATGCACATCCTGGTTGGTATGCAAATGAGGAGACTGATGACGTCATCCACTCACTATTTATTTTGTATTTTATTATATGAAATATTATAATTTTCTCCCCATTGTCAAGTGAAACAACGATTAATTCCTCCCTGAACATGTGGAATAAGCATTTTTTGACACTGTAAGGTTCAGTAATGTTGGTCCTTATTGTCAAATCTGTAGAAATTTCTATTTATTCAGACCGATATTTTCTGGGGTTGACTTGACATTTAATTAATTCCTACCATGCACAGAAAGGTTTGAGAAGAAAATCACTAAGGTCGTTGACCTTGGTCTTACCTGTACTCCCACATGTGGGCATTGTTCTTCTCATAGATATGCATCAGAGAAAGCAGTCCCCTGTCACAAAGTGTCCTCCTTGCAGTGTAAGCACCTAGGAGAATGGTGAAGTGGACAGTATTGCAACAGGACGGTTCTCTCTGGGACACAGCGAGTAATAGTTTCACCAGTGCACCTGTAAAATCACAAGGAAGATATGGGGTAAAATATGGTCAAACATGGGTAGCAATGGCAGGTCTGTTCAGAAGAGGAAAATGTGTTTCATGCCTGTACATGCCTTGCATTGGATGTTCACATTCCAAATCTTAATGTATTATACATTTTCCATTTAACAACTTTCCTTTATTTGAGAAGAATTTGCTTGACAGATGTATAACAAAACACTGCAAATCATGATTTTTTGGAGTGGGGGTGATTTCCTTGAACCTTGTTAGAAACATTTCAATGCAAAGACATGGAGTGTTTGTTTAGATTTGCATATCATTGCCACAAGAAATTAACTTCATATTGTGATAACAAGTAATTTCTTTGCAGTAAGGGCCACATGTGAATTTCTTATCAATCATGAGAAATTGCTTAAATGGACCAACATAGATAAACAGAGATAATTATAAAAAGACTGTGCAAATTTCCCTCCGACTGCCCACAAATCGCAATTAATATTATAAATGATATAAAAAAAAGTGAATATACAGTATTGTCCATGTAAGCACCTTGAAATCCTGATATAAGGTTTCATAGTAACCCTCTTTTCTCAGCATAAAAACAGCTTAATAAAACTAAACTTTTTTCTTCACTCAAAATTGTAATATTCACCTTTCACTTCAATGGGTACATCAGTAGACTCCTGACCAGGCCCCAACATGGTTGGAAGGAACTTGGAATGTCCCACGACTGCATGGTAGAGCTTACTCAATGGCATAAACTTTCTACCGGAGTGACTGGCACAGTAGACTAGCTCCACCAACTGGGTTAGTAGATCCAAGAAGGCTGGGTTGTGATACTGGGTCTTCAATCCAGAGATCACAAACTGCTTCCAGGTCACCGCAAGGTCACGATTCGACTCGAAATCTTTCAGATGCTATTTTAGGAGAGCAAATATTCAAATTTTATGAACTACATGACAATAAATCAACTATTAAAGGCTGATGCCATGTGCCATACACTGTCAATATAACTTTTAATTGGAAAAAAAATGATTTCATTACAGATAATGAGCCATTAAAAATAGTGGTAGTTGTAACTTTAACAAAATATTTTTTTTTTCAAGCTGTGTTCAATTTATTGAGGATTTTTTTCTGCTTGAGTTGTTTGTCATCAGCAGTGTCAAATAAATATTGTGGCCTATATTCTAAAGTTTCAGTTTACCTCACACCATGGTCAAAATTTTTACTTCAAGTAAAGGAAGGCGAAAGTGTGAACATTTTGTTTACACACTATGTTTTCTATGTCTCACCTGTTCTTTCACTGTGATTTTATGGTGAAAAAATCATTCTAGTAATTATTCCCAGATTATATGAATCATTTAAATGTCAATGGGCAGATAATTTAAACAGATACTTTTAGAGATTGATGTCGCCATTGGTTATCCATAGAAAAACCAAAACTTAAGACCAGTGCCCCTTCTTAAGATGAATTGCAATTGATCCAATCAATTGCAACTATGGATGGCCAGCAACGTCATTATCTATAACGCATGTTTGTTGCATACATGGAAAATATTTTCTAACTATGATGTATATTCATGCATTCAATGTTTCCTTGAAAATTCACAGTACTTCTCTTTGTTTACAAAGGACATTGGGCAAATTTCCCATAGAAAAGATATGACACTGATGGATTTCCATAGAGTTGCGAATGATTGGATCAATCATAAGTCTTTGAAAGACGGGGCCCAGAGTTAAATTAATCCTAGTTCAGAATACAAGGTGAAGGTTAAGTCTCACCTCAAGCATGCATTTGATGGGAGTAAACAGATCCTGGAACTGGTCTTGGTCCTTTGTGGGGCCCTTGAATTCATTGACCAGGCTCTGAAGAACAGAGTTAAGAGCTTTCTGCTGCAGATCTTCTCTTCTCTCTATATCCTGTTTCAGTAAAATTTCTATGACTCCTTTCAAGACCTCTAGCTGGGACCTATGAAAACATACAAAATGATGGCAATTAAACATATGCAACAACACTACATGTAGATTAAAGATTAGGGTATTATTGAATTCCTTAAATTTTTTTATATGCTGGGGAACCACCAGGATATGCAGTTACAAGTACATTGATTTTTTTTAAACTTCCTTATCATATTAATCATGTACTTTTAACAATTCAATCCATCACATTTGCTACATTTCTATTATTCATTATTTACATGTATATTCAAAAGCACTAACATCAAGTTGTTATGCTGTTCAATTCAATTGTTGTTCAGTTGAAATTTTGTAGACAATAAAAGCAGAAACCAGCATTACTATTACTATTCATAAAATATAATTCATCAACTTTGTAGCTACTTTACATTTCTGGCAAATAGCCTTGTCATACATGTACTGACATGCAATGATGCAAGAAAGGAAATTTATAATAATCAAACAATGAAGTTAGAATTCGGAATTGCATTCAATCCAGTACTTACTTATTCAGTGAATTGTTTTGAGACGATGGTAGATCCACTATCGCATCAAACAAGGCTCTCAGCTCCCCCTGGGGTGCATATGGTAAAAGAAGACACAGAACTTGTGATGAAGCTGCATCAGGAATTCTGTTTGTTGATGTACTAGCATCATCATCATTGGCCTGGTTACCAAGATCTTTTATGATATCATTCACAAGAGGTGTCCAGCAGAGTTTTTGGAGGTGCTTCCTGCATCGGAGACCTTGACAAGGAAACAAGGTAATCTTTGAAATAGCGCACAAATTTTGAAACAAAAATTGTGTTATACGAGTATAAAATCGGGATAAGGCATGTTATACCAAAAGAGCCTCATTTTAGTACTTTAAGTACAGAGTAAATGATAGATGCAATTCGTTAAAGGGTAACTATTTTAATTCAATTTAGCATTAGGTTTGGTTATTTAATGGCCTGTTATTATATTTTATTGAAAAAAAGAGCAAAACAAAAGTAGAAGAACAAAGTGATCCATAAATACATATATGTAGACTATAAAGATGAAATTTCATGATAATCATAGAAACAAACAGCATATTTCAATATGCCTTTTATCTCAATTCTATTCAGAAACAAGTGGAATGCCTCTGGCCGTCTCACCTGCATCACGCGGTTCAATATAGCAGCAGTGCTGACTTTGCATACTACTCTAACTCGCACAAGATGTTCAGTGATACATGGTTACTCTTATGTCCTCTTTTTATGAACTAGACCAATAAACTTACAGAGATATGATGGTTATTCAACAAAAAACCCCAACATGGCCAAAGTTCATTGACCTTACATGACCTTTGACCTTGATCATGTGACCTGAAACTGGAACAGGATGTTCAGTGATACTTGATTACTCTTATGTACAAGTTTCATGAATCAGATCCATAAACTTTCAAAGTTATGATGGTAATTCAACAGATACACCCAATTCGGCTAAAGTTCATTGACCTTTGACCTTGGACATGTGACCTGAAACACGCACAGGATGTTCAGTGATACTTGGTTACTCTAATGTCCAAGTTTAACGAACTAGACCAATAAACTTTCAAAGTTATGATGGTAATTCAACAGATACCCCGATTCGGCCAAAGTTCATTGACCCTAAATGACCTTTGACCTTAATCATGAGACCTGAAACTTGCACAAAATGTTCAGTGATGCTTGATTACTATTATGTCCAAGTTTCATGAATCAGATCCATAAACTTTCAAAGTTATGATGGGAATTCAACAGATATCCCCAATTCGTCCAAAGTTCATTGACCCTAAATGACCTTTGACCTTGGTCATGTGACGTGAAACTCATGCAGGATGTTCATTGATACTTGATTAACCGTATGTCCAAGTTTCATGAACTAGGTCCATATATTTTCTAAGTTATGATGACATTTCAAAAACTTAACCTCAGGTTAAGATTTCGATGTTGATTCCTCCAACATGGTCTAAGTTCATTGACCCTAAATGACCTTTGACCTTGGTCATGTGACATGAAACTCTAATAGGATGTTAAGTAATACTTGATTAACCTTATGGCCAAGTTTTATTAACTAGGTCCATATACTTTCTAAGTTATGATGTCATTTCAAAAACTTAACCTCAGGTTAAGATTTGATGTTGACGCCGCCGCCGCCGCCGCCGTCGCCGTCGGAAAAGCGGCGCCTATAGTCTCACTTTGCTTCGCAGGTGAGACAAAAAAATGGAAATCTCAAGTGAAATTGGGTGTCAAATGTGCAAATAATATTTTTTACCACTAATTTGCATTTTTTGTTAAGAATTTATAACTAATTGCTGTCAAAATCGAAAAGGGGGTAACCTGCTCAACCCCCTATCCCCCAGTCCTGAAAACCTAAAGAATAGCCTAGTCCTTTTAGGGTTAAGAGAGATAATTCACAAGAGGTGTCCATTATCGTCAAAGAAATATTCCAGTATTAGGTTGAACTTACCTCGCTTATTATCATCTCCAGCTCTGGACAGATAAGCTGCTACTGATGGGTACAAACTAGCTATGCTGTCCTTTCTTGTTTTCATCTTTGAGCTTTCCATAATCCAATCCTCAAATTGACAAGGATTGGTCTTGATAAGAATTGGAATGATCTCATCTCCCATCTGAAAAAAAAAGGAAAAGCAGAGAAATGGAGGGAGGGGAAATGATATCAATACATAAATTGAATATAGACAACTAGTTTGTACAGATAAAATTCATAACAGGGTAAATCAAATTTTCTAATTAGTTTTTAAAGATGTTAGCACTTGTAAGGACTTCGGGACAAAGCGGCTGATAATGATACATGTACTTTAATCTAATTTCACTTTTCAGTGTAAAGTTGATTAATACAACATTCCACATTACATCTTCAAATTATTTTCTTTTCAATCTTCAAACCCTTTTTTTCTTCTGCTTATGAAGTTCAAAGGAAACATGGATTAGAACTCTTTACCTGCTTACGCTGCTGTCTGGAAGCTTCCAAGCAAAGTGAGAGGGCTCCCTTCATATCAGAGTCTAACGGCAACAGGTGAGTGTGCTCCTTCAAGAGTTCACCAATGGCTTTCAACAAAGTCCATGACTTCCGTTCAACCGCTATGGCTAGGATATCCTTTACATTTATAGTGTTCAAACAGTCTGACCCTGAGGGATGTTGGTGTGGCACTTCATCGACAGCTGCAAAAGTGCCTCTGGAGGATGTGACTTTACTCTGATCCAGGCTCCTGTAATTGGTCTCTGAAGATGATATCCTTGATGCTCTAAGGAGGTATTCCCCTGTTAGACATAGTAGTCCTCTGGATTCAAAGTCATAACTTTGGTCCTTGGTGATTTCCTGCTTCATGAAGGACACAACTTCCCTGAGGATACTAAGACATCTTCCTGGATGGATGTAACCCTTGAGACTAACCAAGAGATCAGTGACGACTCTGGAATGTGTCTCATTCTCAGATGGCACCAACAAAGTCCGAAGCATCTCCTCTGCAGCTGCAACTAGTACCCTCAGTTCTCTCTCAAGTTCAACTTGGGATACAAATTCATTCAACACAGTCAACACCTCCCTGACCCTTTCTGTGCATGGGTCGTATCTAAGCCCACATATGATTGGATGCCTCAGGATTACAGTACTCAACTTGAGCCAATCACAGTCTTCTTTACTATTGCTATCTTCATTGTCTATTTGGATATCCATGGCATCAGTACTTTCCTGTACCGATTCACACTGTTCTTTTAGCTTGTTGCAGATATCTTTGGATTTTTCTTTTGCTTGATGAAGTACAGCTATAAATATGTCAGTGTAGAACTGTGCAGCATCATTGGAGTTCTAAAACAAAACAATAGGAAAGCATAAGATGGCATCATAACTGTCATATCAAATTTCATTTTTTGATAGAAACATTTTTCTTGTCATGATCACAGTGAAAGAATCAAGGATTTCAGTTTCAAGATAGTGAATGTGAAAATTATTTAATCCTAAATCAAATTTGAATGATGATGGTTATTGAACACTTAACTTGGACAATTTACATTGAGAGAACTGGGCCCTGTCACATAATGCTTAGCAATTGATCATAAGGCTAATTTTCAATTATTCACACATAATAATCAATGTAAATCAATTGCAGATATCAGACCTATGATCAGTCGCTAAACTTTATATCATAGGTCCCTGACCAAGCTTTGGTTAAGAAAAAACAAACAAACCCATATTGCGGATGACTGATGTGATGACAAGCAAATTATTCCACTTAGTCACAAAAAAGTGGCAATTGATAACAAATAGCAAAAGTCACTGACCTCGTGATTGGTGCATGATCCTACATAAAGTAGACACTGTTGTATGATGGGAAGGACTGCATCCTGACCAATAGAGGGCACACTATCAATGATATTCTGTTTTATGTTCACATCCTTCTCTAGCTTTGCCCTATTCATGAAGCTTTCTTGGAGTAAAGATGATAATGTCTTAAGTGGTGATAATGATGACTGCTTGGCCTTTTGCTAAAATTTAAGAGAAAAAATGTTGAAATTGGAAAAAACAATTAAAAAAAGGTAAAAAAATATACATACATACATGCATCATTCACAGATAACTCTGCTGTCCCATGCAACTATGTGGTAAGAAATTTTGAGTAAATTAGGAAAATTTGTCATTGTTTTAGAGATACTTGCTTTTAAAAAGTCTATATTTCACAAATTGGGTACTATATGTCTCTAACCTTTGAGCATCATGTAGAGCATATAGAAGTTTTTCCTATATCAAGAAAAAAGTCAGAAAAAAAAATCAGAACTGCTTCCTTCTGTCCTGAGAAGGCAGAACTGGTATTATCAAGAAATTTATGATATATTTATATAATTTAAAGGTAATAGGCCTCTAATGATAAAGTAACATTGAAAAACACAATGACAATAATCAAGATGATGTCATCCCACAAAATATAAATACAGCAAAATAAACGTATATAAATATGCGCTTTTTAACGTCTCTGACAGATATATGGCTCTATACAAATGCTGTGCTTCATCATCATCTTATACCACAAAATAATAGCATAAATAATTACCTTGGATAATTTGATTTGTCTTGACTTTGGAAGCCATTCATTGCAATATGATAGCAGGCGGTTCCAGCTGGATGTGACCGGTTTGGTCTGGTTCTGGCTGGATTGATAAACCAGGTGACAGACGACCCTCGGACCATGCTGTGTGTTGAGGATTGATGTGAGGACTCTGGAAAGGTAGTCAGCAACTGAGAATGAAGAAATTGCAATAAATAAATTGGTTAAAGAAAATGACTTATTCACATATCTAGATTCAATAAATAATGACTCAAATTTGCATTTATATGCTAGTCTTCCAGAGACCCAAATCCAAAATCTCCTGCCACAAGAAGGTGCTCCACCACTGAGGTATCATGTTAACAAGTTATTCAAGCTAGCCCTGTATGTGCACATTTGACACTGAATTCGGAAGAGTAATTAAGGAATATCCTTTGTTCAGTAGCCTTGACTGTTCAAAAGCTAACATATATAGGCTGTTACACTAACTATGCATTTGCTACAATTGTAAATTATACCAAACCTTCAGAAACATTTGTCCTAATATGATATCAAAGGAAAAGATCTCATCGTTGTCTTTTGTCTCATTCCTATCTAAGCTTGCACTATACGGTACATGCATGTCAGGGTGAAATTCTTTTAAAATTCTTATAACATATCATAACTGTTGTTTTTTTCTCTTATTTCTCCATAAGGAACAATTAAAAGCAAATACCTTTTCCATTTTCCTCCATTGCACTGAACTCTTCTAATGCTGCTGGTACAAGGGCACTGCAGGGTAATGATCCTGATTGACCCAGGTCAGGGGTCATTATCACCTCTTTGTCTTGTGATTGGTCAGTTTGCATGACATCATCATCTTGATGGGAAGCAATGATTGGTATCTCATCCATGTCTAAGATAGCTGTGATGCAAGGGGACAGAAAGACTTGTAAATTAGTATGTTGCAAAGACCAAGACACTGCTCTTCAATAAGGAAGAGAGGATATTTTAAACATTTTTTAACTCCTCATCATCATTATCCTTCTCCTCCTCACTATCACCATTATCTTCCTCCTCCTCATCGTCATCACCATCATCATCATCCATTTTTATCTGTCTTATTCTTTCATCATCATCATCATCATCACCATCATCCATTTTTATCTGTCTTATTATATCATCATCACCATCATCCATTTTTATCTGTCTTATTATATCATCATCACCATCATCCATTTTTATCTGTCTTATTATATCATCATCACCATCATCCATTTTTATCTGTCTTATTATATCATCATCACCATCATCCATTTTTATCTGTCTTATTATATCATCATCACCATCATCCATTTTTATCTGTCTTATTCTATCATCATCATCATTATCATCATCATCATCATCATCATCATCATCAACATCATCAACATCATCATCATCACCATCATCATCATCATCATCATCATCATCATCATCATCAACATCATCATCAACATCATCATCATCATCATCATCATTATCCATCTTCTACCCCCCCCCTCCTCCTTTTAATCCTCTCCACCATATCAAAACATTAACACACATGCAAGTCTGAAAAACTTGCAATCCCCCAACCAAGTGCAATGTTTGCATGAGCTTAAAACAGTTAGCAAAACTTGTTACAGATAACAAAGTTTTATGAAAGAGGGTCCTGATCTCACCTGCCAATCCTGCTTCAGAGACGCTCCTAGAATCCTCCTCCGCTTCCTCCATCTTCCCATCCTCCTCTTCATTCATCTCCATCTCAGTGACAGCTTCCATGATGCGATCATTGTGAGGGTACGGATTCCTCACCACCTTGCTGAGGATACGCTGCAGGAAGCCGGTCACGACCTTCGGGTCATGGGCCACCGAGGTCGGGGCGGAGAACGCATCAAGCCAGATGATTGGTTCATCGGGGCATTGGTCAAACTGTCCGGTGTGCTTCAGGACCTGGAATGAAGATTAGATTCCTATTCCATTTCAATTTCTGGTAAAAATATAAATAAAACCAACAAAAAGTATAAAAAAATTCTATCAAAATGAAAGCAAATCACCTCATCTCTCAGAAAAGATATAAGGGTTCAAAGTATAACAGACTTACCTGACAGATTAATTGCTTGGATACATGAATCAGTTTAGAATCAGAAGAGGTCATCAAAACAGTCAGGAGCTGACCCATGGCTGACCCTTCACCTTTGACCTAAAAAGAGAGAGAATAAAAATAGCAATCATTTATAGAAACTTGCTTAAACATGAATGATAATTGCAATAATAATCTGAAATTAGTTTGAAAGAGTCCCATAAAATGACGACCACATTTTTTTGTATGTAAAAATGACAAAATAAGCATATTCCAGCCAGGTGTCATTTTCAGACCAATTATAATACACTGTCCCACAAGTGCTTATCTGTGTTTGTGATCTTCAGTGTGATCACTTTTCAGCATAGATTTCTTGATTTCATACGGTAATGTTTTGATAATTGTACCAGATATAGATCTACTATGATAAAGTGACATGTAACCTTGACTTTTCAGACTTTTAAATGAAATCCTTGTTTGCAGCAAATAAAGGTAGTTAGCTTTAATGTAGAGATCATCTGGATCTCATAGTAAAAGAGGAAAATGATTTAAAAGCAAACTGCTAACCTCCTTGAACCAACGGAAACGGCCCACATCAAAACCCATCAAAAGTTTCATGGTCTCGTACTGAAGCTGCAAGGCATGATGGGTAGATGTAGCACTGCCCTCTTTGGCAGTCATGTGATCAGAGTGGAATATTCCGTGAAGGAGCCGGCTGAAGTCAAATGACGTTTGGAGGAAGGCCGATGGGAGAGCGATGGTATACGCAGCCAGGATTCTCATGATGTGTACGAGAATCTCTGCCGGCTCTGGCTGAGCTAATCCTGTATTAAACAAATGAATAAACATTAAGTACTCATTAATTCATCCTTGTTTAAGAAATGTAACCAAAAGTGAAAGAATGGGATAAATAAAGCAGGAGCAACAATTGAAAAGGTACATTGTACCATGATCCCTCATTTAATGGAGTCAAAACTTCAGAATCCTTCTACAAATTGCTACTTCATATATTCAACTGAGAGGTTTTATATCTGTATACATTTAAATATTTGAACTGAATGTAAGAAATAATAAACTACATGTAGTAGTGAGTTTGGGGGGGGGGGTAAATGCCTAGTTGTGTGCAGTATATAAGGCATGACCACATTGGTCAGATCATGCCAACAGGACATGCACTGCGTATTAATCAGTAAGATTGTGCATTACATATCATATAAATGTCAGCATTTAAGTGTGAATCTATGTCACACTTAAATCTCTGTGAAACACCTCCATGTACAGCATATTTGTGTTGGATTGCACCCAACCTTTAGCTACAACAAAAACAACTAGTTGCCAGTATCAATTAATCCTGACATATTTTTTACCTGAAGACATTTCCTGATCTGATTGTGAAGCTTGCGTCTGATCCGACACAATGTTCTCTGTGTTGTGTTTGCTGCCCTCTTTTATTCTGATGAGGTATCTCTCCCAGCACGACAACAAGGTATCAACATCCGGTAGAACCTGATGACATTTTGAAATATTTGATTAACTTAGTACCAAAGAAACGATTGAAATGAAAAAGCATTAAAGAGAACATGTATGCAGTAGAACCTGATATTTCAAAATACATACAGGGAATAATAAGTAACGAAGTTAAAACAACTGCTTGAAGCCCTGCTAAAGCTTTGGTAAAGAGGCATTAATGTGAATTATGCTCAACTATCATCTGAATTCCAGTGCAAAGGTGGCCATTGAATCTTGTTTAAACAGAAATTCAAATTTGGCATTGTTTCGCATCTATGTTTCCACTGTTTCCACTTTTTTTAAATGCACACTTATCTTACAAATTTAGTTACTGGATATCAGACAGCTACAAAAAGATTAGATCCTGAAATCACCAGTCTTATGCCAGAAAGAAAAAAAACATGCAGATATTTATCACATGAAATGCTATTACAATTTCTTATAAAATTTGATTGCAACAGATCGTGTGACTTTAATACACTTTAGGGGCTGAGAATGCATCCTTGCAATACTGACCTTTAAAAGTGAATCCTGATATTGCTTCACGAAGATGTGCTTCTCTGTATGAGAAAGTAATGCATCTGCAGTTTTGCTCTGCTCCATGTTGCCTTTTGCTTTCTGCATCACTTTATCAATGAGCTGTAAACCTGTCAGACACACCAGAGGGCTCGGGTGCTTTAGAAAGAGAGAGATTATACAACAAATTCAATCAGAATTCAATAATCATATATCAATATCAAGTTTGGGAAATACATGTAGGTGATTTGACAGCTTGTCATGGGGAAAGCAAGCACCAAAGAGCATAACAAAGGTGGATAGATACGAATTCTGGTTTTAGCAGTGCGTGGTAATAGCATGAATGTCACCAATACATGTATATACTTCATTAATTCAATTACAAGGAAAAATGTTGTTTTACAAACTTTATTAGCATTTTTGGTCATCAGAGAAACACTCTCAACTAAGTTCTATGTAGAAATCTGCTAAACAAAATACTTTTTCTGTAGCATTCTTTAAAATAATGTGGAGAAAATTGCAATGCAATACCAGGAAAATTATTCCCTGAATTATCATCTCTACCACTATCACCACCAATCCAAAACCATCACAATCTCCAAATTGACAATATCTTAATATCTTAACAATCTCTGCGTGGAAGTCAGATATCACATTTTATTCCTTCTCTTGATATACCTTGATACATTGCAGCAAGAATGCATGATTAGCCACAGCAGGCACTGTAGTCACCATCACCATGGAAACCAGCCGAGACACACCCACTTTATCCGACCTGGCAAAGGCAGGACTCACAGTAGACTGCCCATCAAATATCTATTAAGTAAAAGAAAAATAATTGACAAGACAGAAAGTGAGGGCCTACGGTAGTAAAACTAGGTGATCATATGCGGAAATACTGAGTACTCTGTAAGATGCTAAATCTATGTGTTGAATTCAAAACCTGTGATGTTGAAATGGCTACCAAAAGATTGAAATCAATTGTAATAATGTTTTTTTCTCCAAATATCTGGCTTTCAACTGCAATACTGTTGGGTCTGCATGAGTTGACCTTCATAAATGAGAATAACCACTGCAAGTAAAAGAAATATTTCATACTAAAATGCAAAGCAAATATTACATCTTCTAAGTTGAAAGTCACCCAATTCAAACAAACTTCTGTGGTGCCAAATGATGTCATAAGTCATTCTTTAAAATCAACGTCAATTATCATCATATAATTCTAAATCCAGATATAATAACTTTATCAAAAATGTAACTTTGTGTAATAAGGAAATATATGAAAAACAAGCACAATGAAGACCCCCACACCAATAGGGACCGTGCAATATTATTGCTTGGGAAAGTCCCCTACACTCTGGTTAAAATGTTATGTTTAGTTTACTACTTTCATAGCAATTACACATTTTTCTAACCATAATCACTGGGCACATATCTATTGATATATAGGCCCTACTATTACATTTGGATGGCCAATTTATTGGATTCTCATCAGGCTCAAATACTAGCCATTTCTTTGGCAATCAGAGAGACTGAAAAGCTGTCTGTAGCCTGAAATGCTTGTTGTGACATCTGCCACAGGTCAAGTACCCAGGGTGGATCCAGGATTTTGAAATAGAGGGACCCCAAATAGCCAATTTGATTACAATTTTAGATTTAGGTTTCTCTATATCAATATATGTTTCATGGGTAATTATAAAAATATAGAAGGGGCGTTATAGCCCTTGCTCCCCGCCTGGATCCACCAATGAATAATCTACCTCTACTTCTTGCTAAAATGGCTAAGCCCTCCAATATCTTGTCCAATCAACATTACCTACCTTCTCGATGAAACCCACGTTGGCCAGCCACGATGAGGACGCTCTCGGTGTGAAGGAGAAAGGACAAGAGGAGAGGTACTTGGATAACAGGTCCGGACATGTCTTCAAGATATGGACCACAAGGTCTGCAACAAGGTCATCTGTTGTTGCGGTCTTCAACATCTGGAGGAACTTCAAGAGGGCACTGTTTAAATTCCTGTTTGGATATTCAAAGTACAAAAGAACTAATTCATAGAAGAGTTCTTAAGAAAAAAGAATTAAATAAATGTACCAAAAATACAGTAAGGATTGTTTTACAAAAGTCAACAGGACTTAAAAATTGCTATTCTTTGAAATATTCATAAAACCCCTATTCTTTGGTTGTAATTGTTACTGTTAATTTACGGAGAATGACAATTACAATTCGAATCACAAGAGAGCAATTGAAATGACCAGTAGAGACAGGGGAGAATCTCATGAAGAGTTTGGGCAGTTATTTTCACTATGCTGGCTCTCAGCCAATCGGATGCAATGATTTCAGTAGCTTGTAAAAAAAAACCATGATTGGGGGGTTTCATCAAATGCTCCCATAGGCAACATTTCCACAAAGTTTTTTGGCACAGACAAAATGTAATTCTTTGGCAATTCTATGAAATCAACACTTATCATTGGTTGAAGGGCACTGTCTGGTAACTGGCTGCTGCTATGAGAAATGTCAGACAGACATTAACAACTCATCAATGATTAATTTCTAATGTTAGATTTCAATAGGCAACTAGATAACTGGCACTTCATATTAAATGCTTTTTATTCTTATTATTATTATTACGTTACCATAGAGATGATATCAATGAAGATGATTTCACTCAATTTGGTAAATTACTACATAGTTAAAATTTTTAGTATTTTCTTCAATATATTTATAAAGCGCGGTAATCTTTTTCTAAAATCTGAAATGAATTTAGGCAAAAAATTCATGACAAGATTTCTACTAATCAATTAACTGCACCATTTCAGTTGATAGTGCCAATGCCAACACATTGTGAGATACAAAAAACGTGTTTTGGACTAAAAAAAAATTGTTGTTTCTAATTCAATTTTGGAAGATTAATCAGAAGTCGTTTTGGTTTGTACTTTGAAAAAACTCTCCATTGATTTTATGCTTAAAAGATGATTGCAAAATTATCTAAGACCACGTTCATATGTACTAAGTTTTTCTAAATGAAATAAGGCCAAAGTTGCAGAAAGAGTAGAGAGATGTCTTACTTTCCACCAAGTCCTATTGATTTATCCAGGAAGTTGATGCCATGTTTGGTGGAGGTGGTGACTTCTACCAGGAATGAATGTACCTTGCGCCGGACAGCTTCTCTCCCGGCCTGCTCTGGGTCTTCCGCTGCCTACAAGATAGAGGGCGATTCACAAGATGTATTTAACTGTGTTATTTGATCTCGTTCACCCAAATCTATTTTGAAATCCTTTTTCACCCAATATCGTCCAAGACATCCAGGCTACATTGAAATTGCAACAGCACAGACATCACCCACAATGTAATCAACAGATTTGAGTAAGATTGTTGCATATTCATTCCAAGTCATTTCAATTCATTATCATGCTTATTATAAGTAGGCTATAGAGGGTTAAAACAATCAACAGAACATAATTTTCAATACAGTTTGTATTAAAGCATTCCTTATACCAGTAGATTTTATGTTTACTTTTCTGTCTATAGGAAATGTTGTTTCAATTAGGAGTATCAATGTACACTTGACTAAAGCATAAAAATACAAGGGGTGTGATCTCACAGCCTTGGTGTTACGTATTCTATAAATATAAAATCATTGCAATTACGATATTTTGTTATACTCTCATACCCAGAAAGGGGGTCCATAGAGTTAATAAATCTTATCTGATTAGTTAACCTTACACCAAACTATTTTTATTGCTTGTTGCCAAATTCATTAATCATTGAGGTAAATAGCACAGAGAATGAAATGACTGGAGAAGATGATGATAATCTGAATATGGAGTGAATTTGAATGAATTCTGGGCCGTGTCTTACAAAGAGTGGAAGATTGGATTGGATCCAATCAATCGTACCTCTATGGAAATCCACCAGGGTCATATTTTTTCTACAGGAAATTTGCAAAATGTCCATTGTATTTGTAAACAAAGAGAAACAGTGAATTTTCAAGAAAAAGATGAATGCATGAATATACATCATAGCTAGAAAATATTTTGAACAAACATGCATAAAAGATGTTGACGTTACTCGCAACTCTTTGTAAGACGGGGCCCTGAAGAAAAATATGTTTGTCAAGAATGTTTGATGAGAGAGATGAATAGCAATATCCATCAACATGGTGTAAGATTTTTTTTCTGCCCAGGTTAATCCTGGGTTTGATTACAATAATACTAAGTTAACCAAGGTATCTACTACATAGTATACAATACCTAGCACAAAACTAGAAGTAGAAAATAAAAGAAAAGAGAACAAAGTCAAAAACCTACCTCTACTTGTTCATCCTGTATATCATACGTTCCTTTCCATCTGCCGTAGAGGTGAGCTATCTGGAAAAGTGTGAACTCGTTCAACACCGGTAGTTTCTGAGTCTTTGTGACATCAGGATTGCGCACAAGATGCTCTAGGAGGGCGTTGAGGAAGAGTTGAAGAGTAGACGCTCTATCTTCCACCAAGCCTTTGAAGAAACCTTTCAAGAAATCTAATCGCGGAGGATTAAAATGAAAATTCAATTTAGAGATCACTATACTAGTACTTCAGCTACTACTTTCAAAGCAATTTCAACCTGGTTTCTACGATAATACAAACAAAATAGCAGCTTGGATTATAATGAACCAAATATGGATCATGTGGGTGTGTCATAAAGCTGTTCGTAAAGTTACGAAAAACTTTACGCACGACTGGAATATGTTCTTCGGTCATATATCCATTATACAGGGATATCATTAAGCACAAGAAAGGATCACCAGTCGTGCGTGAAGTCATTCGTATCTTACGAACAGCTTTATGAAACACCCACCAGGAAACCTGTACAAAAAAAATGAAAAAAAGATGAAGTTCACACAGAAAAAAAAGGACAGTGTGTGTAAGTATATGCTGCAGAGCTGTGAAGCTGGCTACTGTGATACCAAACGTGTCTGTTTGACTACACTGTAAGAGCAAGTAGACATATTTTTGTACAATGGTGGGAGAAATGGTATATGAACAACTGTCAAATGAGTGTGAAAATATCAGTCACTGACCAAATCTGAATTAAAAATGTCCCTGTTAGTATGATGGGCTTTTAAAAAATGGCTTAAATCCTGAAAATAAACTTCATTTGAATGCTTTTGCAAAAAAAATGCTTAGTAAGAAATTCTGTCTTTTGGGGAATAATATTACTGGTTTGATTATTTTATACCTGTCCTAAAGTCAAAGATGACACAATTTGTAGTTGATTCTGAAGCAATCAGACTATGGGTGTACTACTTGATTAAGCAATCCCTCTCTACAGCATGCATGTTGAAATGCTTTATAAACTTAAGAATCAAATACATATCTAGGTGTACATTTTCAATAACAATACTAATTATCATACTTGCTTAATCATGATTCTTTAAATGCTCTACAATTATGGAGCATAATTACCCTGGAATTAGCAGAGTAGTTGTTACCCACTTTCATGTTTTAACGAATACATTCCCGGCAGGAATCAACTTACCTTTGTTGGCCAAGAACTGCGTAGTAGTGTGCTGGTCGCCAGAAACAAGGAAAGCCACAGCAAATCTCATCAGGCATGTTCTAACATCTTCCTCCGCCTACAAAAAGAACACATGGTATTTTTAAAAGATAAGAAATCAAATCAAAGAGAAGAAAAAGGAAGGTTCTTGTGATAGACAACAGATAAATACATATAGTTACAACAAAGCAACAAGTCCTTTCCCAAAACACCCCCAGGAGTCAGTGAACATATGCACGACATTATTTCATTAAATATCTTGTCAGAGATAGTCACTGACATCATGTTAAAGGGGAATCCAGCCTTGGCCATAAAATGTTGTGTTGGGAAGGAGAAAAATAAATTAAACAGAATGGTGAAAGTTTGAAAGAAATCGGTCAAGCAATAAGAAAGTTATAGCTGCTTTAAAATTGCGATCACTAATAGTATGTAGATTTCAAATTGGCAACTGGGTAAGTAAATTATGACAAGGGGCAAGGACAACTTTCCCATAGGCCATGTACTTTATTATCAGGGATTTGTGGTTTTCTCCTAAATACCCGTTCCCCTGGGGCAGTAATCTAAATATAACCCAGGTAGTATATTGTTTAATGTCCTCATGAAAGAAAAATATACTTTGAAATAAAACTTTTGGGAAAAATGAAATTTTAGCCATAATATGTATTGGAGTACATGGAAGAGTAGTCCTTGCCTTACATCACTATGACATCCCATATGCGGCCAATTTGAAGTCTCCATGAGTATAGTGATTACCAATATTTACAACTTTTAAAAATTCATAACTTTCTTGTCGTTTGTCCAATACTGTTCAAACTTTCACCTATCAACTTGTCTGATTTTTCTTTTTCTCATAAAAACAAGTTTTTATTTGGGTTGGATTCCCCTTTAAAGCTACTAATATCCTTGCATCTTGAAGTCTGATTACGTAGAAGAAGATATCACTTGACATCTCCTGGGGGGATATATAATACCTTATTCTGACATTCACTCTTTGCTTTACCCAGTAACTCCCACTTCCCAGCTTTACCTTACTATTTCGCCTGTTATACAGTGGAGTCAGGGATCCATGGTCAAACTTGAACACGTTCAAAACCTCATGAGCTGAAGACGTATCAAGCGCCACCACAGCAGTCAGGAAGCGGAGGGCCGCCATGATGACCTTGGCCGTGTTCTTTGGGTTGAGGGCGCGGTAGACATGACGCATGTGCATGCGTAGAAGAACATGGAGGGATGGGAGGAAGAGGGACCGGAAGTGATGGAGGTCATCGGCTAGCCGTAGGATGATAGAGGTCAGGCAGTTGAAAATAAGTTGAAGCTGCAAGACAAGAAATGACATAATTGAAAAAAAATCATCAACATTCAGAACAATAGGGTAGTAATTATTGAAAGTGCAATCATGCATTTTCAATTATTAAGTATATTTACTGAAAATGAAAGCGAGATGCAAGATCATATACAGATAAATTGAAAAAATTGATTTGATTTTCTTTTCTGATCATACAAAATACTGATGAGACAGATATACCAAACTTTTTTTTATTTGTGGTGCTGTATCAATTGCAGTAATTTTGGCAAAAATTTTTAAGTAAAAAAAAATGGAATATGTTCTACAAATTTACTTGAAAGTTGCAATGCTCTAAAATTAACTAGACCTGCTTCCTTTCATAAAACTAATGGTACAAGTTACTTGCATACTCACACTTAATGGGCTAATTTTATCTTTGAAATTTAGGGTGGATTTGATGGCAAGTTTCATTAAAAGAAACCTATTTTCTAAGGTGAATTCTTTACCTCTGCATTCGGCCTCTTGTCAGTGGTGAGGAGCTCTGTGATTTCTGCACATTGTGGTGAATGCTGAAGATATTCTTGCACGGCGTCAATGTCACCTTCACCGCATGTGAATGCCTTGGCACAGGCGACGAAGGTTCCTAGAACTGCACAAGCCACAGCAATGAAAAGAAAAGATATTTAAATTCAGATCTAGCAGCAAAAGGCTGGTAAAGAGCCACAATCAATGGTGTTTGAAAGACCTAGACAGTACAGGAGCAGAACTGTTTATCGATACCGCACAGGTAAGCGAATTTTAATTACTTCTTGCTATAATAATTGGGCCATGTACCTGTAGTAGCCTATATGTATAAGTCTATGTTCATTTATATTAAGTCTGTGTGTGTGCTGTGTGTATGCGAGGAGCGCTCCTGATTGGAGCAGCCTTGATATGCTACTACTCCTTCTACGTGCGTCGCCTTCTACGTGCTGTGTGTTGCACAGCATGTACACAAGTTGGTGCCTGGTTGGGATAACATAGATTGGAGACAGACATCATAGAGAGAAGACCCCGAGACGCCATTGAGTGTGGGCGCACGCCACCCAGCTGCATCCCCACCAGCGCCATGGTCTGTTATTAGAAGTCTGCAGATACAGTATGTTCCTGTTTCTACCGTGTGGCATCGTTTGTGCAAGTGTAAGTTGTTGTCACTGTTTTGTATCATCAGTAACCCATTTGCAAGTCGTAACCCTTTTCAGTGTCGTACTTGTAATTAACCACTCGGTCATACGTATCGTATATGTATGTGTATTGTGTCATCATAGCACCCTCACATCGCATCCTCAGTTATTACTTCGTTGCTTTTCCATCAAAATCTTATGAATTAGCGTTGATATGGCATCGTGTTTGTTGGAATTTGTAGAGTTAATCGCAACGTGTACAAAGTAAATTGATTTCCAGGTTTCAGGTTTCTTTGTCTTCCGCTTGGCGACAGCACGCAAATCGCGTGCTGTCACCAAGCGGAAGACAAAGAAATCAAGATGGCGACGTAAACACGGCCGTAAGCTCTTCCCATCTTTCCATGACTAATCTCTCGTTTTTTTAATGAATTCTTCTTTAAAAATGAAATAATATCGCAGAAATGTTGGAAATAAAATAAAGTTGGACCCCATGTACATGTTTTAGTGCTAGATCTTTTAGAGGGAAAGTCAATGAGAAACAGTAGAGGTGCACGGCCAATATGGGAGACTCTCTCCAATAGGGGAGACAATCTCCCACATTGGAGACTTACTTTGCAAAAGGACAAAAGAAACAACACCAACAAAAGCATGATTTTTTCTACCCAAAATTTTGTCTCACTGAGGTCAGAAGCCCATTTGTTTTGTGTGTGATTGACAACAAAAATCCTTATCAAAACAAAAGTAGACGGTGAATTTTCAAAGTAGACGGTGAAAAGGGGTAATTTGTCATGAGGAATCTGCTTATCACATTTTTATTTGCCGCCAAGGTAATCCTTTTACCGCAAATGTAAACAAAGGAAATTAGTCTCCAAAACTGGAGACTGTCTCTGAAATTGGATACCCAAATTCTTTACAAAAGTCTCTGATATTGGAGATAATTTCCCACATTGGAGACAGTCTCCAATATTGGCCGTGCACCTCTACTGAGAAAGTAGAATTCTCGGGGGCGAAAGTTTCTGGTTTTGTACCCGTATGTGGGGAAATATAGGTAAGAGTACCAGGCGTAAGTGGGGAGTGACCATACGTACAGTATATGACTTTCAGTCCCCAAAACGCCCCAGCCCCAGGCTAGGACGACCGGCGCCCGCAGTAGTTCACCAGCGCAGCGGAGCTAGCTGAACTTCTACCCCGTGTCTGGCCCTCTCGATTCTCTCACCATCTCGTGTACTGATCACTCACCTTCCGAGAGTAAAACGCTGTCCTTTTTCAATTGGCTGATGAAGTCTGTAGGATCAAAAGTTATCTTTATCTTCTTACGGTCAGTTTCCGGGGTACTGATCTCTTCATTTTCCTCACTTTCATCCATTTTTGCTGCATGTTTACGTTTTCTAGCAGCCTTTTTCTGGCGCACATGTTTGCCATCTTCTCGACCCATTTTGCAATGTTAATTATTTATGGAACGCTACCTGGCACCGTACCGTGCCAATTAATTTTACCACAATTTTGATTAACGTCTGGGGAATTTAACTTTCTACCATTGTCAGATCCAGTGGCGAGGGAAAGGAGAAAAAGAGAGAGAACGGAAGAGAAATGTAGTTGTAAAGAAGAAATTGTTGTTCATTATAATGTTATATTATATTATGATTATGCTATATTGCATTTAAGAAACATTTTATGTCTGTGCCAATTAATTTTACCACAATTTTGATTAACGTCTGGGGAATTTAACTTTCTACCATTGTCACCTCCAGTTTAAACACCTTTATGGCGTCTTTTGGAGGATTCCTACCAAGTACCAAGTCAGATCCAGTGGCGAGGGAAAGGAGAAAAAGAGGGAGAACGGAAGAGAAATGTAGTTGTAAAGAAGAAATTGTTGTTCATTATAATGTTATATTATATTATGATTATGCTATATTTGTGCCAATTAATTTTACCACAATTTTGATGAACGTCTGGGGAATTTAACTTTCTACCATTGTCAGACAGTGGCGTTACTACGGGGGGGGGGGGCAATTTTCTGGCAAAAAGGGGGAAGGAGAAAAAGAGAAAGAACGGAAGAGAAATGTAGTTGGAACGAAGAAATGATTAGTCATTATAATGTTATATTATAACTTTATGAAACATAATTTGCTCAGGGCGTATGTCTTCATTGTTCCTGGTGCTCTCATTGTCTGTTTAACGAGATATATAATCCTGTTGTACTAAAAACTCCCGTTTTAGATTTCAAGTCAATATACAGCAAATATATTTCCTAGCACTTATTATTTTTGTTTTATGTATAGTGACAGATGGTTCTTTTTCATGACTGCTTAAAGTGATTGCCCCATTTTAAAATGTCTGAATATAAAACATTTCCTGTCCGTGCTTACGTTCGCATTAGTGAATTGGTGGGGATATGTCCGCTCTTCATGGATTCCTAAAATCAGTCCTTAAGATGTCCCTTTTTCTGATCTGAATAAGAAAATTTTTCAGCGGGCACTTCGCGCGCACTTGGCTGGTGAAATACGTATGGTCTTAGTGAATTCCCACAAACAAGCCTTACTAATGCCCCTCTTCAGGTCTGAATTTCCTAAATTTTCAGCTCGTGCTTCGCGCTCGCAATATTTGATCATATGATGCGTATAATAATCATGATTACAATGACCACATGTGCTTCATGTGTTTAGATGTAATTCTAACAAAATCAGCGAGCGCTTGGCACTCGCATTGAATGACTATATGGTGAGATATGTATACTCTTAATGGATTCCTAAAATATAGCCCTTAAAATGTCCCTTCTGTGGTTAATATATCTCGTATTGTTTGTTAGCAAAAAAGATACGTATCATGATTCAAAAATTTGCTTGAAATGTCCCTTTTAGGTCTGAAATATCAAAAAAAAATTCAGCTCGCGCTTTGCGCTCGCATTATTTGATCAGTGCACTGAGATATCCGTTTAATGGCACTGTCTTTAAAGGGGAAGTTCACCCTGAAGAAAACTTTCTTGTAAAAATAGCAGAAAAAATAGTAAAAAATATTGGTGAAGGTTTGAGGAAAATCCGTTAAAGAGTAAGAAAGTTATTAGAGTTCAAACTTTTGGATTTGTGACGTCATAAACGAGCAGCTGTCTCATGTGTAATGTAATATAAAATGCATAAATTTCAAATTTTGTATGGTTCCTGATGACTTAATTTTGTTTTCTTTTCATGATCGAGTGTGAAACGATTTGTCTATTGATATACAAAAGTTACAGTGAAAACCATTTTCAATTTTCTGAGAAAATGACATTTCATTGATTTTTTACCATTCGCTATGTAGGAATGCTGCTCGCATATGACGTCACAAATCAAATAATTGAAATTCTAATAACTTTTTAATTATTTGATGAATTTTTCTCAAACCTTCGGCAATATTTTTCATTAATTTTTCTGCTATTTTTACAATCAACTTTTTGTCAGGGTGAACTTCCCCTTTAAATGTCTCTATTGCATTTAATAGGTCACTATACCTGGCAACTTACTAAGTGACTAAAAAAATCTGGTGCCCCAATGCAATGCCTAGACCCACGGTAAGCCACTGACCATTGTAATTCGTTTTTTTTTTCTAGGACCACTTTTGTTCATCAACAAAGTAAGATGAACATTTTTACGTATAAATACTTATATGTTTGCTGAAATCACCCTAATCAGATTTGCAAAGTTGTCCTTTTTCTCCAATAACAGCAAAAATGTATACATGTAATGCATTTGTAGGCCGATCGATGTCCAAAAGAAAATATTCAACAAGCACACGCCAGGATCATGCCAAATATCACCCCCAAAATGTAGTCATTTTTACGTTTTTGTACATGGTTTTGGAAAAAATGGGGGGACTGACGCCTCCCAACCCCCCCCCCCCCCGCTGCAGCGGCCCCTTCACGACCCCGACAAAAAGTTTAATTAGAAGAAAATGAGAAAAACCAAACAAGCGTTATAAAAATTTCATCAACATTGGATGACATTTCAAAGTTCCGCTTTATATTTCACAAGTAGTTTTATTCACATAAACATGCACATGTAACAATTCACAATTCCTCCCTGAACATGTGGACTTACCATTGCTTTAACATTTTGTGGTTCAGTCAAATTGGTCATTACGTAAATCCTGCAGAAATTGAAATATTGTATAATAAGGAACATCATCGACTCTCTCACATAAGTATCGCTGAGATGTGCATATTTTAAGGTTTTGTGAAAAAAAAGCTCATCTTTAAAATGTCATCCGATAACTTCCGATTTCGATGACATTTTTAAAATCAGCATTGTGTTTGTTTGATACTTTTCACATTCATGATTTCAAAACGTGCCGCAAGTCAAGTTTTAAGGTAGGAGTACATTTCGGAATATCAGAAAATTTCAGATTGCGCTTCGCGCTTGCATCAATAAAAATTGATTAGAGAGAAACCTATCCTATTCATGACTTCAAAGAAATCTTTGACTTACCAATTTTCGTTGTGAGGCTAAGAAGATATCATATTGGAATATATACAAATAAATTTCAGCTAACGCTTTGCAGTAGCAATTTGATTGTGTGATGTAGTCAGAGCAAACAGTCACGTCCTCGTAAGATCCACGTCAGTGAATTATAATTTTCAGCGCAATTGTTAGTTAGCGGTGGTGTAAAGAGCCAAAAAAAAAATAGGGTGCTAGATATGACACATTGCTTGAAATTACTAAAAATTTGCAAGAAGCGAAGCGAGCGTGCAAAATTTCAGACTTTTTTTCAAAAACCGAAATTTGGGTTTAAATAATACATTGACATAATTTTCAGAAAATAATATAATAATTATTTTATCCTTCTCTCTCCTTTTCCCTTTTTTCTTGGCCGCATTTTTTTTTTTGGGGGGGGGGCAAGGGCCCCTGCCCCCATCTCAGTACACCAGTGCGATAAACACCATTAATCTATCATGTTCATGATTAAAAACAGTGCTCAGAATGTCAAATTTTCAAATATGAAACATATTTCCGCTCGCACTTTGCGCCCGCATTATATTTAGGCCGACGATGAGATACATTATCTTGTTTGTAAGATAAAGCTAAATGTAAGCCTATTTAACACTTTAGTCTTTGGTTGGTATTTCCCCCTCAAAAACAAACAAAATTCAACTTTGACCGGTTGATCTGGGGAAAAAGTGGATGAAAATATCCCCCTCCCCATTGGCTAGAGCTGGATCCCGGGATCCGCTCCTGTACTACCGATACGCTGAACAACAAGGTTCCGAGATTGAAGAGCGCGCTCTTCAGTGGAGGAATTTCCACCTTACTGACGCCGAAATTTGCTATCCCTGAATGCGCTGAGACAGTTGATCAGTGATGAGACCAAGGAGAAAGTTAGAGGTGATATCTCCTTGATGAGACATAATTTTTTCTACAAGAAATGTGCACAATGCAGGGGCGGATCCAGCTTTCGCCAATAGGGGGGGGGGGGGGCGAAAGATATTTTGATCAAAATTTTTCTCGATTGGCCGCTACAATCTGGCTTTTTTGTTGGTTTTTCAGGGGGTAGTCCTAACTAATAAAGACTGAAGTTCTTAGTATATGTTAGTTTTTATTGCTATAAACAATATTAGATATCTCATGTGGTCTTGATATATAATGCGAGCGCGAAGCGCGAGCTAAAAATCTTTGATATTATATGTCCTTAGAACTGTAGATTCAGAGCAGTTTTTATAATCATGAACAAAGATAAGTATCCAACTAAACAATGCAAGCGCGAAGCGCGAGCCGAAATTTTATCATATAGTAACGTGAAAAGTGACTCAATTAGGACTGTTTTTAGTGATTAATGAATAGGATACAAGTATCACCAATTAAATAATGAGAGTGCGAAGCGCGAGTTCAAAATTTCTGATATTCCGACCTGAATAAAATGAACAGTCTAAGCGCGTTTTTATTTAAATAAACAAGCTGTGTGTCTCAAACAATTAAATGCGAGCGCGAAGCATGAGCTTAATTTTTTGATATACTGACATGATAAAGGAGCATTTTGACAAATTTTGGTAAGTTTTTCCCAAGACCATAGGTTTCTCACAAATCAAATGATGCGAGCGCGCAGCGTGAGCTGAACATTTTGATACACATTAACAATTTGTGTAAATCAAACAAAATAATGAAAGCTTGATGTGCGAGCTGAAAAATGTGTGCAAATTGATATCAGAACTGGATATATTGTATATATATTAGTGTCATTTAACCCTCTTGAATGGGATTCATTACACAGGCAATGCGAGCGCGAAGCGCGAGCGAAAATTTTTATATAAAGTCTATTTTCCAATTCTTCCCCTCACTTTTTTTTGGTTTCCTTTCGGGGTCGGGCCGGTCGTTACGAGGCTGTAAATTACACATCATGGATAAAATACCTCTTTATTACTTTTCTTTCTATTTTTCGTAGTTTCTATCAAGGTAAAGAGTACACTTTTTCTGCAGGTTGTCAAAAAATAGGGGGGGGGGCGGGGCCGACTCGGCCCCCTCCTGGATCCGCGCCTGCAATGTCCTTTGTTAAACAAAGAGAAGCACGGTGAATTTTCAAGACAACGACGAATGCACGAATATACATCATAGCTAGAAAATATTTTGAACAAACATGCGTAATAGATGTTGACATTGCTGGTCGTCCATAGTTGCGATTGATCGGATCAATCGCAACTCTTTGTAAGAATGGGGCCCAGTAATGTATAAGAACGAGCAACGACATAATAAATGTTCCTCAACTCATGTAGGACATCATGTAACTAAGAAGAATTCATAGTCGATTGTAGTCCTTTAAAAGGGCTAAACATTGATTTATTTACACTATCATGACCACATATTTTTTTAAATACAATTTATCTTATTTCATTTTCAACAGAACATAGTAATGTGGTCGAAATAATTACAATGAACTTATACAGACAAAATAAATTGAGGCATGTACAATAAATGATATTTATTTATAAGTAAAAGTAAAACATAACAGAATATTATATATGAGGAAAATATCATAAACATTTATAAAATAAGATTCTAAAATTGAGGGATCATTACCATATGCCTGCATTACAACAGTTTTACTTCCAATGTGATATTACCTATATATCCTTATAAAACAAACTTATTGTTTATTATTCCGTGGGTAAGAAAGCTTTCTAGAACTACGAAATTATTTCAATCCAATTCAATTCAATTCTTTTATTTCATTTCCATTCAATACATAATACAAAGTAATATAAAGAAATGCAAATCAAGTACAATTTTAGAGGGCATTCTTACTTTGTAAAACAGAAAAAAAACAGTATAATATAGAGCATGATTGTATCAAACATAATTGTAATGCACAGTTCCTTAATTTCAATAGTTGCATTGCAATTTTTCCGATTGACCATATTTTACTGCATGCAAAATATACCTTTTAAAGCTGAATAAATTACCAAATAATACCCGATGTTTTTGTTTTGCATTCTTACAGGTAAAGTAACAAAGTACAATCAGAGAAAGTAACATGATTAATGTATTGACATTAAAGGAAACCAAACTCCAAGAAGAGAAGTAATCTTATTGGAAAGAGTAAAATGAGAGGAACAATTAAAAAAAAAAGTTCATCAAAATCGGTTAAGAAATAAGCAAGCTATGGGAATTTGAAAACTCTTGTTGTACTTACTATTGGCATCTTCAAATTGGCAAACATGCTTCAAAATGGCTAATTTTGTGGACAACTCTCCATTTGCTTTGTAAACAAATTTTCAGATTTTCCTCATTATCTTTCAAATTGCATCTTGCATTTCTGAGCACAACATATGTCATGGGAAAATATAATCCACACCATATATGTCAAGGTCAGGAGGAGATAATGTGAAATATGTAAAATAAAGGGGAAAATCTGAAAATATGTGTACAAAACAAATGGAGAGTTGTTCACAAACTCAGCCATTTTGAAGCACGTTTGCCAATTTGAGGATCCACATAGAAAGTACAACATGACTTTTTAATCATCCATAACTTGCTTATTTCATAACCGATTTTGATGAAACTTTTTTTAAACTGTTCCTCTCATTTTACTCTTTCCAATAACATGAATAAGATTGCTTCTCTTCTTGGGTTTTGGTTTCCTTTAAACAAGCAAAATAACCACATATAATACACAAGTCTACTATAGTAAGTCTGATATTATAAGTCCAATATGAGACTAATATTCAATTGATAGCGAACATAATATTCATTTCATATTTTATATAAAAGTGAACTCTTGTTACTTCGAATCTCTTTAAAATAATTATGTAGCATAATGCTCACCACACGGTGATGTATATAAATGTACATTACAGTGATTCATGTATATAATATGTCATGTTTTGTTTTGAATAAATTTAAAGCATAATAGGCACCAAAAGGTGATGTATGTAAACGTACATTGTAGTGATCCATGTATATGATATATTATGGTTTTGAATAAATTTATTCAAATTCATTCAATTCATTCAGATTTATTCAATTCATTCAAATTCATATGCCATTATGAAATACATTCATAATCAATTGTCAGTGCAAGTGTTGCCAAATCTAGCATAAAGCGTTATCTTTTATGTGAAATTAGTCTGTATAATTATTATTTAAAGCATTCAAATTAATAAAGGTAAATAAGTGTGAAACATTTGCTTACGAACATTTATGATATTTCTCTTTTTTTTGTTATAAATAGTATCCCATGACCAACCGCGTAGCCAGGATTTCATTTTGGAGGGGGCGGTAAATGCACGCGAAGCGTGCCAACACTTACAGAGCGCGCGAAGCGCGCTCCCTAGGGGGTGGGTGCAGGGAGGGGGAGTTTCATAAATTAAAATGAAAAGGAGCCGTTTCTCTTGTCTCTAGTACCTCCAATTCGGTTGACTATATTGCGATTTTGAACCTTGTTTTCAAAAGTGATTGTGAACGCACAAAAGAGGTATACAATGGAGGAAATTAAAATGATAAGCTAAAGTGTTTTATCAATTTTTCTTGCCATAAAAAGGGTCCCGAGAAAAGGGTATTCTCAAAGATATATTGAAACTTTCTTTTGAAAGATCATATTTGATTACAAACAATTTAGCATCAGTGCATATTTTTAACTCGCAAAACAGAGGAGAAGATTGGTAGAGGAAGATATTCCTCCCCGCGCAGAGCAATGAAACTCTGAAATTTCAAAGGGCGGACGTTTCATCAAATGTAGATATCTCTAATACCCAATCGTCTCTAATTCAATTGATTTTCTAAGATTATTGAACTTCATTACAAGGAAAATAGTGCGCATAAAGTTGAAACTTCTGTGATTTATTGAAATTATCTATATAATAAAGGAAGATTAATTTTGTTGACTTATCCTGAAGCGCTTCATTTTGAATATAAAGAAACTTAAGTGTCAGTCAAAATTTCAAACTGAGGGCGCAAAACAGGACAGGAGATGAATGTATACAGGGAAATGCCATGAAGTTTAATACAATTTCATAAAAAAAAGTATTGTACTTTTTTATTTAATACGACACGAATTCCATACCTTCCTCTTTTTAAATTAGGAACCTGTTTTCCCCCAAATTATGGTTGTTTATAGTAATGAGCTGAAAAGCGGGAGAAGCTGACTTTATGGAGGTGACGGCAGAAACTGATATAAAGATTTTACCCGCTCGGAGCCGACCAGACCAGAAGTTGCGCGATCAATTGAAAAAAAAAGATAGCTTCATATAAAAAAAAAATTATTTACTTCGGCCTAACCTTACTCAAATTCATGCCCTAATGTATACAATTTTAACTTTAACTGGCAAGAAGCACATAGCTGAGGTGGAAAAACAGGGTTAGAGAAAAGGTGGGGGAACAATGGAGAACTTCAATATTGTCATTTAACCGCGCGCAGCGCGGAAGCAAAATTCATATATGAATTTAGAGCAAGAAGAGTGAAGGAGTTTCTCTTTTGAGAAAAAAATAAAGAAAAAAAAGAAAAAAACACAAAGCTACCTTTCTTCCCTTTCCTCCCTTCCCTTTTCCTTTTCTCCTCTCTTTTTTCCCTTCTTTTTTTCTTTTTGGGGACGTTTTGGGGGGGGCGACCGCCCCCACCGCCCCCCTGGCTACGCGCCTGCCCATGACCCGAAGACTATTGATTGATTGATTGATTCTTTATTTCCATGCAAAAGACAAATCATACAACAGAAAATATATTGACAATATTTCACGGTAAAATAACAATAAACAATCATTGCATGGGAGGGAACAGATATAAGAACAAAGGCTTGAAAAGGACACCCCTCAAGAAAGACTATGGCCCTGAATAAAATCAATATATGTCATATTTAAGAATTACAATAAAAGCAGGGCCAAAAAGAAAACACATCAAGCATGTCAAGAATAAATCAAATGATAATAACATCTTTAACTTACAAACATGATTTCACCTTTACAAACTTTATATCTCCACAATTTTTTTCTGGCAATTACTGTGATATCGAGCAGCAATCGTAATTTTCATGACCTATGAATTTGTAATATAAATGGTCAGATAAATTTTCCTTTCATTTTTCTCACGCGTCCATAATTCAATTGGTTGTCGATCATGAATACATTTTGGAAGCGTTTCATAAACATTTTTATCCGACAGGTTGTAAAATCTGATTCTGATTGGCCAGGAAGATGTTAGGTTACTGTCGGAAAAACAGAATTTATCAGACAAAACGTCCGACAATTCCTTTCTTGCTCCCCTGAACAGAATTGAGGAAACAACCCCGATCTATTTTTTTCATTGGGGAAAGGGAAGTGTTATATACATGTAAAACGTTATGATGATGTCAATGTCAAAACTATATGAAGCTAGACATCCAATCAGTATAGATCCCATCTCATTCGAGATAAATGCGTTGGATATTCCGGAGAGACCCCTCTGACGCAAACATCTTAACCTTATCTTCTACACTGCCATCATAGAACTCCTTGAACGCCAACGATTTGTTCCAGTAGTAGGAGCTCTGCCGATCACCAATGAAGGATTCCACCATTTGTTGGTTGTCGTAGTGAATGAAATCATCTTCGCGATCGCATTCGGCATATTCTTGATATTGGGTGGCACTTGATGTTTCACTACTTGAGACCAGAGAAGTGCTGTTGTCATCGGTACCCTGAGATGAATCTTCGTATACTCCAGAGTAGCCATCTGAACAACTGCCTTCAGGATCAACATCATCCTTCAGTTTCTTCAGCTCGCAAACATCTTGCTTTGGACGTGGTGGAAGAGGTTTGGCAGAGGACTTTCTGCGGACTGTGCAGTTGCGAGGCTGCTCGTAGACGGGCTCGTCAGAATTGCCGCATTTTGGGTTAGGGAAGATCCCTTGTTGAAGGTTTGTAAGCTGAACTGTGTCCGGATGCCTGTTAAAGGGTAGCCGACCTTGCCTCGTTGCCCTCTGTATGATCAGGACCAGTGATATGGAACACATCACAAGCACAAAGCCAACACTAACCGCAATCAGAAGCATCCAGAAGATATCCCAGAAGTCAAAGGAGGAATCTGCAGCTTTTGTAGATTCCTGAGATGAGGTCTTCATGGGACTCCCAGTTGTAGCTGGGTCAACATTTGAAGTGAACGTACAGGACTTTCCTTTGACCGATGCTCCATTATTTATTTCACACGTCACAACATGAGGGCCTCTTCCAGACAGAGAGTTATTTAGCAATACAAAGAAGTCTCTCTTTAACCATGACAATGTATATTTCACATTGCTGTTATTGCTTTCCTGAACAAGAACTCCATCGAGGTACCAAGTAAAGAAAAGACTTGTCTCGTTTCTGTCAATGAATGCACAGGTAAAGTGATACACCCCTTTTACGCGGGAGTGGAAGAGATATATCCCTGTGTCAATATCGGCTACACCATGCTGGTTTCTTGATGAACATTCGTTTCCAGAATTGATGAGAGGGCTACCAAATATGATCTTCGACGTATTATGGGAAGTGCCGATAGTGTTCATTGCTGTACATGTGACATCGACACTTAAGTTTCTCAATCCAACCTGTGCTAGTGGTATTGAAATGTTCTGTTCAGTTGACCCACAGGCAGAAAGGGCTCCCTCTGGTAAGCATGACCAGCTGAAGAATTCTACTGGTGGATTAGCATCTACCAGACACTGGAGAGATATTGATCTCGTCAAAGATGGTACCAGTATTTCAGAATATCTTGGGCTCACCTCAACTTTGGGTTGGTACAGGACCTCATACGGACCCAAAGAGCAGTTGGATCGGCGTCCTGGGAAGTTCGAGTTTGTCACGACGCAATGAACCATCTCCCCCTGAAGCCTTCGGTCGATGGTGACCATCCAAGACAAAGAACACACCTCCTGGGATAGGACTGTGTGATGAAGGGCTCTTCGGTTGGACTGCTCCCATGTCATGTCCAATGGGAGGTTGCATCCAGGTACCTCACAGCTAACAGTCACTGTGCTACCAACTGCGACTGCAAGGTCGTCTTGGGTATCGCAAATCAACTCACCTTCTCCTGGAAAGTGCAGGACATCCAGCTCTCCGAAATTAGACGAAGCCATCGTTATTCTATCTCCTTCCAGAAGCAAAAATGTACATCGGTATGCACCATCCAGGTCTCGAAGTGCCCTTTGGATAGTCAAGTTCGATGTGATCAAACCATTATTGAAATGCGTGTCAACATGGATGAGTTCTTGAGGATAAACAATCTCCCTTTTGCTTGTTTCCCAAAATGATGTTGCAGTATTTACGTCGGACCTGATTTGACATTGAAGGGTAACGTTCTTTCCTTCTTCTGCGTTGGTGCTACTTGGGTGAATATCAAATACAATAGAAGCATCACATTTACAACCGTATGAGGACAAAATGATGTATATCAGCAGGAGACTTCGCAACGAGAATCCAAAAGACTCTTGCATTCTTTCAATTTTGCAGTTCAAGCTCAAATAATTGAACACTGCCCTTAGTAGTGTTTTCGCCATTATCAAACAGAGTGTTAAGAGCCAAAATAAATGGTTCCGCTCATATTCTGTAAAACTCAAGATAAGTGCAAATGTTCATTCTCTATACAATGAAGATGTGATCATGGTGATGATGAACAAAAGAATCGTCAGATTGTCACTGAAATTCGCTAGGAATAATTCATTCTCTCCTCGAAACTCTTTCAAGTGGAAATAAGCTAAACACAAAAGAGATTGATGAAGGTTTGAAACCGATCTTCCCCTTAAAACTGTTTTGAAGTTGTGCATATTGATTAATGTTTATGGCGATGACCATTCTACAGTGCGTATCAAAAAAAGTTTACACTTAGAAAAATGCTGTAAAATTATATATTTGTAATATCCTGAAATTTTTTCGACATTTTAACATTAGTACAGATCCATTTAAGCAAATGACGATATAACCGTCGAAAAATATTTCCGCTTGAGTGAGCACCACCTACTTTCGAAAAGTTAGTGAAAAATGATTTACGCAGAACTTGAAATAGTTATGCGAATAAAAGTAAACCTTAATCATGAAGAACACATGGAATTTAGCTAGTAAAATTGATTTAAAGATATCTTTTAACTTTTTTAAACTTGTTTCCTTGCCAAAAACACTTCGAAGAGTGCATTGCGCCCCACCCCACTCCCCCCACACAGAGGCCATCGTGACGGTTTTGCTTTACACTAAGCTGTGATTTACATGAAATGGCTTAGGCTTGATTTTCATTTTGTTAATCATTGTCAAGTTTGGGAAAAAGGAGTGGAGAAACAAGTATTAAATGAAAAATGAAATGTAAACCTACTTTAAACATGTTAAGTGATGTAAAACTTAGTGAAAAAATGCTAAAGATGTCTGATATAAACTTTTGTTCAGATTCAGTTATGTCCTCAGATCCAGCTGGCATAAAAAGGGTAAAGGTTGTGCTTACTAAGTGTTGAAATTTCAATTTGGGTGGCGAAATTGCTAGAAAATGCTTGAATGCATCCGTTTTATTTCAATTGACTAAAATTGCAAGGGAAATGTATGATGAATGTTTAGCAGGGTAAGTTTGATTTTGCCCTTTCCCGTGAAAACGAGCATTTCTGCGCAAACAGATTTCTGCGAGCTTTACAAAAATGGGCAGTGCTCACTCATGTGTACATTTTGTCGAGACTTTTACTTTCATTAAATAGATGGGGCCCAAACCCAAGATTATATTTGCAAAAAATTACCCACATATTTTTTAATTCCCAGGGCTTTTTCAAAGTGTAAACTTTTTTTGATACGCACTGTATTTTGATATATTGGTACCATACCAGTTTCAAAACAAGATCAACGTTAGACGTTGATTAAAAGCTTGATATATTACCTACACATTTCGGATGGCCGTACAGTATATACCTATAGTAAATAAGTTTCGAATTGGTAAGTCGATGCATTGTGACATTGAATGGTGTTTACATTAACTGAACATACGTAAAAAAACAAGTAGTGTATATTTTAACGAAGGAAACAAACAGGGGCCGCACTGCCTACATTTTTGTACAAATTGAAATTGGTTTTTTTTTTAATTATTTTTTTCGAAACCGTTCGAACTGCGTTATTTCTTTTATACCTTTATTTTCAAATTGTTTTCTTTAAATATGGGTGCCTATTTCTTGCAACCATAGGAAATTTTAATAGTTGTTATGCCAAATTTAAAGTCAAGGTGTATATGCCCAACTTTCCACCAGTAAGTGTGAAAACGAGCATTTCTTGGTGCAAATCATCATGAAAAGTGATTTTTTGCACCTTTTCACTTATATAGGGTGCAAAATACACCCCAGAAGGTTGGTACAAATGTGTCATTTAAGGTTTAGAATAATTTGTGTATAATATTTTATCGTGAAATTTGAAAGAAGTTGAAAACTATCAGAAAAAATTGACCTTCTATAGGCACCCTTTCTGGCCAAAAAAGTCCAAAGCTTAATGGAAATAGACAATAAATTACACCCTTGTATATACTTGTAATTAATCATTTATTTTGCTGTTTGTGTTTGTACTTGTGCTTGCGATTTGATGTGTTCCAAAATTATTAACGAAAAGAATGAAATTACTAGTCGAAACCATAATATACAAATGCAGTTTACCTGTCTACAATTAAATATAAAAGTCAGTAAAATTAAACTAATTTCTCAAGAGTGGAACATGTTCTCTCTCTGATTCACACACTCTAATTCTGTCAGTATACCGTGCATACATAGAGGGACTAAATCTTTCATCATCCGAGTTAAATTTTGACAAGAATCTGCATTATCCAATTTCAAGGTCGGGGAGAAAACTAATTTTTAGGATTGTTGAATTTAATTGTACGAACATGCAAGATTGCAACATCAGCGCGCAAAGGGTTAAAGGTGCTGTGGCCGAGTGGTCTATAAGGCGCCTGGCTGACACTTGAAAGTCCGCGGTTCGATCTCCGGCCACAGCATCTCAGTCTACCCGAGAGCAGTGCATTTACTTGACTTTGCTCTTTTATCCAGTATTCAAATAAATGGAAATGCTATATGCATTTGTAGTTGTTGTTCTTTTTTTAATGTTTGTTAAAAACATTGATTTTAATCTACAACGATTACAGTTCAAATTTAGCAAAACAGTTCGAAACAAAATCGAGAACATCATTGACCATATCAACTCAAAAACACGTCATACCTAAAAATTCGTGTGAAAAGCCCCTTTCACAACCTGACCATGCAACATTTGTGACTAATTGGTAACATAATATTTTGCACAAGATACGAATAGATAAATACCACCCCTAAATTCCCTTTTGGGGCCCACATCGTCCCAAAAAGCCGATACCAATCAACTCATCACAACAAATCATAGTCGTTATCAACCATTACAAACATAACCTTCGATCCTCGTTGAGAGAAAAACAAATCATATTCAACATTTACAATATTGATCTTACAAATACCATAATTTTGCATATCTCAGTCAAAGTTCGCCATGAAATCTGTAAGTGCTCTTTAGAATATCTCGTGATTGTTATGACGAAATTACACCGACATGGAATTGGAGGGAAATGGATTTTGACATTATACAAGATGCTACTCAAGGGATCTATGTGTCCACAGTAATGACAATCATATATCAGACAAATTGAGTTGGGATATTCATTTCAAAAGCTTCAAATCAGACGATGGTATGTATCTCTATTTCTTCCATATTTCTGCATCAAATAAAATAATGTCATTGATAGTCAAATCTTTGAATACCACTGTTACCGCTACTTATTTTCTGTATCTATCGGCTGAAAAGTTAAATAATTTCATATTGATTATATTCATGCTCAATAAACCTTGTTCAGGCGTTATCGCTTGCATGTATATTTGTTTCATTGTAATTCAGCAAATTAAAACGAATGATCGGAGAAAGACGGAAAATAAACGAAGTATCAAATAAAACAGCATTCTTAAGACGTTGCCATAACACCATCGCTTATACATGATTCGCTATAAAGGGTTTTATCTTGGCCATATCTCTATGGCCATATCTCTTGGCCATATCTCTATCTCAATTTGAGTTTTTGTTAAATATCTATGCTGGTCAGTGATTTTCTCAATTATTAACTAGTCCATTTTCTTTCACTTTTTTCAGGAACGTCGTCATTATCAGCATGCACTGGTTTCAAGGAATTCCTTTTTGTGTCACAAAAGCGTTACCATGGTTACTGTATTTATCATCATATCAGTTAATCTGAGACAAACTGTTGTCGGTGATGAGGTATTCCGTCTCGGGAACGATGCAACCATCAAATTTTCGTATTTATTTACTGATGATTATAAACACAGTTGGGAGATCTTTAGAGTGGGCATCAGTGATCCGTTTAATACAAATGGAACCATGAAACCAGATGCTCTGAATCCCTCGCAAAGAGAGCGATTTAATGTCAGTGCTATGTGGGGGACAGATTATTTGAGTGTTCATCTGCATATTCGCAACATCACGAAATTAGACAGAGATGTATATGTATGGGCTGTGAAGAGCCATGGGGCTGGAGGCAAACCCTCGGTCTCAACATTTGATGTATTTGTAGATGTTATAGTACCACCGGGAAAAGCACGATGTTTAATTCGTAAATCAGTTTATTCATCTAACTTGCGTGAAGTTCATTGCGTCGCAACAGTAGAAAGTGATAGATATGATGGAGGGGTACAGCTCGTCTGTTTCCAGAATAGCGAGAAAGCAACATTTCAGAGTGCACCTGTTCAAACATCAATCCATGTGAGAGGTGTATTTTGGATGATTGCAAAGCACGCTATCAGGTGCTGTTCGCAGGAAGGTAACTTTGTGAAGGTTCCAGGAGATTGCAATGACTTTTTACAAGACGCCCTCATTGAACCTGATATTAAACGATCGACGACAAGAGTACCACTTTCAACAACTTTCAACTTCGTAATGAGTAGTGAAAAAACTTGGTCTGTGTCACCCAATGAGAATGAAATTACCTGGTACTCTGCTACATCTAAAGTAGAAACTGATTCCTCCAATCAAAGCGTTTGTCCAAAATATATTCCAAAATATTATTTCTACGTACCCTTGATATTGACATTTATTTTATTAATAATTTCCATCGGTTTTAATGTGAAATTCGTGTTAAAGAATAAATGTGGGACTCGAGCATAGCAAAATTAATAAGTGAACCGACGTAATGCTGAAGGTCTATTCCACTATACAACTACGTATAGTTTTACCAGAACCCTTTGTAAATTATTATTTCGTAAACATGGAATGAGCAATCAGGAACAACACAGTGTTCAATCTCCCCGACACCTTTTACGGCGGTTTTCTTTCAATTCTACAGCTTTCAAATAACCTACGTTGCACATGCTGATATTATATGGCATTCCGGGTATGGTATCCGTCATCCGTTCTTCTGCTCCCGGAAGAATTACTTCATCAACATAAATTTGAGCTTCATTCTATTTCAGTGACGACAGATCTACCTCCATGGCTTGAGAAACAGAAAAAGTTTGATTTGATTTTATAAAATGGCTACCGAAAATACGCCTCTCATTACCACGGTGATCGTGGTGATAAGATTTTTGCAGCCAAAGTTCCCCTTCGTTACCTCTTTCATCAAAACAGTGGAATGTCTTTAGAAGAGACGAGTCAGACGACAAGGCATCATCTGATGCCTGGCCCATTAGAATGGTGGACACTAGCTAAATTACATCATGTACAGTGAACTTTGAAAATGAACCTTTTACAAGTAATAAACTTTTCATCAAAGAGAACACTAACCAACAACGCAAGTCTTGTTCTCATGAATCACACTCCTAAATAATGTCTTATTTATTTTAAGGCCTACATTTATAGTGAAAATCTATAATCCTTTTCACGGTTACACTTAGCAATTTCGAAGGTTCGTAACTCCGAAAGTACTTTAGTCCGAAGGTTCGTAATTCCGAAAGACGTAAATTGCCTATACCTCGATGTTCGTTAATCCGAAATCGTCAAAGGGTTCGTTAATCCGAACATTTGTGGCGTTATTCCGAAGGTTAGATAATCCGAAAACGAAATAAGGTTCGTTGTTCCGAAGGTTCGTTAATCCGAAAACGAAATAAGGTTCGTTGTTACGAAGGTTCGTTAGTCCGAAAATAAAATAAGGTTCGTTAATCATTCCGTTTTTTGACTAATGAACCTTCAGAATTACGAACCTAATTTCGTTTTCGGATCAACGAACCTTCGGAATTACGAACCTCATTTCGTTTTCAGACTAACGAACCTTCGGAATTAAGAACCTCATTTCGTTTCCGGACTAACGAACCTTCGGAAATACGAACCTTCGGAATAACGAACCTTCGGAATAACGAAACTTCGGAATTACGAATGTATGCGCCTTTTCACATATCCCGGTATAGCAATTTATTTAGAACAAGTTGCGGAGTATTTTATTTATTTTTTATGAATAAAAAAAGTCAGAGAAATAATAAAATTAAGTAATTGAAGAGATGTGAAGCACGACGAATTCCTTTTTTTTTTATCACATTCTTCTTTAAAAAATCGGCATCATAATATATGTGCCCATCAATTTCTGCGAACTTTATGAAAATGGACAGTGCACACTCGTAACCTTTGGTTAACAATAAAACTGACAACTCATAGAAAGGATCGAATCCTTATAACAAGTGTCCGAATATAAATATTCCCATTTCGTAAATATCTAAATTGCCAGGATCTTTCACAAAGTATAATTTGTTTATTGAGACAGATTTCTTCATTCTTTCTGAGTGCAAATCTGATAATAAAACTGATTTTCTGAAACGTGTGTGTGTTTTTAATAATCACGAAATTGCCTCTTTTTGCGAAGTAATTGTGAGCGTAATGTGAATTGTGTCCATATAGTTTACATTCATATGGGTGAATGCTTAAGTAATAAGAAAACAGTGAGCATCGGTGAGCGTGAAGTTGATTGAATGTGCGAGAGTATGATATAGTGGTTCGGTGCATTATGTATGTCAGAAAAGAAAGTTAGTAGCAAATTTCTATACAGTGCGTATCAAAAAAAGTTTACACTTTGAAAAAGCCCTGGGAATTCAAAAATATACATCACGTGGGTAATTTTTTCACATATAATTTTGGGTTTGGGTCTCATCTATCCAATGAAAGTGGAAAATTTTGAGAGAATGTTACACTTGAGTGAGCACTATCCATTTTTTGTAAAGCTCACAGAAATCTGTTTGTGCAGAAATGCTCGTTTTCACGCTGTGTCAAGGAGAAAGGGCAAAATCAAACTTACCCTGCGACACATTTCCATTGCACTTTTAGTCAATTGAAATAAAACGGATACATTCAAGCATTTTGTAACAATTTCGCCACCCAAATTGAAATTTTAACACTTAGTAAGCACAACCTTTACCCATTTTGTGCCAGCTGGATCTGAGGACATAACTGAACAATCTGAACAAAAGTTTATATCAGACATCTCCAGCATTTTCCACTAAGTTTTTATCATTAATAGGTTTACATTTCATTTTTCATTTAATACTTGTGACTCCACACTTTTCCCAAGCTTGAAAATGATTAACCAACCGAAAATCAAGTCTAAGCCATTTTATGTAAATCCCAGCTCATTGTAAAGCATATATCGTCATGATGGCCTCCACGTGTGGGGAAGTGGGGTGGGGCGCAATGCACTCTTCGAAGTGTTTTGGGCAAGGAAACAAGTTAAAAAAGGTAAAAGATATTTTCAAATCAATTTTACTAGCTAAATTCTACGTGTTCTTCATGGTTAAGGTCTTCTTTTGTTCACATAACTATCTCAAAGTTCTGCGCAAATCATTTTTCACTAACTTTTCATAAGTTAGTGGTGCTCACTCAACATGCTCAAGCAGAAATATTTTTTGACAGTTATATCATCATTATCTGTACCAATGTTAAAATGTGGAAAAATCTTCAGGATATTACAAATATATAATATTACAGGATTTTTTAAGTGTACACTTTTTTGATACGCAATGTATAATTTCCAGAATTCGAGAGGGCGCTGTTGGACAGCGGCGCCTTAATCCAGGAACACTATAGAGGCGCCCGTTTGCTGTCCATTGGCACAATACGTCGCTTACGCAGATGCAAGGCCATTAGAGGCATTTTCTAATTGATGACATATAATTATGCATTAAAAGTTACGGCTCTTTAATTTCAGCAATAAAATCGTTTGCGTGGTTTGGGTAGAAATGGAAAACATCACATATTTCGCTTTTTATTTCAATGTTGAATGACGGTCGGTTCCCCTCTCTGCACGAAACCAGATCATTCCCTTAAAGCTTGTGGATAGTTTTGGTAAATCCACCAAAATGCAGCTATCACTATTCCAATTCATTGCTAGATAATATGAATGGATATGCCCTATAACAGTTATGATGTGGAGGATATGAAATGAAATTGTGTTTTACAGGATAAATTTTGCGATTTTACATGGAAATTTAACTTGATCGGGTCACCCGATCAAATTAAAATATCTGTGTGTTTTTGTCTTTCAATTAAATCCTATTCCAAATCATGGAATGGGCTGAAACTTTCAAGATATGTTCTTTGTCTGTTACTTTGGGATATCTAATCACTAAATTTTTAAGATAGTGCTTGAATGCCTATTTTTTTTTATTTAAAACAAGCATCGCCGAGAGAGGGCGCTATATATCCAAGATTTGAATATTTGAAATTTTCTCAAAGAAGTGCAGTTGGAAAAATATCTAACGGTCTCTACGCTTCAGTAAGACTGTCATATTAGATGATATTCGATTATCAATCACATTATTGACCCTTTACCAAAGCTATACACAGGCTTTAATAATCGCTATATCAAATACAACCCTGATAACCTTACTGATCCGAACTAAGTTTGAATAAACATGATATAGGCATAATGTACATATGCACCTTAAACTCATAAAATGCATTTGTAATCTTTCATTTTCATTATTCATTAGATATTGATCGCGAAATTCTGTTATCAGATTATCACATATGCTCTTTGACACAAATCACATGATAAGCGCCTAAATTTATTTCTAAATACGAAGATTGGAGGGAAGTCAGTTACGATTTAGGGAATCACTGCAATGAAGTCGTTTATGAATCGAACGAGATAGATCCTGATCGAATTCAACTTCTACAATCCATGATAATTATAAAATGGTATGTGTTTTCCTTTTTTTCTCTACATTTATCACTGTGGAAATTAGTAGTTTACTTTGAATCGATTCTATTCGACAATAGGCCTGCCTATATGAGATTAATAACAGAGAATTGTTCTCATAGCTTTTTTGTGTTTCAATGTTACGTAAAATTCTTGGAGTGTTTTAGGCAGGGGTATATTCAAGTCCGGTACTTCCCGAGTCACGAGGCCATTGGAGAAAACATTATCCGATAGAATTTGTACACATAACTCGGACCGTGTGGTCCAGTGGTTTGGTCGTGTGGTCCAGTGGTTAGAGAATTGGACTCATAATCGCAAGTTTGTGAGTTCGAATCCCAACTATGCCATTGTCTCCACTTTGATAAAAAAGGCCCAAGAGTGATATCTGTCGTCTTTTACGTCAGCCACTATGAATGATTAACCTAGACGTAAAATGTTTCCAAGGTAATTGGTTATATACCAGCTTGGCGTTTACCAGCTAGCTGTCCTGCCGAGTTCCTACGGGAGTTACCACAAACAGAACAGACCGAGGCAAAGACCTATGAGGGCAAAAATGGCCTCAAAAGCGGCCTCATATACATCCCTGGATTCAAGGCGACTACGAGACACATTATGTTCTTGCGATAGCTCCTACCTGCCTAAAGCTGCCAAAAATTAAAACCTTAAAACTACAAACATGTTCATTTATGTTTTGTTATCTAGCAAAATGACTATTGTAACTACCAGTCATTCAAGGTTGGATTAACTCTAACATGTCTAAGGTGATGTCTAATCTTCTCAATATTCATCACCTTCATTGTCACGTTTTACTCTTTCAGGTAAGTCAATTATGGCCTGGCTTCAGGATGCTGTTTTCTTCAATATATAGATGCACTGCCATTTCTGTAATTATTACATTAGTCTATCTGAGACAAACTTTTGGGCAGTTCACGAATTATAAATTTCGTCTCGGATCAGATGCCAACATCCCATTTTCGCATGTATTTACTGACGATTCTCAGCACTCTTCGGAAATCTTCAGAGTGGGCATCCATGACCCGTTTAATATCAATGGAACCATGTACCCAGATGCTTTGAACCCAACTCAAAGGGATCGAATTATTGTAAGCGCCACATGGAGAGCAGATTCTTTGAGTGTTAATCTGCATATTTTCAACATCTCAGAAATAGACAGAGGTGTATATGTTTGGGCTGTTTCAAATCATAGAAGAAAGGTCAAACGGGAGGTGAGAACATTCGATGTGTTTCTTGACGTAATTCTTCCACCTGGTAGAGCAGTGTGTAGTGTTTCCATATCTCCGTATGATGCTGGTTTACGAGAGGTCCACTGTCAAGCAAACGTGGGAAGCGACGGGGCTGGTCAACTCATTTGCTACCAGGATGGTGAAAAAGCTACCTTTCAGAGTGCACCTGTTGTTTCATCTACCAAAGTAACTGGTGTTTTTTGGATGAATGTAAAGAAGAGTATCCGATGCTGTTCTCATGAGGTTAACTTTGTAAAGGATCCCGGTGAATGCAACGACTTTACACAGTCCGCCAAAATTGAGCCAATATCAACTACAAAACCAGTAACACCCATCTCAACTACTCTCAACATACTAATGAGTAAAGGGAAGACAGTGTTAACTGAACTCCCCATTGACAGCGAACGTACCAGTGATTCTTCTACTAACACTAGAACGACATACGGGGATCATTATATCTGCAAAAATGAATGTTCTATTAATTATACGATTTCCTTTATCTGTCTATTTGTAATTTCATTGTTTGTAAATATATATTTTATACGCGCCAAATACAGAACTCGCAAAATTAAAACTGGTCAGGAATCGAAAAAAAATGGAGAAGCAAAAAAATCACAGATGAACCCAAATGAACGAGGACCAGAAGGAGTAACAACACCAGAAAGCAAAGACGCGAAAGAAGACAATGTTTCCTGAAAAGATGAAGAAAATCACTGATAAGTTTCGTGGAATATATTATAAGGTTTATCGCTTTCTACTGTAGTCGCAAATACATCTACGACTTTATATGCATTTTTTAGACATGGCAGAAGTGCAATTATTTGGTTCTAAAAAACATCCAGTTTTTGTCTCACCTGCGAAGCAAAGTGAGACTATAGGCGTAGCTTTTCCGACGGCGGCAGCGGCGGTGGCGGCGGCGGCGGCGGCGGCGTCAACATCAAATCTTAACCTGAGGTTAAGTTTTTGAAATGACGTCATAACTTAGAAAGTATATGGACCTAGTTAATAAAACTTGGCCATAAGGTTAATCAAGTATTACTGAACATCCTATTAGAGTTTCATGTCACATGACCAAGGTCAAAGGTCATTTAGGGTCAATGAACTTAGACCATGTTGGAGGATTCAACATCGAAATCTTAACCTGAGGTTAAGTTTTTGAAATGTCATCATAACTTAGAAAATATATGGACCTAGTTCATGAAACTTGGACATTAGGTTAATCAAGTATCACTGAACATCCTGCATGAGTTTCACGTCACATGACCAAGGTCAAAGGTCATTTAGGGTCAATGAACTTTGGCCGAATTGGGGATATCTGTTGAATTCCCATCATAACTTTGAAAGTTTATGGATCTGATTCATGAAACTTAGACATAATAGTAATCAAGCATCACTGAAAATTGTGTGCAAGTTTCAGGTCTCATGATTAAGGTCAAAGGTCATTTAGGGTCAATGAACTTTGGCCGAATCGGGGGTATCTGTTGAATTACCATCATAACTTTGAAAGTTTATTGGTCTAGTTCGTTAAACTTGGACATTAGAGTAATCAAGTATCACTGAACATCCTGTGCGCGTTTCAGGTCACATGACCAAGGTCAAAGGTCAATGAACTTTGGCCGAATTGGGTGTATCTGTTGAATTACCATCATAACTTTGAAAGTTTATGGATCTGATTCATGAAACTTGTACATAAGAGTAATCAAGTATCACTGAACATCCTGTTCGAGTTTCAGGTCACATGATCAAGGTCAAAGGTCATTTAGGGTCAATGAACTTAGACCATGTTGGAGGATTCAACATCGAAATCTTAACCTGAGGTTAAGTTTTTGAAATGTCATCATAACTTAGAAAATATATGGACCTAGTTCATGAAACTTGGACATAAGGTTAATCAAGTATCACTGAACATCCTGCATGAGTTTCACGTCACATGACCAAGGTCAAAGGTCATTTAGGGTCAATGAACTTTGGCCGAATTGGGGATATCTGTTGAATTCCCATCATAACTTTGAAAGTTTATGGATCTGATTCATGAAACTTAGACATAATAGTAATCAAGCATCACTGAAAATTTTGTGCAAGTTTCAGGTCTCATGATTAAGGTCAAAGGTCATTTAGGGTCAATGAACTTTGGCCGAATCGGGGGTATCTGTTGAATTACCATCATAACTTTGAAAGTTTATTGGTCTAGTTCGTTAAACTTGGACATTAGAGTAATCAAGTATCACTGAACATCCTGTGCGCGTTTCAGGTCACATGACCAAGGTCAAAGGTCAATGAACTTTTGCCGAATTGGGTGTATCTGTTGAATTACCATCATAACTTTGAAAGTTTATGGATCTGATTCATGAAACTTGTACATAAGAGTAATCAAGTATCACTGAACATCCTGTTCGAGTTTCAGGTCACATGATCAAGGTCAAAGGTCATTTAGGGTCAATGAACTTTGGCCGAATCGGGGGTATCTGTTGAATTACCATCATAACTTTGAAAGTTTATTGGTCTAGTTCGTTAAACTTGGACATTAGAGTAATCAAGTATCACTGAACATCCTGTGCGCGTTTCAGGTCACATGACCAAGGTCAAAGGTCAATGAACTTTGGCCGAATTGAGTGTATCTGTTGAATAACCATCATATCTCTCTTAGTTTATTGGTCTAGTTCATAAAAAATGGACATAAGAGTAACCATGTATCACTGAACATCTTGTGCGAGTTAGAGTAGTATTCAAAGTCAGCACTGCTGCTATATTGAACTGCGTGATGCAGGTGAGACGGCCAGAGGCATTCCACTTGTTAAACTTTTGATATCAATCTGATTTATAAAATAAAAAAAGGTATATATGAATATAAGAAATTTAGAAATGCGTGCATATGTCGACCCAACTTGCAAAATTCAATTGCTTTCCCAAAGCATTCTGTCTTTATACAATTCTAATCATGCCTTCGCATAGATAAATACTGGGCAAATGAAATTAATTATAATCATTTTCCCCTCGGTTACTTAATTTGTTTGCTTTTCAGAACATACTGCTCAGAAGACTGAGCGAGCACAGCTAGCCAAGACAAATATTTGAACTGCTAATGTCTCAGCCTTCTTATTCTATTAATAAGATGTAATCGGCTTAAAAGTACCACCCAGATAATTATCTCGTCGTGTCGACATCTCTTAGGGAATAAGATGACGAGATCTTGGATCTCGTTATATCTACATTACGTGTGAGAGATGATCAGATGACAAGATCTAGGATCTCGTCATGTCTACATCCCATGTGAGAGATGATCAGATGGCAAGATCTCGGATCTGGTCATGTCTACATCTTTTAGAAGAGATGATCAGATGGCAAGATCTCCGATCGCGCCATGTCTACATCTTTTAGAAAAGATGATCAGATGGCAAGATCGTGGATGTCGTCATGTCTACATCCCGTGGAAGAAAAGATCAGAGGACAAGATCTGTGATTTCGCCATGTCTACATCTTGATCAGAAGACAAAATCTTTGATCCGAGATGTTGCCATCTGATCATCAAGATGTAGACATGACGAGATTGTAGATCTTTTCATCTGATCATCTATCACACGGGATGTAGACATGATGAGATCTGAGATCTCGTCATTATCCATTTCCCTAAGAGATGTAGACATGACGAGAAGATTAAATGAACAGGTGGCACTATAAAGCTTCCATAGTAACAAGTTACTTATATGAATTGTCTGTCTACCATCTATAATCTTGTTAACATCTCACTTTCTCTCTCTATCTGTCTATCTATCAATATGTATTAATATATCTTTCCTTTCTACCTTTCTTTCAATTTATTTCTCTATCTCACCCATCATGGCCATGTGAAGGGGGGGGGGGGTGCTGCACCCTCTTCAAAAATCTTTCCCAGGCTATTGGTCACGCACTCGCTTTCTTTTCCTCTATTCACATGATACATCTCTCAATCCCAATCCCACACCAATTCGCTTTCTCATAATCTTATCCAGTGTTTACACTCTCTTAATCTGCTTTCCCTTGGTTTACATTCTATCTCTCGTGTCTCTTCGTAGTATTCATATTTTTCACTTCCCTCGTTCCTGCCTGATTAAAATAAAATGTGTCGTATTAAATTATACCATACTTTATTGAAGGATTGTATTACATATAAATTGTACAGTTTGTTGATGTATTTGCCATATTAAATGCCATATGTTCTACGAAACTGGTAAACGTATTTCCTTCTTGTTTTTTAAACAATTGTTAACGACATAGATTCACTGCCATTGAATGTACAAGATCAGAATAACAATTTGGGTTTTGTCACCGTCAGTAATAAGTTATACTTGAATAAGTAAAATATGGTCGTCGATCTATGAATAAGTAGTGTCTATTTCGCACATCAAACAATGATTCAGAAAAATGCTGAAGAATAAAGGGGAAGAAATGATTCGTTTTGTTATAAACCTGCTGGTCAACCATTGGTAAAATGTAATAACAGTTTACACAAAACTGATCTAAGGATGATATGAACTTAGAGTTTCGATACAATACATCGTACTTATCATGATTATGGTGATCTACATCTAATATCATATTGTGATAGAATAACATGAGGATGTGGATTACATACTTTAGACGCGTCGTGTGTTGTTGGCTCTAACCCTTGCCATAACAGACCATTCCGAGCTTACATTTTTTCATCATGACGTTAAGGAGGAATTTCGCAAACAATGTGCAGCGTATACTCATCCAGGACCCCGTCTTATAAAGTGTTACAATATTGATCTGATCAATTTAACTGTATGGAAATCCATCAATGTTATATTTTTCCATAGGATATTTGCCAAATGTCCTTTGAAAACAAAAAGAAGCATTCTGAATTTTCAAGAAAACAGTGAATCTGTGAATATACGACATTCCTAGGAAATATTTTAATTGCTGACGTTGTTGGCTTTCCATAGTTGTAATTGGTCAGATCAATCGTGTAACTCTTTCTAAGATGGGCCCAGGTGAGGTATACCAGACAAGATTATTTTTTGTAATAGGCAACGAGATGAACTTCGATCTACAATTGATTTTTTTCTTAATTATTTTCTACAAACTATCGAGGGATTAAATGGTTTTCACCGCGACAACACAGCTATATGCATCGTATACGACGGGCCTACAACTATTGGTTAAATAATATGAAAGTAAATTGCTACGATATTATAAGAGTAATGAATATAAGCTGACAACTATATACAGTTAACCACTGCTCATACACTGATTAAACAAAATATGTGTGAATTGTGGTTTCATAGTTGGATGGCAGAAGGCTGAACTTATACCTCTCGATAAAGCATCGGTTCCAATTTTAAGACGGTTATTATTCTTCTACAGCCTGCAAAATCCGGTTTCATGCAAATTTTACCAAGTCCGAAGCTCCGTACATAGCTCTGAATATCACCTTCTAAGTGGGATCAATTCTTTAAAAGTCAATGTGCCACAACCCTTTTAAACAACACCAGAGCAAGAATTATCTTACAAAGTTCGTTGGTCCTTGCCGAGTTTACAGTGCTTTGGTATGTAGTCTAGCGATACTGTATGAACTATACATTTTGTAAAAATCCGCTATTCCTTACAACATTAATATCACAACATTAAAGTTATGAAAACAAATTATGGTTTCCGCATTCTTAATTGCAATAAAGATTGAATCAAAATCGCTATTTTCACACTACAGATATATAAAACACAGTATGGGTATTCTTTTGAAAGGTATTTACGTACCAAGGGTAATAGTAAGCACAGACTCTATGGCCAAAGTTTCAATATGTGTTAGAGTTCTTTGGATACGTTGGAGCTCCGTGACACTTTAATACAATCATCAGCATTGGGGGAGAAATCATCAAACTGTTGTGCAGTCTGAAGATCATTCATGTTGAGTGTCTTTGACTTGTAGTAAGCACTTTGTTTTTCGGAGGCTCCAAGATGGACCACATTCTTGTTCTCGTACACGTTTGATCCCGAGATAGACGAGATGTCGCTATACTCTCCTTCATACGAGCTGCGGATGTACGACCCTTCGTCCTCTGCGGTGGAAGAGTCCATGCTTCCTGGACAACTGTAGCATGAGTTCCGGAACTCCATCGGCGGGGCAAATTTCATGGGAGACTCATCAAAATTATAAGAAGTGAGGTGTGTTCGTCGGAGGTAATTCCGTGAAGCATTTCCAGTATTGGCCATCTTGTCTTCATCAGGAGTGGCGTACAAAGGTTCGTCTTTCACCTGGTCATTGGTGCTAGGTTCTGATGCCGGAGAGGATCGAGGTGGAGATGCAAACGACTTAGCCAATGCCGTCTGATACACACCGTCTAGCATATTCAGGGTGTTCCTTGATCGGCTCCAAACCTTCTGGAAAGCGAAGACAACACCAACAACACAGGCAAGGAGTGTAAATCCTACGATGACGGCCACCACCAGCATCCAAGCCATATTCAGAGACCCTCTTGTAGAACTCGCTACCTCGTCAGAGTCTTTCAATATGGCAATTGCATGTGTCTTTGAAACGACAGTGGATGACTTTTCCTTGTCATGCCCTGTCTCTATGAATGAAGACGTTGATATAGAGTTAGTTGTAGTTGGTGTCATTTTCTCGGGGATGTTCTTAACATCTGTGGAAGAAGAGGTCTGCAACATATTCTGTGATGTTGTTGGTGTTGTTGTTGTAGTTGTTGGTGGTGTGTCAGTGTTAACCCGAGAGAAATAGTCAAACATGCAGGAAGCTATGTAATTTTCCTCCAGACTTCTTACTTCGCATGCTACTACATGCTTATCTCTTTCGGTATTTTCAATTGATCTGCGAGGGAGCACCAATTTCCAATCGAGAGGGTCATTAGCAGTGTGATCATGGTACTGGACACGAGGACCGTTGACGTACCATGTAATCCGACTTACCCTGGGGATGATGTGGTCATTTCTGTTCTGAAATGAACAATGGAAGACATCACTCGTAGATCTCCATTGCCTTTCGACGACCAGACGATTATCTATGGTTGTATCATTATTTACGGACTGTTCTTTCTCCTTATCATTCTCCAAGACTTCATCTAACTCCTTGGAAATGACCTCTCCGTTTGCAATCAGAGAAGAGTTGGGGCTCTTTTCGTTTTCTTGGCAAGTCTTCAGAGAAGACAAGTCAACGTAACTCACACCAATGGTAACGGTGTTTTCATCGCTACCCACAAAATTCCTTGCAGAACATGTCACTGTGACGTTTGCATCGGTACCTTCCAAATATGGCATTGTCAAGGATGCATCCAGATATGGACTGGAAGACTCACAAGATTCGAAAGCGCCAGGGGGATCACAGGACCAGGACATTGCACTGACCTCGGGAAAGGAATTGGCGCTGCATCTCAGTCTTGTCTCTGAAATTATAGGAGGTGTCAACGAATCTCGGTCAGTCGTAACTTTTACACGAGGGGCATGGGTGACTTTGATAGGCGTTAGAGAGCAACTCACGTGTTCCCCTTCGAAGGCAGAACTGGTAGCAACGCAGCAGATTTCGCTATCATGGAGCTGTCGCTTTGCTCTCAGGGTATTTCTAATAAGTGTTTCGTCGGCATTTCTCGGTGAGTCCTGTGCCCCGAACAGGGTTGTAATTGAAGATTTCTGATGACTGCACAACATCCATTTAAGGGTGATAGGTGGTTTCGTATTCGGACCTTGACACTCAATAGTAATGCTCTCGTTCTCTCGGTAGTATGGTGCATGGTCAGGGAACCTTCTACATTCCAAATCCGTTTCCTCCAAGAAGTATTGGACATTCACCCCAACCAGAGGAGACTCTAGGGAGACATCTTCGCCATCTGCGAAACGGATGGATACCGCGCACTTAAAATATTTCTTAGAATGGCGGTTTGTGTCCAGTAGTTGGAGGTTAGAGGTTACCACTGTCGAATTCAATTCCTCGTTGATCAAGATAGACGCATCCAAATTTTGGTAGGTTTTGTAGCCATCCGACCAAGTGACTGACGCTGATTTGATTGGTGATCCAGCTTTCACAGAACAAATAAATACTGCAGGTTGCCCTTCTTTCACAGTAACTTGGTAAGGCTGGATCAGAAATTCAGCCCGTGGTAAACCTTGTGCAGCTGTGGACATCAGGATGATCAAGAGCAGTGACGACATTATTGTCGTTAGTATTGGTTTGACATAAGCAATATAGTCTAGAAAGTAGTAAAAGTAATTTTAGGGAGTCTGTATAAACAGCATGTCATGGCACTGAGGGGGAACCCTGGCTCATCACAACTGACCTTCAATGTTGTGATTGTCATGTGTTTAATGCTAGTATGTAGAACATTTACAACGTCGAGCCTAGGGCCTACGTTTATGATCTTCGAAGAAAGTCCAGATAGAGACATACACACGATTACCGTCGTAATTTGTCATGATGATAGTTTCCAATTTTGTTGATGTCTTGGTTTCAATAACAGACCAACTTTCTAAAGCCGTCGAGTCGAAATTCTGACAGACTTTTGTTATTAATAGCTAGAGTGAACCATTAAGTAAAATCCATCTTAGGATTCAGTTCCGATACCAGTAATTTATCGTTGGAAGTGGTGACAATAGTCAAGGGTGCTCAATAAGCAATCGGAGGAAGGAAATCATTTAAGATAGATTAATCAGCCCAGTGATGATGATTTCAATCTTATTTGTTAATTGTCATCAGTAGAAGCCGCCATATTTTTTAATGGCAAAGGTACTTTTCCAGGAATCTAAAACCTAGACATGCCATAAAAGCATAAAAGGCGCCTAAACTGATGCGGGTTCCAAATTTCATAAATTTGAGGGGACAACGAGGCATAAGAAAGTGTTTTAATTTGCTTAGCAAGTTTGCATGGATGAAAGGGTCTCAATGACCATGATGACGATGGCGATCTCCCTTTTCAGATGCAAACAAAATGTTGACGTTAATTATGTTAATAACTGCATTTTGCCTCCCACTACAGCCCAAAATCCAAATCAAGCAGCCTATTCGAAATATATGTATACGTTTCTTTTCTATCTTAAGTGATATCGGTGATCAACAGTGCCCCGTTATCAGGTTATTCATTTATTTTTGTACAAGTGTTTTTATTCTTGATAATATGTCAGCACTGACTAAATTGTCAGCGCTGACAATTTTAGTACAATCCTTGGTTTTTATCGGCCCAGTAGCTCTGGTTTTTAATGTTTAAATCTCGGAGAAAGACAACTTGTCAGTACTGACAACATTCATTATAAACGTTCCCATGATCCATCTTGATTTTAAAGGACAGGTCCATCCAACAAGAAAATTAATATGAAGAAAAAAAAGAAAAAAATTCAATAAGCATAGCACTGAGAATCTCTCCAAAATCGGATTTTAAAGAAGAGTTATGACATTTTAATTTTTTTTAATTAAATTTCACGAAACAGTTATATGCACATCCACTCACTACTTCTTTTGTATTTTATTGATAAAATATACTTCCCCTCTTTGTCGAGTGAAACAACGAATAATACCTCCCTGAAAATGTGAAATTGACAATGTCTAATACTAAATGGTTTAGTCAAGTTGGTCCTTATGTAAAATCTTTTTTTTAATTATATAATGTATAATTCAAACAATAAAAATACGCAAATAGTAAGGGACATCATTATCTGTCTCATTTGCATGTCACTGAGTTGTGCATATCACTGTTTGTGAAATATAAGCGGAGTGTAAAAAATGCAGGGGCGTAGATAGCGGGGGGGATGGGGGGATGCATCCCCCCAGAATTTTAGGTGGGGGGGATGGTGTGTACAATCATCCCCCCCAGGTTTCTGTGGGGGAAGAAGCAAAACTATACAGTAATAAAGCAATGAATGCTAGTTAAAATCAATCAATAATAATAGCAGTAATAATCATAACGTACAGCAATGACAAACATGATCAAAATTGGACTTTTATTCAGAGTCAATCATCTTATATGCATTTACAACTTGCAAGTTTTAAGTAATAACAACTGCCTTGCGTCGTCATATACATTTAAGGATCGTTATTCAGAGTTTCACCAAGTACATTTCCTTATAATAATTATGTATTTGCAAAGGAGATAAGTTCAAAATATTTCATTACAGATTTAAGAAAGTGTCGCTTAATCACTCCCTTTCAGAGCAATTGCTTTCATAACACATTAACACTGTTCAAACGAATTAATAAGAAATTACCTATACACATACACTGACCCTTTTCCCTGCTGGCCATGTCCTCAACCCCTACTTTGCAAAGGAAAGGTGAACATTTTCAGTCTCTAAGGAGCGAATTAGTAAATGAATGATTTTGGAATGAAAGTGCAAATTTTGGATGGCCTCAGTGATATCCGAGGTTTTTTTCACTCAATATTCACTCTTTCATATATTCACTCCTTAAAGAGTGAACTATTTCACTATAATTTTTTCAGAGTACTTTGCGCTTTTCAAAGAAGGTAGAATCATCCAATATATAGACATGCCTTAATTCACGAAGGCAGGTTGAATCAATCCATGGATAAGATTAATTTATGGTCTAAGATCACAGAACAAGCCTAACTCGACCCTCATAATCCATGAGGCAGATCGTGTTATTTTGTTATCTTTAACTCGTCTGCTTTGGCCCATGATATTTTGTTTTTATCGAGTACGTTATCTCCTTCATTCTTTATATTTATATATTAATTTTATATATATATATATATATATATATATATATAGTGTGTGTATATATGAATATGTGTGTATATATAAATATATATGTATATATAAATATAAATAAATATATATATATATATATATATATATATATATATATATATATATATATATATATATATAAAGTATGACCCAGCTAGGGATCATCCCCCCAGGTCTAAGGACCTGTCTACGCCACTGTTAAAATGTCATAACTATCTTATTTTATATCCGATTTTGATAAAATTATCAGCGTTATGCTGGTTTGATTTTCTCTATTCATCAAAATCAACATTTTCTGGGAGTGACTTTATCTTTAACAACACCCTCTTCATTCTCCTTTCACCTCCGATAGGTGATAAATTGTCGGATCCCCCCCCCCCCATTTTTTTATATTTCATTCTTGGTTGTTGCATCTCTTTCTGATTGTTTATTTTATTCATTCATGAGTACTCTTTTCTCCTACTGTATAGCTCGTGCCTCTTCTGTGAAACGATTAAGAGCCTGCGCAATTGGTTCCCTCAATTTTAGTTCTATTTTCGATCACTCATACACCCCTTTGTTTGTGGACACTTAGGTGTTCTCAAAAGTACAAAAGATTTGCTCGATTGTATATAAATGTCTGGTGATCGAAACTCGACTTAAGATTTGGAGGCTTTCGATACTTATTACCTTTCGATGATACTGCAAAAGTTTAATTGAAAACTTATTTCGTTTGGCCGAGAACACGTAATAAACATTGAAGGCCTATTTAGACCATTCGAGAAATAAAACTTCATTTTTTGATGGCCCCAAATCTATAAAAAATAAAAAAATCATATCAATAATGATATCACTCCCCTTCTCCAGGAATATCTACACCAATGATACATGAGTCGTAAACTTGATTTGTTTATTTAAATTCAATCTTTTCCTTAAAAAACAACAACAAACTTTCGTCTACAGAAAGCTGACATTGTCCTGTAGTTGTTTCAACATTGACTTTCTTATCATATTAGACTATATTGCAATGACATTTCCGTTATCTCTGGATTTTTTAGTAAGGTATATTTTTCATTCTGCTAGATCAGAAATAGAAATAGCTTCTTTCGTTTCATATATCATTCACCAAAGTCATTCTTATCTTTTTCAAATGCAAATAAAATTATCGCGGTATCTTGAAAATTTTCAGGTTCCTTGAATATAGTTTTAAAACTTACATCTTTATCTATATTTTAATGATGAAATTACAATCGACCTTTCATTTTGACAAATAACAATTACAATTGTCCTGATTACCGCTTTGAACTTTGTTTTCTTATCTGTTTCGGGTACTTTTATTTGAAACCAAGTCACATGTGCAAGATCTGCCGCAAATCAAATAAATTTCATTCCACAAGTTCCATCAGGTAATGTAAACCCTCTGTCGGATACGCTATAGTGTAACTGAAGCTCATCAGTCTCATTTATTGTCGTTACTGCCCTGTTGACTCTTTACATTTAGTAAGTAAATATTAACGCCATACATATTTCATCGATGAAATATAACTTTATACGTGACTGTTCGCACGCACTGATTTTTCTACACTTTTCCATTGCTTTTCATTTATCATGTGTGCATCATAGACATGATAGAAGCGTGGGCTGAAGATTGCAGCTTGGTTTTGGTGAAGATTTTTTACATGCCATTTTGACAAGAGTTACGGCAAACTTTTGTACAATACTATAATTATCTTTTTAATATTAGAAGGATGCACAAGAAATATTTCATACATGTGTACATCATATTGGTAATAATATCATTATGTGAGAAGTGAGATTTTAAAGATAGAGTCAATGGCGACAATAGTCAAATATGACTAATTGCTACTCTAACCAACATAAGAAGAAGAAGAAGGTGGATCGATAGGCCAAACAAGGTTACCAGAAAACACGTGAATATTGTGGATATCTATTTTGTTCAGTGGCGTAGCTACGGGGGCCTGGGGGGGCACGTGCCCCCTGAGATTTGGTGTGCCCCCCAGAAAAAAATTGGCAGAGCAAAAAAAAGAAGAGAAAAATAAGAGGAGGAAGTCGAGTGAATGAAATAATGTGAGGGGAAGACTTGCAAAAAAAAAAATCTTTCATGTTACTATATAAAATTTTTGCTTGCGCTTCGAGCAAGAATTGCCTGTTCGATGAGATTCATATCTTGTTCAATAGGCTGATATGGAGCAAGTTTTGAAGTCAATATACAAAACATATTTAGCTCGGATATCGAGCTTTCATTATTTTTTTCATTCACAAATTTAAGTGCTCTGTAAAATGTCCGTTTTATGGTATACATATCGGCATTTTAAGCTCACGCTGCGTTGTCACATTGTTTAATTTGCCAAGTTCATATTGTCTACGTGTATTCCATAATGTTCCATTAAACAAATGTATACAGAATCCCCAGATTTTAGGTCTAAATATAAAACATGCGCGATAGCCTGCATTTTGTTTATTCAAAATGTGCTTAAATTATCAAGTTTCGCATCAGAATATCAATTATTGTCTGCTCACGCTTCACGATCGCATTATTAATGATACCCAATTATTAATGATTTACAAAATATGAATAGAGTGAACTGCTTTTAGGTCTAAAAATCTCAATTTCTTCCTCTCGCGCTTCGCGCTCGCATAAATTGTTTAGTTACATACCAATCCGATTTATAAATACAAAAATTGCTTAGAACTATAATTTTTCAAGTCGGAATGTAAAAAAATTGAGTTCGCGCTTCGCGCTCGCATTATTGAAATATATATCGTCTTCGTGAGTAACTGTAAGCAGTCCTTAAGAGGTCCCTTTTAGATAATGCTAGAACAGTTAATACAATTTTCTGCTCGTGCTTGGCGTTCGCAGTAACCATCTAGTTACATACGAATCTTGTTCAGGATCACCCATAACATTGCCCAGAATATTAAATTTTCGGGACAGAGTACATGAATTAAAAAAAAAAAATCGCTCGCAAAGTCGGATACGCCCTTGTGACACATACACATCGGACAAAAATGGCTGGTGCCCCCCCCCCCCCGCCCTAAAAAAGCAAGGACCCCCAGGTAAAAAATCATAGCTACGCCACTGATTTTGTTGCCTCCAAAATATTGAATTTGTATTTTCACCATTCGTTTATATCTTCAACTAAAAATATTACTCCAAGTTCCTTTGATTTAGTGCGTTAATTAATACTCTATGCCTATTCCAACCACTTGACATTCAGACATGTTAGATTTTCGGAAACTTTGTCAGGTCGAACGATTTAAGAGGGAACGTTCTCAAAATTGCCATTCGTGTCTTACGGACGTGCATGGATATTGCCGGGGGAAGTTTCTCGTTTTTTTCATAAATATGAGTATAATACAACTTTTCTCAATCGTCATACGGATAAAAAAAATGAAAGGCGAAATGATATAAACGCATTAATTCAATGCTTTCGGTATCGTTCTTTGGCAGTCCAAATGCTTTAATAAATGATTTATCAAGAAAATTCTCTTTAAATGAAATAAATAGAGCTTTTCTGGTTTAATTGGACACAAAATATACAGCTTCATGTTAATGCTTTAATAATTATGTCACATATCTAATGACACATGTGCGAAAAATATAGCCCTTATTTTTGACATTGATTTTGTTTTGTATTTTCTATCAAGCTTATCGACATGAAGAGGAAGTATGTCGTTCAGTACAGGTCTCCCACAGCAGCCTTTCACTATTGCTCCTTCAGATATTGTTTTTCTCTCACGGGAATATAGATGGGGGCTTTGGGCCATGTAACCACCCCCCCCCCAAAAAAAAGAGTAAAATAAATGAATAAATAAGAAAGAAAAGGGAGGAGGAAAGGGGGAGGGCAGAGGGTATTATTTTCTGAATGTTATGACATGGTCTAACACAAAATTAGATTTTTGTATTAAAAAACGTTAAAAAATGGATTACTAACTTCTCTCGTTCGCAACATTTTTACACAAATTTTGTCCGATATGCCATGCCTGTTCCCTTCAAGGGCGCCGGAAGCGGGGGGGGGGGCACTTGCCCCCCCAAAGAAAATTTTGGGGGGCAAAACGAGATTTTGCCCCCCCCAATGTGCCCCCCTAAAAGTAGAAAAATTATATTATTTAAGGACAAATGTAAACGATGAAGGCACTTTTCTGCCTAAGAATTGTCATTTCTTTTGTCAAAAATGAAAAAATTTCGCCCCTGACGGGGCAATTACACATCTTAGTAAGCCTTGCGTCTTTTGACGAACATGTCCCTCTGTGAAACATACCTTTGATAAGCCCCTTTTCCATCTTATTACAGTGTGATAACGTTTAACCTTTTAAACCCCCATTCCACAGAGAACAAGACCACTGGAAGACCTTTGAAAGACCATGAATTTTGGTTGATCTTTCAGAGGTCTCTAAATGAACCTACAATGGTCTTTGAGGTCTTACACGAGTCCTGACCAATCTTTCAGTGGTCTTCGTGGGCTCCAAAACTTTTTGAAACGGTTCAAAACACTCTTACAGCGGTCTTACAGGAAAATTGTCTTTCAGTGGTCTTTCAGCAGTCTTTCAGCGGTCTTTCGATGAACTTTCAAAGGTCTTCATAGTCTTTCATTGATCTTTCGGCAGTCTCTGAAGATTTTGCGGATCATTAAAGACCATTGAAAGACCAGGCAAAGTCCATGGAAAGAATTCAGAAAGATCACTTATTGCATAAAAGATCTCTGAAAGACCATTGAAAGATCTCGAGAGGACAAGTCTAAGACCAGTACGACAAGAAATATCCATCATTCTTTCAGAGTTCTTTGAGGGGTCTTTCTGAGCCATTCCACAGAGATGACAAATTTCATTGATCTTGAAAACCGCTGTAAGACCTCACCAATTTTAAGTCTTTCAGTGGTCTTTCAATGGTCTCCGTTCTGTGGAATGGGGGCCTATTAATGAATACATTTCAGACTAAAAAGTTTGCATGCTGGCTGTGTCGGCTAACAAACGCGCGGTCGCCCAGAAACGCTCAGACCGGGGTGGTGTTTCATCAATATTTTCGTCCGACAAGTTGTAAGATCTGACAAGTTTCCTGTATTCTGATTGGTTGAGAAGCATTGTTACCATAGTAACTGTCGGATAAAACGTCCTACAAGTCATGAAACGCTCCCCGGACCCGATATCACCAACGCCCGTGAACGCTAGTTACTCGAGCAACATATGGAATCTGGAAATAGCTGTAAAACCGAATAGTTTAAAGAGTTATAGAGGATTGAGTAGTTGCTTATTGGATAAATGAGAAGATGCTAGCTTGAGTCGGCGAATTGAGTGCAGAGCAGGAGTACCTCTATCAACTAATCAAGCCTCTTCTTCAACCTTTTCTGGTTTACTGTCTTTATCAGGACTACGCTCGTTTGAACAAAAAATTACTCGACTATCAACTGTCTACTTCCTCCTATCAATTTCACTTCTTCCTCTATCCACTTTTTTTTCGAAAAGTCCATATGGTGTACCGTCAACCACATCCGCTGTTGGAATGTAATTGTTTTCTTCTAAATAATGTTCCATAATGTACATTATGAACTGCCGTAGTTTGTTAGTTCATGATTATTTACAAATGAATATTTCCTGGAATTTGATATTCATCATTTCCTAGTTATGGTCACATTTTCCCCAGAAAATATGTAAAGAAAAAAGAAGATTTTGAAGGGGTCATCCAAAAGTGCTTCCCAGCCATACAAAACATGCCAAAGGAAACACATAAATCGAGTAATGTTTTCAATTTTCAGAAAAGTTTTAAATTGTTAGACAATAATTAAGCAGGTCATATTTCTTTTTCCTCCAGTTACAAAATATGAAACGTTTTGCCTATGCATGGATAATCAGGGACTCTCTCCAATGCTGAGGTCAGAAATGATTTAAATGAATGGGGATTTAAGCGCTTATCGTCGTCTGCCACGTCAGAACAGTATGACATTTTGAATTTTAAAAGACATTCATTAGAATGTATATATTTTGTTTCTGTTGTTACGCTTCTTCTGCTTAATACACTCCTTGAAACTTATAATTGTGCTCTCTCGCGTCGTCCGTGTATGTAAATGTACATAAATAAATATTTCTGAAAGGATATTGCATGAAAAATGTAATTTCTGGTATTTTGAGTCAATATAAGCGTATTACGTAATTTAATTGATCAGACACGAAAACCACATTCCGAATTAAGCGATCGTTTTGCGCGTAGATTTTATAGGTTCTCATAAACTCTGAGTATAGTCTTTCGTAGTGAATTCTATGTTTAATTCTCAAGAAATTTATTTTTGAATTCTCTTAGAAACGCAACTTTTAAACTCCATTTTTACACAAAGTCCTTATCGTACGGGGGGGGGGTCCCACGCCCTCTCCCCCTCGATCGCTTCGGTATCTCACGCTGTCAAAAATATTGTGCCCCCTTCGGGATTTTGCCCCCCCCCCCCCAAAACTGAAAGTGTTCCGGCGCGCCTGGTTCCCCTCAATTTTTTTTAATCATTACGCCACGGTTTTCTTACTAAAATCACAAATTTATGACTAGTTGTATTGGCAAATATTTGGATAAGGAACTGTAAAGCAGTTTTTGGTTTATACAAAGTCGAGCGCCATCACGATCTTTTTCTGTGGCTGGAAGGCCGTTTCATAAACATGATATAAGGCTGTTCGTAAGTTAAGAGCGACTTTTCGAACAACTGGTGATCCTTTCTTACGCGCTAAAGCATTGCCAATTAAAATATTATTTACCACAAGAGAGGATCACCAGTCGTCCTTAAAGTCGCTCTTAACTTACGAACAGCTTTATGAAACACCCACCTGAAAGGGAATCTTGCGATCACCTTCGTAAGCTTTGACATATTACATTTGGGAAGACATTATCACAACCATTATAATATATAATATTTGTCACTTCTTATTATTATTTGTAATCATTTTTCACAATAAAATCAACATTATCTATTGCTCATCATTATTAACAGCGTTATTACCACTGTCGTCAACTCACTGACGGACCATGTATCTATATTTTTAGCTCCATGGACTGACGGTCAAAATCAGCATCACTTTGCATTGCATCGCATGAGGGGGCTATACTAAATGAGGTTTCGTGTGTGTTTCATGATGTTTGATACAACCATAAATGTACTGCTTGGTCTCACTTAAAACAAATATGTTGGTATTTTCTTTTTGTCGATGTTATAGGATTTCGTCTGCAATTAAATTTTGCACAAATTTTCTAATTTCTGAGAAGTGAACTTGATGTGAACTGCACACGCAGGATTACCGTCCCCTATCATGCCTATTATCATCATAATTGTTCTCGCCAACTTATCAAATCACCATTCTATTAAATCACCACCTTATGTTTCATCATCATCATCTCCATCATCATCATCATCATCATTAATATCATAATCATCATCATCATCATTAATATCATCATCATCATCGTCATCATCGTCGTCGTCATCACAGTAATCATCACCATCAGTTTCATATTTATGTTCCTATTAATATTGACTATCATTATAAATTAATCATTATTTTTCATTAGTCATTCTGGGAAATCTATTATTGTGCAAGTGTAACATTTTAACACCCCCACACACCCTCACACACTCTGTTGTTAAAACAAGTGCACACCTATAAGAATGCATATAGCATTTTCATTTATTTGAATGCAGGATAAAAGAGTGTTGTCGATTTGATGCACACACACCCTCACCCACACACGTTAATATACGCATATTCAATCACCCTTCGACACACACTTCATCACCTCATCCAATCAATGAATATGCGATTTCATTTCATATTTCACATGGTATTTTGAGTGACATGAAGGCCGAGCTATACATTGCTGATCATCCCCCTCCATCCGAGCCCCCGCCCCGAATTGGCGCATGCGGATTTCATTTTATAATGCACATGGAGTTTCGACATGAGGGCTGAGCTGTACATCGGTAATCGTAAACATCAATAGACCTTTCCCACTACTTATTTTAAGATTTGACAAATACTTTGCCCAAGGAATGAGTGAGGAGATTACTTGCAAGCAATCTGCCGCCATCTGTCGACAGTTTTCACTATGATAACCAGGGGCGGATCCAGGATTTTGAAATAGGGGGGCGCCAGCGGCGAGGGAGCGAAGCGACCGAGCGGGGGGAGGGTGTGGGAGGGGGATACCCCCCTCCCACGGCAAGGACTTTTTCAAAAAATCATGTCCAAAAGTCGTATTTTGAGAGCACCTTTAGAAGAAAAATGCACACTTAAATCACTGTAACTTCATGAATAAAAGACACATACTGACTCATTTAGGAGCTGGTTTCCAGTCACACACCGTATAAGCGGTCATTCAAAACATACATTTGGCAAAGGCTCTTCACTTGCTTGCATCGTGTGATTGAAACGTCAAATTTAAATGATACGAAACTGAGACTTGTAATCGATAAGTTCCGAATAATCCATTCTGTTTATTGTTATTTGTGTATTTACATTGTGTGTTTCAAACGAGAATTGTTTAGTCGTATGACAACATGCATAAAATTTGGTTCTTTTTTCCCCAAAATGCACAGTAAATTGTTACAAACTACAGAAAAAAACGACATCATCTTCTGGTAATCAACCTTTTCCCTCGTATTATTTTCAAATCATCTTCAATAATCCAGTCATTCTGCACAACCTCATTAACCTATATCAAACATTAAAAATGGGGTAAGGGGGGGGGGGTTAATGTCACAATTTCTACTTTTTAACAATACACAATGTGTCCTCGGGACGTTTTTCCCCAGCACGAAAGTATTTTTATTCTCCCCCCAACGGCGGCCCAACCCCCACCCCCCGTCACATAAAATCTTCGCTCCTTACGCTGACATATAGCTGCCTATACACAGCAAACGCGGTGTGGGGTCGACTGGTGAATGAGAATATACAATTTTACTTTTTTATAATTCGTTGGAATGATTGCTTCGGCGAAACTTAGTTGGGGCGCCCTGGATAATATGCCTCTGAATCTACCAGAAAGTGTAAAAGTTAGTTTACATAAATACAAATATGTCTGACCTATACATTTCAGTGAAAACGTACATGACCAAGGCAGAATGATAATGCTGCGCACGTGGCGCCCGATATAGGGCTTCATCTTTGAGTGAAGAATAATCTCGGGGATAGACATTATCATTCGCATCGTTGACACTTTCTCTCGCGATCTGTTACTTACAATTTACATGTATTTGCCATAAAGACGGACAAACGCATGTTACAAAAAACACAAAATTTCGGGAAAAAATGATATCCAATCCAACATCTTCACACTGGTCACTGCACTGCAACTCCCGATTACAAGTGGTGCATCTTTCCAACCAATCGACTTGCGCGCCCTGGAATTCCGGAATTTACATATTGCAATACAGTATGACAGAGGTGCATTTGTGCGAACACAAAGGCCATGAGCGTAAGTTAAAATATAGTCATGATAGTTTTGACTAGATCTAGCCCTTGAAATTGACTACATTGTACCAATCCAGTAAATATAACCATCAAAAAAAAAAAAAAATCCGGCGAAAATAGGGGGGGGGGGGGGGGGGCGCGCGCGCCCGGGGCGCCCCCCTCTGGATCCGCCACTGATAACTTTTATTTCGACTACTTCATGCCGACATTCAGCCCTTTTATAGCGGCCAAGGATATGGGAATTTGTAAGCCACAATTCGGCCTACAAGCGCCTTGTCTGCTTTTGTTTGGTCTTTATATCGAATGTTTATAACCTTAGTCTATCCATAACCAATTCATCCGCTAAGCATTTTGTCATGTTACCATGTTGTTTAATTTACTGTAGGCTATACCCATTTCGTCTAATCAATATCCACTTGGTCTTACACCAAGGATCGGGGAATGATTTTTGAAGAGAGGGTTGTTACACCCACAAATGTAATAATCGCCCACAAATGTAATAACGCCCACAAATGTAATAACACTTTACCCACAAATGTAATAACACTTTACCCACAAATGTAATAATTTTTGATCGCCCACAAATGTAATAACACTTTACCCACAAATGTAATAACGCCCACAAATGTAATAACACTTTACCCACAAATGTAATAATGCACTTTACCCACAAATGTAATAATGACTTTACCTACAAATGTAATAAATTTGAAGTGATTTTTTGGCGAATTCGTTCTAAACTAATATCCTATAGTAATGCGTTCATATAGCACAAAAGTTCAAAGTCTTTTTTCCAGACCCGGTTAATGAAATATTACAGTACAAGTCCAAGTCTTTTTCCAGACCCGGTTGTTTCAAAATTATAATATACGTCCAAAGTCTTTTTTCCAGACCCGGTTAATTCAAAAATTATAATGCAAGTCCAAAGTCTTTTTTTCAGACCCGGTCGTTTCAAAAGTTATAATATACGTCGGTGAGGGGTAAAGACAACACTCTAAGCCCAAGCATTTTAAGTGGGTTTAATTTTGAAGATTGGTCTCAGCTGTCATTTTTTTTTCAATATTTCTTTATCTTTTAAATAACCGGGTCCAGACGAAAGACTAAGCATAATATTCGTGTTATTCCACAAGAATAAGAATATGAGTCTTTTGTTTTTAGGATTGTTTAAATCATTTTTAAATCACCGGGTCTGGAATAAAGACAACGCTCTAAACATGTGCTTTTCTACATGCATGGTCTTAATTTGGAGGATTGTTGGTTCTTAGATTCGTTGTTGGGGTTGAGTTTTATTGATTTTTTATTCCTGAAATAATTGTGTCTGGAGGAAAGTCGATCTTTGACAATCTGTCTTCATGTTGTTCCACAGTAATTAGATTATTGGGTATTCGTTTTAGAATATTTGTAAAAACTATTTCATTTTTGAAATGGTAACCAAGTCTGGAGAAAGGATGTCTGCTTTACCCACGCGTTATTACAATGTTTTGTAGGGGTAGTAGTATTATTTAAAAAAGACATATTTTTACTGGGTGAAACTTTGGAAATTTGGTCTTAGATTTGAAGTTTTTCAGTTACTTTTTTCAATAGCCGGGTCTGGAGGAAAGAGTACGTTTTAAAACTTGTGTTATTCCACGAGAATAAGAATATAAGGTCTTATGTTAGAATATTTTTTTTTCGTAACTGTTTTAGGTCTGGAATAAAGACAACACTCTAAACCTCTTTTAAAACAGGTTCTTAAGTTGAAGGTTTGTTTGGTCTTAGACTTTGATTTTTTTAATTCTTACTATTAGCGTTTTTTTAAGAAAAAAATGGTCGGGCTGAAAGACTACGCTATATCCAGCATTAATAAGATTATGGGGTCTTTATACTGTTTTTAAACTGTTATTCATAATGTTTAAATAACAGGTAACCGGGTCTGGAGAAAAGACTACGCTTGATTCTCAATTTACTCTTAGTGCATATATTCACAATATACACCGTATAAGTTGAAACAACAACAAAGACATTAATTCCACCAGTTTTAATTAACTGGGTCTGGAGAAAGACTAAGCTCGATTCCCATTTTTTCCACAGGAATATCATTATTTTTGAAATAACTGGGTCAGGAAAAAGACTTTGGACTTATTAAAATTCTTGAAACAACCGGGTCTGGAAAAAAGACTTTGGACTTATATCACAATTTTTTAAACAACCGGGTCTGGAAAAAAAGACTTTGGACTTTTATTATATTTTTTTAAACAACCGGGTCTGGAAGAAAGACTTTGGACTTGTACTTTGATGTTTTATTAACCCGGTCTGAAAAAAAGACTTTGCACTTTTGTGCTATATGAACGCATTACTATAGGATTTTAGTTTAGAACGGATTCGCCAAAAATCCCTTCAAATTTATTACATTTGTGGGTAAAGTCATTATTACATTTGTGGGCGATCAAAAATTATTACATTTGTGGGTAAAGTGTTATTACATTTGTGGGCGTTATTACATTTGTGGGTAAAGTGTTATTACATTTGTGGGCGTTATTACATTTGTGGGTGCAACAGGGGTGCTGATTTGGAAGAAAAAAATGACAAGCAAATAAACAGGTTTCACTCCCAATCAAGGTAATTTTGTGTAAAAAATTACAAGCAAGAAAAAAAAAGGTTTTCGCTTCAAAGTGAAGGTGTTTGGGGTATAATTTCTATATTTTAGAATACCAACCTAATATCAAGCGGTGCTGCCTATGGTGTAAACATACACAGCACTAACACCCTTCCTTCCTTCCTTGCTGGAAAGAACACAGTGTCACACAGTGTGAGTGTGATCACAATTTGTTCACACTGTTAAAACGCTCAAATTCAACAGTGTAAAGATATGTTAACACTGTGGACAAAGTGTGACTGTTCACAGCGAAGGGCGGATCCAGCCTTCTGCCAGTGGATGGGGGGGATATCTTCACCCACATTTTCCCCGATTGGCCGCTACAAGCTGATTTTTGACGTGTTTTTTTTAAAGGGATGTCCTAATAAAAGACCGAAGTTTTAACATTAGGCGTACATCTTAGCTGTATTCTTGAAAACAGTAAATAGCATAAAACCTTCCAATTGGACAGGGCCATGATTACACTATTATTATGGTGATTATTAACCAAATAGTCATTATTAGACCAAATCTTAAGAAAGCCAAGAGAGTTTAGTCATGATGATATAAAACGATGTGAGGGTAAGACGAATTGGAGTCGAGAGAGAGAGAGAGAGAGAGCTACGCTCCTTTTATTTTTTTTTTATTTTTTCGGCATTTACTAAATCATTTGTGATTATATACCCATGGAATTCAGTGAAATTTGATTTAATATGTTTGTATTGAGAAGTATAGCACAAATATATAATGTTTTTGTCAAGTTTGGGGGAAATGACACCTAAATCATTTTCAGCTCCTGATGACAAAACAATGTGATGAAGGGGCATGACATATTCATTTGTTTGATATCAAATTCGTCACGATAGCACAAGTATTTTATAAGATACAGTAATTTTTATGTTTGGCAAGTGTCTACTTTTATTTGAATTTCCTGGGTGTATGTAAACTTCTGACCTCAACTGTATACATTGACAATCGTTTAACCTGTATACGAATGTTCACATGCAGTGTCATTACTGAAGTTTATTTTAAGCGAAATCCATTAAAATTACAATACTTTGAATAAATTCAATTCAAATAGTCGCATGGCTGGAGCAGTGGAATGCCACAGATCTGTTGATGGCCTAATTGTATTCACATCTCATTTTCACGTTATGAAGAGGTACTTGATGTTACACTTGTGTTCTCTCATATTTCCAACAACATTTCCACGAGATCAATTTACATCATTAGGATAAACTCAACATGGTATATCATTTACGACACAATTCAAATCTTTACTTTTAGATTTATTAGGTTTATTGATGAATGCAATAAGATCCGATCAATTAAACATAGATCTGATAAATTAGGAGTTCCTGACAATACTTTAGTTATAATACATTACATGGCATTTATAAATATGCATTATAGCATCTTACTGAAATGGTTAAAAGAGGAAAAACACTTATTACACATGTTGAACAAATTAAAAAATAACCAAAAGCAAGTACTGGAGTTTTTGTAAAGTTCCCTAAAATCCCTTGACATAGTGTGAAATTTATGGAAAAGAATAAGAGGGTATTTCAATGATTATCTTTAAATTCAAAACATTGATTCAAAGAGGCAGGCCTCTTTTCTATTTTTATGGAGAATTGTCTATTTCTTTTGAATTACAATGCTCAGATTACCGTCTTTATCTCTTTTGCTTGTGCTGTAAATGTCTAATTCAACAAACACCCACATATTGCATGCACTCTTGTTTTGATTTAAACAATTTGATTTTAATCACTCTCAGACGCAATTTGATATTTCTTTTCAATTCAAATTAATGGCTCGTATTATGAATGTCGTTTAAAATTGTCCAACGATGAAAGTGTTCACACCAAAACATTGACATAAAAGTGATAAAAAAATGTCGGAACTTCATTTACATGTTTAGCAGAGTACCTTCCCCTGTCATATATATTGTCCAATCTAGACATCTTTCATTGCACATAAAGTTGTACTGTTGTATATCATGTAAATTACAGTCTTTATGGGTAATGCAAAGAAGTGAGACCTTAATGACTTTATGATAAATGATGTAAGATCTTATCATCAGGTACATTTCATTAATATATCAAGAATATTATCTTTCATACCGAAATTAGGGCCATATTTGAATAATCCAGAACAAAACACCACAGCAACAACGGAAATTCATTTACCAATATCAACTATTCATGTTAATGGGACAGTATGCACAAAAGCAACCGCACACCTTACGATTGGTCTGCGACCCGATTTTGGAATAAAACGTAGTATAATTTGATGTAATTATTGAGACATGAAATATCTTACTGTGTAATTTTACAAATCATCGAACGAATACCTAATAATGTTCAAATATGCGACTCTGCTATCCTTATTAAAATAAAAGCGAATTTAATATCTAGTCACAATGACGTCATAGCAGTATCATGATTGGCTACGACTTGAAACTAATTTGTCCTTTACTCCAAATAAAGGCTTGTAAGCATCCGAAATTATTATATCAGTACACTGTACAAAATATTGGGTACAATTTTAACCAGCACGAGGGTAACTATGTGTCCAACCAATTTTGGGCAGTATTTTACCCAATGCGGGAAGCATATTGTCCAGTAAGGTTAAAAAGATGAGGAGCAATTACTTTAGAATGGGCAAAAGTTTCATCACACTGGATAAATAAAAATGCCCAAATGAAATGCCTAATGTTGATTGGACACATATTTACCCTCACGGAGCATATTTACCAATACTTTTTAATACAGCTTATTAGAGCCACAAATAAAAACATACTTTTCACGCACATTTTCAGAAAATGAGCTAATGCGATTTGTTCCAAAATCGGATCGTGGACCACTCGTAACGTGTGCGGTTGCCTTTCCGTGTTATGTGGCAAGTGATTACCATGGAGTTATAAAATGCGTACTGTTGTAACCCCTTTTTTGTCACTCACAATCGTAAGCTTATTGACATTGCGCCGGTTCTTATATCATTTCAATACCCTTATCATACGAATTAATTGATTTTGAATTTCATTTTTCCTTCAAGTTTAAACGAAGTATGTCAAGTTTTTTTTTCACGGACGAATGTGCACTGCGAGCTCATCAGTTGCCTGCCAATCGCCGGCTTCTGGAGGTTGCACCCGTGTTTATACTTTATGCATATTTCACATCTAATTAGAATTTATAATCCTCGCCTGCATGGCATTGAAAGTGTCAGATACGTTATCAGGTGATAAGCTGGCGATGAATTGTTGAAATAATCGAACGGTGAGTTATGTACGAAAAAAAACATCGAATACCATTATTGCCTGTGGTATAATTTCGTACAAATTGATCGACGGTTGATCAACCATAATTTATGCAATAAAGAGTGAGTGTATTCTTCATGTCATAAGAAATGTCATCACAGACTTTGTACTTCACAACTTATAATTTTGCCATGTCGTCATGGTCATGCGAGTGTAATGTTCGACGACAAGGACGGTCTAGTCTTTGAGGAAGACATATAGCATTCCCTAGATTTCGACTCTGTAGAGCACGTATACCTCTTTACTAAACACTTGATGATGTCTTTGAAAGCATTCCTAAACCGCAAGTTCCTCCTGGCATAGACAAGCGGGTTGATGGCCCCGTTCAATAGCCAGAATGTCTCCGAGCTTCGCTTGACAACAATCCACGTTGTCCAATTGATCAGGACAGAAACTCCTATTCCTTCGAAGAAGTACCTTGTGGCCGTCGGCAACCAACATATGACAAACAGAACAATGATGATGCCGATTGTCTTTGTGGCTTTGAACTGTCTGGCGTCGTTGCTGCTCTGGCTTTCTGATCTTAAAGTCTTTTTATTTCCCAGGGCAAAGGATTTTTCTCGTTCCGCCTCCATTTCTTGCCAGTGGCCCCTCGCGATCCGGTAGATGTGTAGGTATATGAGAGTGATGACGAGGAACCCCAGCGTCAATAGGATGAATGAAACGAACGAAAAGGTGGGCGATGAACCTGCTTGCTTGCAGACGGGCCGCATGGTATCTGTGCCAGTTGGTTTCAAGACGGCACTCGCACCGATCAGGAGACTCATCAACCATATGAACACCTCAAGGAAAACGATGCGTTTCATGGTAACGATATCATGGTATCGCAACGGCTTCAACACACCGATATACCGTTCGAAAGTGATTGCTATGATGTGAAAGAAGGAAGCCGCTGCACAGGTGTATGTCAACAGAAAGAAATACTTCCGAGTCCCGATCGAACATGTGTACCGATTCTCTACGATCACGGCGTATATCGACGGCGGGTAACCGAAAAGGGGAAAGATTAAGTCCGTGACGGCAAGAGCGGCGATCAGGGCGTAGGTCGGTTGTCGAAGGTTGCGCTCGCGGAAAACGGCGAGCACGACCAGGGAGTTGCCGAAGACTGTGAGTATCCACAGCGGAGTATGGATAACGAAGATGAGACTGATGTATAAGGGTGTGACCATCCCGGTAACGTAGTCCGATGAATTGTATGGAACATCATCTTCCAGCGTGTCCAGTTCCAGATAGTATTCGGTCGTCATAGAAGCCATGACTGCAATTGGTTTTCTTTCCTACTGTGTCCTTAACATGACACAGACTGATTAACACCTGAAACTTCCTCAAAAATTCGTTCGCCGTTTGCTTGAATTGGTCAGCCGTATGTGAACTTCACTCAGAATTCCCTCTGCTTTAATGTCAGACGACGACAAGGCACTGAGTACTCGTGGTTATTTTCACAATGCTGATAAATATAGTCTTTACTTTTATATCACCAAATCCGGTATAAACTTTCTTCACATCAACTGTTTCCTCCTTGGTCGTTCAACCGCTCTGCCATATGGACTTCATAGACTTCCCTTATGTTCACATAACTCATATTTCAATATATAAACTACATGATGCAGCCAGTATACTCCTTGCAACGATTTTGATCTCTCTGTTAAACTGTCCAAATATGCGCGGAAATTTCACGAGACCTGCCCTGTAGCTGTATCCCGTTACAATTCCAATGTCACGTTTCAAACATATTTCAGGTACTCTGTAGGTTGAAATTGAATAATCCAAGTTACAAAAAATGTAAGGTTATAGAGAAAATCGTGCACGTCGTTGCGATGATTAAAGAATTGCTGGCGTTGAGTTATTTCCCCTTATTGTGAAACACAGAATCTGAAAATACATCGGGCTTAGCTGAACTGTGAGTCACTATCCTTCACTTCACCCTTCATAAGGAACAAATGGCAGTTCAATGACTCATGAGGTCGGAAAGGCATTAAATTCACTTCTTGTACACATTTTTATAGGAAGGCGTCCGATAGATCGAAGAATACACAATTTCAACTTTCAGGTCATTCGTTGACTCAATCCTCTGGTGAAAACACGAACTGCTGACCTTACTGTTGCGAAACTGATAAACTTTAATTCAAACTTTAATTGAAATAATTTATCTAGAACGTAACTGTTTTCTCCACTTCATGCACTTCTTTATTGAGTTTTCGGTGTTTTTCATTCTAGTTACAATGGTTTGTGCATATGTATTTGACAATCGTCATGGTCTATGTGGTTTTCCAATTTGACTGTATCATCAAGCTTACATCACAGGTAGACACAATTATTAATGAGATAAGTGCACAAGAATGGTCTTATTCAAGTCCTCCACTTCATCCAATTCGTTAGTGAGTTTTTCATTATTTTTATTCAAGTTCACAGTGCATGCTTTTCAAAATCTCCCGAATTGAGTCAAACATGCACACGATGAGCAAAGAATCTGGTACAGTTACTTAGTTCACAAAAACAGGCAGACACAGTTTAAGGAGATAATTAAACCTGCAGCTGACGTTTCCTGTGTATTCCGTTCCTGCACCGTTCTGATGATCTTCTACCACTGTTGACCTTGCACATCAAGTTCACAAAATTGACTAAAATAACTTTTTGATGGGTGGTTCATATCTGTGTATTCTCAAGGTAAAATATATTCCGTTACTACCACACTGGATCGCTCTAGTTAAACATACAGGTATCTTACCTTGTGTGATCTGTAATGCTCAATATCAGTGTATGTCAGTAATCATGACCGTCAGGAAGCTATCACTTAACGCGCAGCTACCATTTGAAATCACACTGTGTCGTGTCAGTCAATACGGTGTATACAGATTATCAAATTGTCTAAGATGCACTTCCTGCTAAAACGTGGCGCGAAGGGTACAGGCCTACCGAATTCAATGGGAATATGAATAGCAAAAAGGCGAGAACGTTAGAAGAACAAGTTCAAACATTTTCAACTATTTAATTTTAGTCAGAAGGGGACATCATTGGAAACCGTCTATCGATCATCTGCCCAATAGCACGAAAACAAAGCATCGTTATTAAGAAGTTAAGTTCAGAGTATACCAAGTTGCTATAGAAACAACAGTGAAGTGATGACAAAACAAGCAAAAGTGACCCAAATTGTGACGAAACAATTTCATGAAGCTCAATCTTTCCCGAGTGGTTTCATGCTAGCTAGGACAAATGACCTATCAAAAATAAATATCAGTTCACAGTGATTCTGGTAATATCTCAATGATATCCGAGCAAAATCCGAACAGAGTTATGTCTTGAGGAATGCACTGTATCCACACATGTAATGTAGGAATGTACCCACTATCCCCGCAGGCCTCGTTGTTTCCTTAACAACCAACCGGGCGCTTGCCGCAAGATTTTGGCTGAGTGCCTGGTGAGGCAAGGTTAGGTTCCGTCGGATATGTATAGACACGTTTAGATATATATATTTGAGTCAGCGATGAAAACAGCAGTATCTGAAGTTCATCAGGCGTTGCAATCCGTCACAACCAGACAGAACTCCAAATTTGGATAATGAAATTTGGCTATAATTTTATGAACCGCCTTGCCCTTTTCATTTTGAAGTGGCATCCGAATCCAGATATTCACCTTGCAAGTTAATGAAATTGACTCTCTGTATCTGCAAGACGTTCGTGACGCAGAAATACATTCACTGACAAAATTGTATTTGCACTTCTCAAATTAATTTGATAACCACCCGTTGGCAGTACTGAATGGTTTGTGTATGATCTGCATCCCGGTCGAAATACGATTGTTATTTCATTCATATCCATCACAAATATCATGGTGTTTAGAAAGACGAAATTCAATCCAGTCATATCAGTATGAGCATGCTGAAAATATTCAAAGGCTTTCCCCTTTTCTATCGAAAGCTGGTCTATACACTGTCATATTGATTAAAAGAAATCGTCTGGAAGAACGCGGGAAGGTAGATTTCATATCAATATTCCACCCTTCAGCTAGTATGTGCATGAAAAACCGCATAATACATGATATGATTTTGAGATATGTAAGAATATATCCATCGACCCTATCACGTGTTCAACAATGTCACGTATTTCTTCTCACTTTCTGGTCATAAAAACACTTTCAAGGTCTCTACTTGATATCTTCCTTATATACACATTTTCTCATTAATTCCTTCCTCTTCAAGTTAGCATGGTCGTTATTAACAAAAAAAGTATCGAAAACCTCTGTATCATAATCGATTATGAGGAAATTAAATACAATTAATCTATGCCTATAACATCATCATTACGAAAGAGGAAAAAATGCATGTATATCATCCGTTCGGATATCTTTCGCAAGGTCACCTACGATACTGCCTGTCCTCTGGAAGCACATTCACATAAAATATAATAAGATGAGGGGCTATTCCAGTGTCGTCACTTATTTTCCCATATCTTGTCCAGGGGCCCGTAACACAATGCCTTGCAATCATCGTAAACATTTTTGTTGTTGTTGATTGCATTGATTACTCTTAAAAACTTAATTGTGAAAATAAAGTGCACGATTATTCTCTAACCCTTGTTTTACGGGACCCATATGAATCGACGCCTTTGTGAATACTTTCTCACTGATCCGCCTCACATACAAGACACAGGAAAAAACGATATACATATAGAGACAAACATTACCCTTAGGTCAGATATTTTTTTCTTGACGTCTTACTAACTTCCTCTAGGCATGACGTCATTATTGTGACATAGACCCCGTTCTCATTGCCGTCCTAAAACTCTGTTACAGGAAACTAGTTTAACGCGTCATGAGAACGGTCGAAGCGGTCTTGGAAGCGATCATCCAAACTGGTTTCCTGAACCGTATTCCAATAAAATAGTAAGTTGTAGAAAATATAGTGAGAACAGGGACATGTACTCCCTTCGAGTCTCATTTCGCTAACCCGTCTCCACTAACATGACCTAGTCTGCTGTGCAAACCATTCACTCGAGTTACGGGTCTGAATGTGCAGCCTATATGTGTAATGAAGGCCTGAATTGAAGCAGCAAGTTTTCTGTGCGCTAGTCTTTGCGTGGAGACCCACTTGTTGATCAAAGTTTCGATCAGGGTCAGTGCCTGCAGACTAAACATGACCAATGATGTATTTCTTTTATCAGGTGGGTGTTTCATAAAGCTGCTCGTAAGATAAGAGCGACTTTAAGAACGACTGGTCATCCTTTCTTTCGGAAAATGGTATACACCATTGGCTATGGTTCAAAGGATCACCAGTCGTTCTTAAAGTCGCTCTTAAGTTACGAACAGCTTTATGAAACGGCGGCTGCAGGTCAGACGGACCAATGCAATGGTACCTTCGCATCAGCGAAACTGACTCCTGACTCCCATTCCATGTAGACTCATTATAATAAAAGTGAACAACTTTTATAATAAATTTACATCCAATTAGATTGGAGGATTTCAGTAGCTTTAAAAGTTATGGTATATTTGTTATCATAACAAGTTTTATGAAACCGACTCCAGATCGACCGACCAGTTCTATCATGTTATTTCAAAATGGGAGGAGTCCATTTCGTTCGTGACTGTAGCATACATCATTTTGTACTAAGTTCCCACTGTGACGATCCGCACAACGATTTTATTTAACAAACATCACCTGCACATGTTGGTATCAACAATGCATAAAGCATTTTTATCTATTTGGAACAAGATAAAAGAGCGTATAGATTAAAAATTCCTCGGTGAAGGGCCGTGCCGGGAATTGAACCCCAGATTTCATAACGTTTAAGGGCACCTTAAACCACTCGCCGACGGCACCTCCCCCAACCCATGATCTACATGCACCGAGAAGTAATTGTATGTAATCGTGTCAGATCTCATCAGATCTTGAGATCAATCGTGGCAAATCGTTTTGATTGCAACAATTAATTTTGGACAGCTACGAAAGGCAAAACGTTCGTACCGGGCAGTGAGAATGCGCAATTTGGGTGAGGCCCAATTTGCCCATTTTTCGAGAACACACTTTGTTTAAAGGAAGATGAATAAAGGTTTGCATTCAGTAAGTTAAATAATTGATTTCGTTTTCGGTAATTATGTTTTTAATTTGTCAATGAAATTTTTAGAAAGTCAATTATGAGAGGTAAACGTCTACTTAAAATGGTTTAATTCGTTAATTAATTGGATGGATATGGTTTCTTATCATGAGAAATAATCCATTTGACGACTGTCCTCACGTGCACCTACAGCAATTTAAGCGGCATGATGTCCCTTATGGAAAGTTTTGAATGCCCATAAAATAGAGGCAAAGAACAGAGGGTAGGGAGATAGGGAGAAAAAGATAGATAGAGATAGATAGATATCAAGGAGCAAAGGCTAAAATATCTATTCTCCACTGACCTGAAAGAAAATTAAGTGCCATATAAGTATCCCCTTAAAAATGCGAGCGCGAAGCGCGAGAGGAATTTTCATTTGATATAGTAACTGACAATTTTGTTACTTGCCAACTCTTCCCTTCCTCCCTTTCTTCACTTGTTTTGCTCCTTTTATAAACTTCTTGTCTGTCCCTTTTGCTTTCTTTTAATCTTCATATTTCCTTATCTTGTCCTTCTTTTGCCTCTTCGTTTCGTCTCCCCCCCCCTTTTTGCACCGCCAAAAGGGGGTGGGACGGCCCATGCTTAGCCGCCCTAAAGGATCCGCCTTAGCACCTACGTTCAAGCGGAAAAACCCGGTAAATGTGATTGCATGTTTAAGTAAAGGGGTACTCTTTGTTATTTCAGATTGCAAATTGCATCAATATACATGTACATGGTATGTAATTGCTAGATTCAGTCCATTATACAGTATAATACGTTTTACAAAATCTACATTCCTGTTAGAAATCGACCAAATCTGGGTTTTTTTGCCATTATTGCATTTCATATTTTTCAATCTAAACAAAAATATTGAGGCATGATATCCCCCTCCCTCCCAACGACATATCTAAAAATTGTTCCCAAGGCCTTGGCGCACTTTCTATTTAGTTTGCGCGATATCCTTCCTTTCAGGATCCTGTTTCACAAACCCACCAAACTCAACCAGAAATCCGTCACAAGCTAATGAAATGGCTCCAGGTAATCGGCTCAGAGGACATTTGTCATGAAATAATGGAGTAAATGTGTTCGTGACTGTAAAAAGATCCCTACTGACGATCACAATCTTGTATTCGTTTGTACACTAGCTTTTGTCAACATTATTCATACCTTGGTCAAATTGTTGGAATGCTGAATGCAGTTACGGTAATTGTTATTCTATAATAATGAGGTGTTAATAATAATGTTCGATGCGATCATGATGACACGGAATGCGAAGACATGAGCCCTACATCACAATATTTTGGGATGGATTACAAATATGAACTAGCAACTCTCATTGGTTCTGGTAAGTATCTTGAACAATGCGTGTGCAACAATGATTTTGAGTTACCATTTTTATATCGCGATTAATAAATTGTAAACCTTCCGTGGTAGGCAGGTTCGAAACCCTCACTGCTGAAAAAATATGGTAATAATGCTTTCCCTAATTTTGATTAGCATGGGATGGAAATAAAAAGGGTCATTTACACAAGAAATGTAAAGCATTTGGTACATTCCCTGAAAGAATTGGAGGTACAGTTGGGGATAATGGACCATAACCCCCCCCCCCCCCAACATTTTCAGGACCAAGAAAAAAGGAAATAAAAAAGGAAAAGGGGTGAAATATGTCATTGTAAGAAAATTATGTCAAACTCTATCATCAAATTAGATTTTCGTTTTAAAATTTTTCATTTTTTTGCTCGCTCGCTTCACTCACTGACAGCTTTTAAAACAATTCTCAATACGAAATCCCTAGCCTCCTCAAATTGTTTTTTTAATCATTACTGTAATGCTTGAAAGTGGATGTAACGTTTTCAATGCATTATCACAGTGCTACGAATGTGTATGCCCTGAAATGATAATGAATAGAGGGCATTATTAAAAGTGTGTTTTATTGCTTGCTATTTGCGATTTTACATGAAAATGTACATCGCAGCCTTACTGATCAAAATTAATTATCAGCATTTCTTTCTCCTTTATTCATAATAAAACACTCTCCAATGCTGTTTTGATTCTTTCGACAAAGACTGCTTTGGTGTGAAGGGCGTTTGAAAAGATTATCTGCGTTATAGAAAGAGTTTGCGAAGGGATGACTATATTTTCTAAATAGCAATAAATCCACAAATTTTAATTGGCTGATCAAGATCATTGTTGTATAGGCACATTTTGTGAAGAATGACCGGGAACCAATGAGAATTTTTTTTATTTCAAATATGCGTTGGTGTCACTGGGCCCCGACGTAACACAAGGTTAGCTATTATAATCGCTAAACCTATCAAGGTTATCGTTGCATGCGCATTTTGCTCAGTACTGCCTAAAGGAACCAATCAGAATTGCTGTTTCAAATGAACAATGATTTGCTAAACTTTTTGTCACGGGCTCCAGGATCTACTTCAGGGGATCGTTCGTGTATAGGCCCCACTCCAGGACTACAATCCACTAAAGCTACCCTTCGCTACCCATGTAGGTGTAGCATAGGGTAACGGTAGTGATGTGTAGTGGAGCCTCCATGAACGATCGCCTGATGAGATAATGTCGTGATTTTCATGTTCATACATTTATTTTTTAATTTTCAAAAGTGGTTTATTTCTAAAACAAAGCAAAAGAAAAATGAATACAGATACGTTGGACATGGCAAGATATTACGACGCCATTAGCTCGGTTTATGTCCAGAATCGGATTCGTGACGAAGATATGAAGTGGATCGATTTCGATGAAAACGACGACGTGCTCGATGTTGGATGCGGTTCTGGGAGATTGTGTAAAATGCTGTCCCCTCGAGTAAACTCAGTTACTGGTGAGTAAATACGACTGCTACAAAGACGACCAAAACTTTGGCAACGATAGTCGATCAGCACTAAAACGGAAAAGGGGTTTACGAGGTATCCGGTGTACATTGAGGACCACACCAGTTATTTTATACCGGTGTTAAATTGGTGGTGTTAGTTTTACACCTATAGGTGTTATTACAACACCTTTTGTTCTTACATTTACACTCTTTAGTGTTATGTTTAATTTCTAGGGTGTAATTTTAACACCTCAGGGTGTGGTCCTCTATTAACACCAATTGGTGTCAGTTTTAACACCGTAGTTTTTACAGTGTACCAACCTAATTTCCAGGGGGTGCTGCTTATGGTGTACAAAATACCCAACATCATTCCCGCTTCCAAGGGTTATGATCATCAAGGCGTTTATAATCCATATTATATTGGAAGCAGTGGTCAAGGTACAAGGTATTAATTCCCCGGGGGGGGGGGGGGCACTTCCATTCACAAGTGGATACCATGCGCGACCATGGGGTCTCGAAAAGCACCCTAAACACGTAATTTCCACATTCTGAAAATGCACCCCTTAACAAGTATCGGCATGTGAAACCCTACCCTTAACAAGTATTGGAAACAAAACGATATACTCTTGGCAAATATTCCCTGAAAATAATGAACCCCTACACAAGTACAGGAATGTTTTATTGTTACGGGTCCTTCGGTCGTCGGCTTTACCTTATTTGGTTTAGTACGACCCCTTCTTCTACACCTCGCGCAAATGGGACTCTAAACACGAAGTGTTGGGGCAAAAAGGACATCCTTTATAAAACATTTGAATTTTGTTTTATCATCCCCGCAAATTCGATCCTAAACACGTAATTTTCCTAGCGAAATAGATACCCTTTTTCATTATTTTTGTGTTTTTGACACCCTTATCACGTTACGTACGTAACGTGCCCTATCGTGAAAAAGACATCCTTTTTACGTGTTTTTTTTTTGGTCGCGCATGGTATCCACTCGTCAATGTAAGTGGCCCCTCCGGGATTAATTCAACCAGACCATCGATCGACCCCAAACTGGTTTACCAGGCAAATCAAGATTATTATTGATTTTCATAAGTTACAAATTCAGTGCCGAACCTGGGAATTCATGTTTATTAGTTCTCATTCAAATATTTAAAAAGAATAGTACAGACGACATACAGAATAACGACAAAATATTTAACCACAATCGTTCGTGACAATTTCACCGTCTAAGCTTTCCCCTCTATGTTCTCTGTTTTTCCCCACTCCAAAACCCTCTCTGTCTCTCCACCTCTCTCGTGTCTACTCTTCCTCTTTTTATCGGTAAACTTGGCAAAGCTTATAAGATCAAAAGAACCAGCCATACAAAAAGGAATGTTATGAAAAGATGAATGAGAACAGTGCGGTATCATTTTGCTTCTGATATGAATGAAAAAATATCTGTCCTTTCATTTCTTAAAAAAAAAATCACGGTACATCTCACTGAATTCGTCAATAGCATTGTTAGGCCGATGAAGACACAGTGATTATGATGTATACCTTTATGCTAATCGTGACATGAATTTCTTATTTGATCTATGTACCCGGGGGGGGGGGATACTCGACCCAAAAAGTGGTAGGTATGTGCCGCGGGTGAGACAAAACAACGGAGCTTTGGAGCGGGCTTATCGTAAAAAAGGAGGGTCCTCGGAACGGGCTTCGGAACTCCAAATGTTTGTGAAAACGGGGGTCCTTGGAACGGGTCGCCTGCGTGTGAGTGCGTATGCACTCCTGTGCATGGAACGGGCATAGGTGATTGTCATAAAGCGCTCTGCGGCCGCTTTTCACCAAAAAATTACATTTTTTTAAATAATGATTTATGTGTTTTTTTCTTCTTTGATGTCGTTTTTTTTTACACATTAATAGTTTCATTTTTCTTAAATAACTAACATGAGGATTTTGCCCCATCTTAAATCAATGACCCTGTTAGGTGATTAACGTGTTCACCATTGGGATACTTTTGTACGTAAGCATTGAAGTACGTACCATCGACTTGGCGAGATATACACTTTCTCGCCAAGTTGACTTTTAAAAAGTTGTATTGAGATATACGTCATGTACGTGGTGCACAACAAAACTGTAGTGTTAACCGGTGTACATATAAGTTAAATTGCCAGTATTATTTTAACACCTATACTAGCCATGTGGACATACAACTTTTGGGCCCGACTTGGCGAGATAAACTGTATCTCACTAAGTCGCCGAGTCGACATATAACTGTTTTTTTTTTTTCAACTTGACGAGATAGTGTAGCTCGCCAAGTCGACGTAGTAACGTTAATATGTGGACATTGCAAGATAAAATATTTATAGCCATCTCGTCAAGTCGATGGCCCTTAAAACCTTCCTGGATAATGGTTTCTTGCAGGTTTAGACATTTCTCCTGGCATGATAGAATACGCAAAGATGGAAAACTCGGGGCCCAACATTAAATTCTTTCAAGAAGATGCGCAGACGTTCGGTCCTCTCCTTACGGACTGGCGGGAAAGTTTTAACAAGATCCTGAGTATGACAGCTCTTCATTGGTGCTTCGACAAGGAGAATGTATTGAGGAATGTCTTCCAGTGTCTTAAACCTGGTGGTTTATTCCTCCTTGGCTTCGTTACCAGGTCTCAACTCCTAACAGAATATAGTTCCTACGGTGAAACTTGCGATGCTTGGATTCGAAAGCATGCACAATGGGGACAATATCTACAGGTATATTAATTAGAATCCCGTCCTATATACAGTGTCAAAATTATTACTTTTTCTTTGGAAATAGCACCCGTTTATATTTAACCTTCGGCGTAACTTGCGATATATGATCTGTAGGTAAGTTGCCAATAATTGGTCTACGCCTGCTTCGTCTAGTCCTTTTCGTCTTATCCCACATAGTCGGTGTAATTCTACTTGACTACCACCAGTTCGTCTACTAACCATTTATTCTAAATGCCATTTAGTTTATTTGTCCAATTTCCACTTAGACTATACCCATTTCGTCTAACAGACCTATCCATTGGTCTAATCTAACACTCTTTATTCTAAAATTAATTTCAAGACACAATGTGACCATAATGATATCCATCTTTTACAATCAAATTAAGTAGGATAAATTACCAATTATCGATTTTCAACACAAATCACTTTTTAGTATTTCTATAACTGCCGGCATCACACATCGCCATCAAAGTCTGTATTGCAACTGTGTATTTTTTTTTGTTCAGTACTTCTTTATAAATGAGAATCTGCATGAATTAGTTCCCGATTGACCGTGTAGAAAAAAATTATTATCATTGTGGCCACAATAAACGGACTTCCACTTCGATGCTAAATTCTTTAATAAAAATCGGAATCGCAATTATACATTCGGCTGTACGCCAATGATTTAACTTCCTACAGTATTAACAGAGAATATGATCCTGCGGAATAAAACACAATTATAATGGATGACCCACTTTAAAATTGCATTGTAAGAATTTGTTTTTCTTTTTTTGTCACACGAAACATTATCAAGGAGTGCAACTACGAGGTATTTCCAATAAAAAGCACTGAGAGCTTTCTAGACCTTATGAGATCAGTGGGTTTCGTCATTAGACGTTCAGAGGTGAAGCAATCCCCTTGGGTTGAATGGAAGGAAAGTGATGTCAAAAGTAAGTTCAGAAAGTGGTTTGCATTGTGCATGTTGTGGCCGTACGCAGCGAGGAAGGGGGGGGGGGGGGGGGACAGGGCACTTGCCCTCTACAGTGGCGGATCCAGAGGGGGGCGCCCCGGGCGCGCGCCCCCCCTATTTTCGCCGGATTTTTTTTTTTGGGGGGGGATGGTTATATTTACTCGATTGGTACAATGTAGTCAATTTCAAGGGCTAGATCTAGTCAAAACTATATTTTAACTTACGCTCATGGCCTTTGTGTTCGCACAAATGCACCTCTGTCATACTGTATTGCAATATGTAAATTCCGGAATTCCAGGGCGCGCAAGTCGATTGGTTGGAAAGTTGCACCACTTGTAATCGGGAGTTGCAGTGCAGTGACCAGTGTGAAGATGTTGGATTGGATATCATTTTTTCCCTAAATGTTGTGTTTTTTGTAACATGCGTTTGTCCGTCTTTATGGCAAATACATGTAAACTGTAAGTAACAGATCGCGAGAGAAAGTGTCAACGATGCGAATGATAATGTCTATCCCCGAGATTATTCTTCACTCAAAGATGAAGCCCTATATCGGACGCCACGTGCGCAGCATTATGATTCTGCCTTGGTCATGTACGTTTTCACTGAAATGTATAGGTCAGACATATTTGTATTTAATGTAAACTAACTTTCACACTTTCTGGTAGATTCAGAGGCATATTATCCAGGGCGCCCCAACTAAGTTTCGCCGAAGCAATCATTCCAACGAATTATCAAGAAGCAAAATTGTATATTCTCAATCACCAGTCGACCCCACTGAGCTTTAAAAGTATATCCCTTATATATTATAGTGTGAGTAATTAAATTCCACTATTTCGTCTGTTCTTCGTTTGTCTTGCATAAATAAACTTTCCATATTTTCATCTTAAAAAAATAAAAATCATGATTGAGCTCAAACTTGGCAGGAATAGCTTTGCCCAACAGAAGGCAATCAATACAGTTTACAACATTTACTTTGTTGGTTGGAAAGCTAGTATACATTGATTCAACATGTAGAAAAAAAACATCAAATTGGAAGCCTAAATGAATTCATGGTCTAAACAATTTGTAATTTCATAAATGAAAAGCTTACAAAATGCCTTCTGAACTCTGTATACCGAAGACGAGCCTCGGTTTATTTTACATTGTCTGCCACTGATATTTATAACTTATACAATTATGGACTGGATATCAAAGCTCCTTACATGTATTTTCTAGCATTTTATCATTGACCTTATTTAATTATTTGAGGTATAGTTTTAACAAGTGCTTCTTAAAAATTGATTATCTTATGTTAAAATAAATGTAAATACAATTTCATCCTGGCTGGTCATAAGTTAAGATGGCAACGCGATGAGAGACTTTGAACGTAAACAATAAAAATGATGAGAATCCCCTTAAGAAGCATTATATTACTTTGAGGTTGTGTAGAATGACTGGATTATTGAAGATGATTTGAAAATAATACGAGGGAAAAGGTTGATTACCAGAAGATGATGTCGTTTTTTCTGTAGTTTGTAACAATTTACTGTGCATTTTGGGTAAAAAACCCCCCAAATTTTATGCATGTTGCCATACGACTAAACAATTCTCGTTTGAAACACACAATGTAAATACACAAATGACAATAAACAGAATGGATTATTCGGAACTTATCGATTACAAGTCTCAGTTTCGTATCATTTAAATTTGACGTTTCAATCACACGATGCAAGCAAGTCAAGAGCCTTTGCCAAATGTATGTTTTGAATGACCGCTTATACGGGTGTGACTGGAAACCAGCTCCTAATGAGTCAGTATGTGTCTTTTATTCATGAAGTTACAGTGATTTAAGTGTGCATTTTTCTTCTAAAGGTGCTCTCAAAATACGACTTTTGGACATGATTTTTTGAAAAAGTCCTTGCCGTGGGAGGGGGGTATCCCCCCTCCCACACCCTCCCCCGCTCGGTCGCTTCGCTCCCTCGCCGCTGGCGCCCCCCCTATTTCAAAATCCTGGATCCGCCCCTGCTCTAGAAATTTTGAACACTTATTTTATTATACTTTCTTACTGATAATTGTAAAGAAAAATCATCAAAATTGTGCCAGAAATCCTTCAACTTCATTTTGGAAAATGCAAATGACAAGCTCCGTCGCTTTGCTCCCTCGCTTTTGAGTTTCTTCGAAAAAAATTACGAGTCCTGCCCCCCCGAAAAAAAATTCTGCTTACGGACATGAGCAGATTCAAAAGCCATGCTGGATATCATGTCCACTTTACTTATTTTTTTTTTATATTTTTTTTTACCTAGATGATACATTTGCTCCGGACCTTAGCCTGTACTTAAATGTAATCTGGAATATGTACCGTAGTCATTTTAGCCACGTATAAGTCAACCATACACCTCGGTCATGTCGGTCGGCATCATGTGTAACTGAAAAAGTTGTTTATAAGATTAGGCTAAGCAGAAAAAATAATTTATGTCGACAAACGTAATCTATCTCGTAGAAAGGCTGTACTTCTCTTTGTCTTTATAATTGTTCTTCTACAATGGTTGAATCGATGTAAGCTGAATATGGTTATTTGAATTGTCTCCTAATTGAATTCTATTTCTCACCATTTACATTTGCAATACACACAGAACAATTACGTTGCCTATTTTACCCGATAAAGTACATCCCTGCGGAACACCACGATGATTTCATCGATGACGTATATAAGCATATGCGTGACGTCACACCTAAGAGAAGTGGCAATGTCTTCTATGGTGACATGGGTAGAAGTGAACACATGACCATTGTGGCTACCAAAGAATGACGCTTTCAAGTTTTTGACCTGACTGTATCCATCGGTTTGTTACGCATCACACCGCTGTAGGCCTTCATACAAAAGAGTCATTACGCGAAAAAAAAAATACGTCATGACTTTCTTATTTTACCTCCGATTTTGATGAAATATCTAGCGTTATGCTTGTGTGATTTTTTTTAAATTCAAAACAACTTTGTGTTGGGGTGGACTTGTCCTTTAAGAGGGAGTTATCAAATTGTATTTTTCTGTCTTGTTGTGAATTACACGTGATTTTCTGTATATTCATTATGTAAATGCTGCAGCGGATGAATTCAGAACAAATGCCAATAAATGATTTTGTGTCTCCGATTTTTTTTTTTGCAATTCCATTATCATTATCCAAGGCAAATTATGATTAAAGTCTTATGGCCTGCATGTCTTTTTTACAAAAATTACGTAATATTTCTCCTAGAGCAGAAGAAATCATTTGAAGCAAGGAATTAGAAACATGTATGCTCCAGTAATTTACATGTGTTTACATATTTTATACAAATACAGTATATATAGATTAGAAGATAGGATTTATCTATGTCAGGTAATAATTAAAGGACCATGACAATTTTACTTCTAAAATTTATGTATGAAAATAATCTTAGTTTATTTTGTTTAGCACATGATATGCTTTCTGAATATTTCACTTCATTTATTGTTTCTGCAACTTTTCATAGATTATACAAAATAACAAAGAAAATATATAATAAGTAACAAAAGATTTAACAATAATAAAAATGTGGACAAGGTTGTATTTGCTGTAACAACGATTTAAAAAAGGTTGCCGGAGTTGCCACTACAAGCTTAGCTTGACTTTGTGGCAACCTCTAAAAAAGATAAGAAATTATAGCAATACCATCTTAGTGTGTAAGACTACGGGCGCAGAGTGAAAGGGGGGGGGGGGCTGAGGAGGTAAAGAAACGCATGATCCTTATAGTGTATTTGTGTATTTTTCGTGTTTTTCCTGTTTCAAAATGCCTTGTGTTTCAGTTAACAAAAAAAAAGAATATATTTTCATTTATTTCACTAAGTATTTATTAAGAAGTAATTTTTGAATTCCTTCTTATCTTGTCTGTTTTAACAAGCTTTTGGACAAGAGTTAAAAATCAGAAATGGACCCTGGTATGTGAAACGAAAAAGTAAAATCGTTTCACTAATCTCGTTTTCTTGTTGGTTTGTTTTTTTTCCCTCTCTCTTTCTTTTACTTTTTTGTGTGTATGGGTGTTTTTGTTTTTTCTGTCTATTCTCATGCTTTTTTTGCTGTTAGTGTAATAGTTTGTTTAGCTTTAGAGTAGATGGGGGGGGGGGTGGGAGGTTCGGGCGAGAAGATGCATAATAAATTCTATCATTCAGTTAATTTGACCCGCTTGCTTAGCTGATCTATGCATTTTTTAAATGTTATGTTATCTTTTCTAATTGCTCAGCTACAAGGTCATCGAAAATGTCATTTTCTATAATGTTATTTTACTTTGTGTATACTCAGATGCAATCAATTTCTTATATTAATATCTATTATATTTTCCAGACTATGTATGTATGAACTTGAAGTGAATAGTAAATTAAAAATAAACACTACTAGAAAACAAAGCATCCGTTAATGTACCCATGATCCTGGCAAGTGAAAGTACAATTTCAAAGAGAAATGGAGTAAAGAAATCATTGAACGGGCCTTCATGCTCAATTATTGACTCTTCTAACTTTACATTACATAAACGATAAAGGCAATCTAAATAAAATAAATTGTAGAGCACTAAGTTGGTGACAAAGCTTTTGCGACAAAATGAGTTTTCGTATCGAGATTCAGAACGCTTTTAAGAAATGTATTGCCAAATTCCGCCCATGGCAAAGAGCAACCAAGAAGTCTTTGTCGAAGAAGTTGTGAATCAAAACAGCAGTTCTGGGGACCGTTTCATCAACATTTTTGTCCGACAAGTTGTCAGATCTGACATCTTTCTTGATTCTGATTGGCTGAGAGGCACTGTTACTATAGTAACTGTCGGATAAAATGGGACTTGTCGGATGAAACGTCTGACAAGTCCTTTCATGAAACGCTCCCCCGTCCTCGGCTCTGGACGAACGACATATTTGCAATTTTTCGTCTGCTCCGAAACTAATATTGGACGAAACTGCTGTTCCGATTCACATATTTTTCGACCAAAAACCTTCTAGCTGTTCATTGTCATTTGACGGGCATTTTGAATATGTTTACGGTGTGCTTGAATTCGTCGTGCTTCTTGGGATCGAAAACTCACTATTATGGTGTGTTGTACACAGCAAAAACTGTGGTGTTAACCGGTGTTCATATACCCTTTTACGCAGAATTTTCTTAGCCCCGGACTATCGCGAACCCCGTACAATTTTTTTTCACACATGCCAAATTGTTATTGCTAACCCCGGATAAGGAATGCTTTCTTTTCACATACGAAACTCGCTCGCTAACCCCGGACTAGTGGTTTTTGTCGATCATTCGTAGTACAAGTACTTCACTCATACCCTTTTTACACAATTTAAATTAAATTTCCTTAACCCCGTACTATAGGTGGAGCTAAATTGCCATTTAGGCCCACCTATCATGCCTATAGTATGGGGTTAAGCTTAGCCCACTTTCGTTTTACACTAGCGATCTTAACCCCGTACTATCGCTCTTAGCACCGCAATTACTGGGACAACCCTGCTTTTTTGCAAGGCCAAATAATCCCGTACTAAAGGTGAGGTTAGCCCACTTTGCAAATATGCTGTGTAAAAAGAAAGTGGGCTAAGCTTAACCCCGTACTATAGGTGGCCCACCTATAGTACGGGGTTAAGGAGATTTAGCGTGTGTAAAAATTGTAAAAGAGGACCACACCAGTTATTTTACACCGGTGTTAAATTGGTGGTGTTAGTTTTAAACCTATAGGTGTTATTACAAAACCTATGGTTTGTACATTTACACACTTTGGTGTTATGTTCAACCTCTAGGGTGTTATTTTAACACCTCAGGGTGTCGTCCTCTATTAACACCAATTGATGTCAGTTTTAACACCACAGTTTTTACAGTGTAATCGAAACTTTTTGTAATGGGCCCCAGTTTTAAATTTTGACACTTTTCTGAACACGATTTGGCAAAATCATAAATTAAAAATGATCTTGGAATTTTGTTTCACATAGGGGTTGGGTTCTAAAAAGGAAAAGAATGATTGAGAGAGAGAGAGAGAGAACCAATATAACATAGAAAAATTTGGGTTGGTCTTCGAGATCAGTATCAGCAAATATTTTTGCAATGTCGTATGGTTTTCATTTCATGTTTATACTTCCTCGTACATGTTGTACAGATTCATCCTGGATTCGTCCAAAGAACAGATGTGCAAACGATCATAATTAATAAAAAAATTGTACTTAAAATACCCGTGTTAGTAATTCCACTTGTCATTGTTATTTCAAGGTACGTTATGTCCGGATTCACTTTTCTTATGACGTCATTGTAAAGAGACTGAGCCCGGTGATCGTGTAGTAAATTGCAAATTCGTCCACCGTCAACTCGTCCACTCACCACATGGTCTACCCTCATTTAGTCTAATGCCATTCCGCCTATCAACATTTCGTCTAAAAACCATTTGGTTCAATCATCACTTCGCCTAATCACCAATTCGTCTTTTACCATTTCGTCTAATAACCAGTTGGTCTAATACCCATTTCCTTTTAATTCAGTTTGTACAATTAACACTTTAGTTTAATTAGACCAATTAATAAATGGACTAAATGGCTATTGGACCAACTGGTTATTAGAGGGAATGGCATTAGACGAGATGAAAGTAGACAATATTGTGAGTAGACGAACTGATGATAGACAAAATTATGGTAGACGAGTTGGCAATTGGACTAAATGGCATTAGACATGTAAGACGAATTGGAAATAAACCATCATGGTGATCGAGTGTGGAGGGTTTGGCATAAAAACCGCGAAACTTGCTTCTCTCAGCTCTCTGCACTACTTTCAGCTTCAAATCAGTTTATTTGCACAAGAGGTATTGCAACGAATAATAAATGCAGGCCTTATTTTATGAACATGGGATCCATGATTGTGAACTTCAATGCATTGTTCAGTGTTTGTTTGCAAGCATTTTGGTGATACAAAACAACCTTTGCACAAATATATTGAAATTTGGAGAAAAAAAAACCACACACACTATTATACTACCTGTACTACATCATTCAATCCAACCAGGTGATAATAAATAGTGTATATAGATCCATGACACGACATTAATGACATATATTTTTAAACGTTATCAATGTTGTTTTTTTTTGCTATAACAGACCGTTTACATGGTTTACCAACGTATTTCAATTACAAGGATATATTCCTCGAGAGAGAAACAACTCTTAACTGGAAAGGGCCTGGTTAAAACTAGTTTGTAAGCTACTTGGAATAGTTCATTCATTCATTCATTTATTCAATTTTTCCAACAAAATTAAGAATTAATTAATTAGTTTCACATAATTAAGATATTTGCCGACTCGTCATAATGAGCTATGTCAACCGCAATGAAGTTAATTCATCGAGTAACATCTGAGCCTCTTAAGAAGTACTTGAAATGTAACTTATGTAAGTTGTTGTTTCACTCCTGGAACTTGAGACTTTATTTATTCACTTGCATTGTTTTCTTACTTTTTTAATCTGTTTCTACGGCAATTCGATACCTTCTAGCACATCAATGATGTGGAGCTCATCCGGCATCTCGCAACGAAATTTAACACTATTTTAATTTCAGCCCAGTTGACACTGTAGTGAATTATACTGGTGACATAAATTGAGGATATAGAATTGAAATTGATGAAGAAATGACATAGAAGCATTTTTGTGATCTATGAATAAATTTCATATAAATTAAGCATAAATAACTTTCTAGTCAAAATTTCTTAACTCTGTGTAGAACCTTGGTAAACCTCAAGTAGCTCGCAGATGGAACAAAAATAATCAAAATCAATTGACAAATAAATAAGTAATTTTGGGGGAGTTTTGAAAATATATGAATAAATTAGCATATTTAATGAATTTCAAAATTCTGTGTTGAAATTTTGTATCACCACCTCGAGCTATTATATAAAGCAAACAAAATTGACATTGATCAACAAATGAAGAAGAAAAACCATTTTTTGTGATTTATGAATATATTTCGCATAAATTAGCATAAATAATTTTCCAGACAAAATTTCAAAATTTGGTGTACAAGTTTGGTGAACCTCATGCAGCTCTACCAGATGGAAGAAAAAAATCAAAATCGGTCAACAAATAAAGAACTTAAGAGGCATTTTGGGGGATTTGTGAAGAAATTTCGCATAAATTAGCATAAGTCATTTTCTACTGAAAATTTCAAAATTCTGTGTAGAAGTTTTGTGAACCTCATGAAGTTCTACCAGATGGAAGAAAAAAAAATCAAAAATCGGTCAACAATTAAAGAAGAAAAAGCAATTTATGTGAATTTTTAAAAGTATGAATGAATTAATTTCGCATTAGCACAAAATTGTTGTGGTCAAAATTTTAAAATTCTGTGTAGAAGTTTGGTGATCCTCATAAAGTTCTACCAGATGGAAGCAAAAAATTCCTGATCGGTCAACAAATAAAGAAGAAGAAGCATTTTTTGTGAATTTTGAAAAATGCGCATAAATTAGCATATTTAATGAATTTCAAAATTCTGTGTAGAACTTTTGAATTCCCCACCTAGTGCTATCATGATTATAAAGCAAACAGAATTTAAACCGGACTTCAAATGGCGAAGAAGTAGCATTTGAAATTGTAAAATAAATAAAACAAATTTTACCCATGTATTCATCCATAAAATCATTGGTTCAAATAAAGAATTTCGTTATCATCTAATTTGATAAGTGTTTTATAGAGTGTTATATACCCAGAATCCCAGAAATGAAGGGTCTGCAACCTGCAAATAGAAAATCCTTGTATAGGCCTATCCTGTTACATTTCCGCTATGGTGAGATTGATTACAATAAAAATTGTCTGACAAGACAGTGATGAACTGTTTATTACAATTTTATTCATTTATTTATGAACTTAAAAAAAATCACATCTCTCACCCACATCTACTCATCTACTATCTCTCTACCAGTCTAACAATGTTTATATCATTTTTGTTTTATATCATTAGATGAAGGCCTGTATGCGCTCATACATGTATAAGCACACATGAGTGAGTGTGCGTGCTTTATCTATATTGTCTGTATAGGTTCATTGTAATTATTTCGACCACTTTACTTTGTTGTGTTGAAAATGAAATAAACAAACTGAATTAAGAGATTCGGTTTCGTGCATGGGGAATAATTACGTTTGAAGAGATTTGGTTTCAATTGCTGCTCGTTTTGTTGTACAGAAACGGAATCATACTGGATTGCATGAAAGTTAAACCTCTGTGTCAATAATATGTATTGATAATTTTTGTTTAGTTGAATTAAGAACTATGGACAGAAGGGATATATTCTTAGGATTACCTGCAAATTATAAATAAAAGAGTTATGTTATTTTATCTATTAAATATGCGATTTTTAATTCCAGAGCCGAGGGCCGGGTATCCACATTCATCAAAATACAAAAATATATCACGGGTTGTATAGAGGAAGAAAGTTGCCTGGCAACGAGGTCAGGCAGGTTCAGTTTACATTTACAGAAATGGGATGAATTGTAGGTGAATAAAGATTTGAGTGTGAACAGGTAGGATGTTTCTAGTGTGGTGCGAGTGTGAATCGTGGTGTGACTGTTGGTGATTGATTTTTTACTAGTTATTTTCAATTTCCCCCCTCTCTTGTATCAATCTGATTTGCAGATTCTTTTTGTTTTTACCCCATTTTGCGAAAAATTCAAATGTTCATAAATATATTTGTATATACAAGGATGTTTGCTCATGTGTGTGTATGTGTGGACTTTGGAGTGTGTGTTGTGTATAATTATGTAAATGAATGTTGTAGCTCGATGTAAAATTCAATTAGGGATGCAATGATAATTATGTTGGTTTTCTCTGAAAATCATTCAATTTTAATTATCATTAAGTTACAGAGAGGGTTGGGGCACAATTTACTATTTTTTTAAGGTATAAAAGTACATTTTAAGCCATTTCATTCCATCCTTATTTGCGTCAGTTTTTTGGTAAATATTTTGTATATTCTTGTTTATATAAAATGTAGATTTTGTTGTATTTATCTTGAGTTATGTAAAACATTGGAATGAAATCCTTAATAAGAACATGTTAAAAAAAGTGTGTGTAATATACTTCCTTACTCTTTTTCACCCCCTTTACCTCTCAGAATAGTTTACTTGGTAGATGGCGCAAAAAATTATCAATTTATATACGGGTATATCCATCTATATGTATGTATGTAGGTTTCTATATATCTATCTATCTATCCATCTATTTATCTATCTATCTATATGATCTAAAATAATCTATATCTCTTCAATTCATCTTTTGTAACTCGTCAGGCTTATACGATAACGTTTCCGCTCGCACTGACTATCCAAATCAATCGAAATACAACTTTAAAAATATGATGTTTCGTCTCTCACTAGCATAAACTATCAAGTGGAGCGTTGTGGCCCAGTGGATTAGTCTTCGGACTTTGAAACAGAGGGTCGTGGGTTCGAATCCCAGCCATGGTGTAATTTCCTTCAGCAAGAAATTCGTCCACGTTGTGCTGCACTCGACCCAGGTGAGGTAAGTAGGTACCTGGCAGGAATTTATTCCTTGAAATGCCACCGCGCTGTAAAAGGCTGCGGGGCTAAAGCCAGGGTAATAATATCCAATGAAGCGCATAGGGACACATTTGGCAGTGATATGCGCTATATAAGCATGTTGGTATTATTATTAAGAATTGAATTCAAATACTTCGTGACAGACAGACACAACGGAAAGCAGTGAGTATTTTTGACTGAATTTCTTTATTGCACATTGCATATGAAATGTATTTAAAAAGCATCTCTAGCTAAATACAAAATGGAAGATCAGTATGATTTCACTGTAACTTAAGGCACATCATAATAGATATACGTGTTAGAAGAAATGTAATACGACTTCCGCTCATGGAAGAAAGCAGCTATAATGTAATATAGACAACTTATCACAAAGTAATTGAATTCTAACCCAAAGGCAGCATCTCTTTTAGACCTATGGTCAGTCACAAGCAGCTTGCAGAGTGGTTGCTAAGAAGCATCAGATCGTCAGATGTTCGCTGGGACGAGCAATAATTATTGTTGATTCATTTCGACGTAAGATATACTTTAAAAAATATCCCGCTTGTATTGAAATGGCAAATAGCTCATTATGGACACTACATGTACATATTATGATAAAAGTCGTTTAAATCCTACATTAATTTTTGTCTCTTTATCTTCTTTGAACACTGTCACATATGCAGTAAAGATAAATAAATACCGGAGTCATATAAATTCCAAGTAAAGGATTTTTCAAAAACACATTTGATATCCCACATACACCTTGTGTACATTTTGATATGATAAATAAGGGAAAGGAAACACGGGGCATTTTAGAATACGCGCCTCCTTGACGTTATTTTATAACTAACTCATTTACGTGGTATACTGCATATTGGGGGAATTCAATAATTTCGAATATACTATGGGGAGCAAGTAATGCTGAAATGAAACTTTGGCCCCTCTAGGGTATCGAGTCCTTTCTTGTTCATCAGTATGATACACCCCCCCCCCCGGAAAACAGCGTCATTCTATGACGGGCCGTTCATGTCATAAGCCGTCATTCATTCACTCCCTAGAGCATGCTTGGTGAATGAATGATTTGTACGTTTTTTACCATCACTCACTCGGGAGAGTGAATGATTGAAGAGTTTCATCCGATCAGAGAGCTAGAATCGTTATAGAGATTCCCCTTACTGAAGTGGTTTTACATCCATTCAAGTGGATTTAAATCTAATTGAGTGGATGTACAACAATTGGAGTGAATGTACAACCACTCGAGTGAATGTACAACCACTTCAGTGAGGGGGTCTCGATAACGATTCTAGTTCTCTGATTGGATAAAACTCATCAATCATTCTCCCGAGTGAGTGATGGTAAAATACGTGCAAATAATTCGCTCACTCGAGTGAATGACGGCTTGTGGTATGAACGGCCCGTCATTCCGCTACTCCATCCCAGATGTTCCTACAAAAGCCATGTATAACATCTAAACCTTCGGTATACCATGAAGATGCGAGGCAGCAAATGATCAAGCTTGCTTTATTCGGTGGTACTTCTAACGTAATGATGACGCTTCACGATTTCACACACTTAGTCCCTTTTTTGCATCATTTTCCACAGAAGCGCGGTGGAGGTATTCGTATCAATCTAAGGCATCTTGCATATATTTACAATTAAATTCCCTTTAATATACACATCGTCGTAATCTAATTAAAATACTCCATGATTACATATATACATTTTAATCACGATTCACATGCATATATTATCTTATATACAAATCTCTCAGTTCTCAGTTTCTGTGACTATGTTCATAAATACACGTACAACTTTTGGCAAAATGATAAAGCTGTATGGAAAACGAAGCGAATAAGATCTTCATAAGATCACCTTTCATGAGTAATGTCACCACTATAACAAGTCGTTACTCCCTGAAGGTTTCAATGAAATCCTCGATTCTGACTACTGAAAAGAACCGTCATTGACCTGTTACTATAGCAACAGTCAGTCAATGACAACTTGAGGCAGTGAGGAGCAAGGACCAGTGCCTTGATTTCAAAAATTTATACAGTTGTTTCCCTGTCCATGATGTTGATCATAGTCCCAAGTTCATCTGTGTGAGAGTCTATTCTGTGAACGATCCCATTCATCTCGAATTTGTTACCCTTGTGGACACGCCCATTCTGGTTTCCATGGTGATTGCTTTGGTTTCGATTCCGCTGCGCATACGGCGATCTACTCCCCTCCTCTTCCAGCCCATACGCATTGGCTAGAACGCCTTTGCTGCCGAACCCCTCTGTAAAGACCCCAGCGTATCTGTAGATTTCTCCGTTGCTACGGACGCCGTTTGGATGATGATTACCATTGCTATGCGAATCATGTTTTTCCATGATGATGCGAGTGTCGCTTGGTGACAGAATATCTCTCCTATAACTCCTCCTCCTTCCGCGGTCATCCTCTAAACCACGTCTGTCATCGAAGCCTGCATCATCTGTGCTCCCTCCTCGAAGCCTACCTATCCCAGCCATCTCATCCCTGGAGTCATTGCCCATCATTGCTTCCATCTCCTTGGTCGCCATCGCCGACGTTGCCCCCTGGGGCATCATTGCCTCTCGCTCTTTCTCTGTGGCAGCGTCGATCTTCTCGCCGTCGACGTCCTTTTCGTTCGAGTCGGGTCGAAGGAGAAAGAGGATGCAGGCGGTGACGATGGGAGGTACACCTGAGCAGATGAAGGCGATTGTGTAAGTACCGGTCATGTCGTAAATCAAACCTGTGGCGTGAGAGAGAGGAAGATGAATATTAGCGCACGTATCAGAAGTGAATCGTTGAAATTATTTCAAGTATAATCAGAATATCTATTCTTATCATCCTGGGGCTATGGACTTGAAGACGCACTGAGTTCATTTGAAGTTGGAAGGACCACAAGCTGTATCATTTTAATTCTCATTTCATTTTTTTATAATTCAATTCAATCTCAGTCCATGGACTGTCCTTCAGTAGCGCCATCTCACGAAGCACGACGGATTCAAGAATCCAGTGAATTTACTGAAAATTCCCGTAAAATGACAATGAACTGCTGGGAGGTCTTTGTCGAAAATTAGTGAACCAGAAGAGCAGCTTCGTCCAAAGTTTCGGAGCAGACGAAAAATAGCAGAATAATTATGTTGTTTGTCCAATGTCCAGGACGAAATGCTGTCTAGACTTCTTGGTTGCTCATTGTCGTGAAGGGCATTTGTCAATAGATTTCCAATATTCTAGAGCCCGTCTTGCGAAATGAGTACTTGTGAATAGACACACTGACCGCTACTGATAAATTAGCAGCACGAGCTATAAAGTCGGTGTAATTGCGCTTTGTAATCCTAAAGTCGATATATAAATCCAGTTGCTATTATCATTATTATTATTACTCTGAAAATATATCTGTGTATCAACAAAGGAGATTATATTTCAATTTCGTATTTTTTTAAAATCAAATCTTGAGAGAAGGAATGGAAAAAAGCTCATTATGTACATTCTATCCAAAATACTTATCAGCAAAACAGTAATGAAGGTGGCGCTATAACATTGCAGTAAGGTTTGGGATTGACTGCTGCTTACGTCTCGATTTCAAAAGAATTATGACAGAGAATCTTAAAAAAAAAGATTTCTCGCGGCGTATGTCAATGACACTTTATTATTTTGACAAGTGTGATGACCATAGTAAGATATTTTCGTACCTTGTTTTCTAGTCTAAATTGAGAATACAAACATACACAACCTAGCGATATTGCATGTTATCATATACAAAGTAACAGTTATTTCGAAGTGATATTAGACTTCATCAATGCTCGACATTTATTTTAAGGACAGGGTTTTAGGATCACAGCTTGTTGAAATTGTCTTTCAGTTAGTAGCAAATTTGTTCTTGGCGACTAAGACGGCAAAAAGCGCACGATAAAAATGTGGTCCAAGTAAGTTTATGGTTAAGTATTAAATATAAACGCTTTTTCTTTCAATATTTTCTGGTAGAAAATTCTTCAGAACGATTGGAAACATAATGTTCTATATTCTTTATAGCATCATTGTCGTTTATTGAAAAAGACAATACCAGACCAAAAAAAAACGTGAAAAAATAAAAACAGTTTAAGATTAAGTCAACCTTGATATGAGAAAACCCCAAAGTGTTTAGAAAAGAAAAATCACGTAGTCACCTGCTACCGGAGGACCAATCATCATCGGAATGGACATGAGACCCAGGACACTTCCGATTGCCTGGGACGCCCTCTGCGGCCCCACCAGATTGAAGGCAATGGGACCCATCATCGAGACGAACGCACCATCGAAAACTCCCATAATGAGGATGAGAATGCAAAGACCAATGAAGTTTCGAATGACGGGCATCAGCGTTGTCGAGACGCCGATGACAAGGAAGGCGATCTAATGAAACAAAAGATAAATTAAATGCGATTATCATGTTGGCGGTGTTTTGATGAATACTGTTATTCTTCAATGTGGAATTTGGAAAATACTTTACAGTATGATTTATGGGGAGAAGCCTCATTTCATAAAGCAATAAAATCGGCAGATTAAAAATCATGTTGCATATTGATTTGGGTAATAAGAAATATGCGACGGGTTTAGCTATACTTGATTTATATGGCTTCAAATCAGGGCGGCTCAACAGGGGGCAGACCCCGCCACCGATGGCTTTCCAAGAAGAGAAAGGAAGAGCAAAGTAAGAGAAAGGGGAAAGGAAATAATTAAGAGAGAAAAATATACAAAGAAGGAAATATTGGCCGTGTGGTACCCCAATAGAGCATTACACCAGTTGATTGTATAAACAGCTTGGATGCCGCTCTTAGCACACTCATCAAAAATTTCCAAGCTACTGCCCTGAACGGAGTTATACGAATTTGGATGACGAATGGCTGCTTTTGAGAAGTTGCAAATTTCCAAATCAATTGTCAAGCGCACACTTGCCATGTTTATTTAAAGAATATAACAAAGGTAGGTTAGTAGAAACAGCATTGTGTTCATACCTGTTGGATATAGACGGGGTTGATCTTTGGATGGTCACTTAAGAATCCTGAGACAAGTCGACCGAGTCCCGATGTAGCACCAAGGCACATGATAAGAACCTCCGCTCTTGCTTCAGGAAGTGTGTCATTGACATGTTTCACCTGCGATTAGAAAAAAGGTGGTTCATACTGTAATTGTAAGGGATGAATAGACTGTTGAGGTAACAGATTCCTATATCAGAACCAAAAATTGCACCACGTGTTGGTCAAGGAATGCTGAGAAACTATACGGTCTGAAAAATCATTCGAAATCATAAGTGAATACCATAAAGATTCTTCATTGTTACAATGGGTTACTTCGTGAGAGTTTTCACGATGGTGTTTGGAATAATCGCAAAATCGTTTGAACTAAAAAGGAACAGACTTTACCTAAAATCAGAAAGTGGATAATTCATAAGTGTCGTTGAAATATTCTAACGTCCTCATCTCCATCATCGTCAGTTTATTAATGATTTTACAAAGACTTTTATCAATTCGTTTTCAGTCAGAGCGTCTCTATATTATTTGTATTATTGCAATGTTTTGAAATAATTTCCACTCATTCATCTTTAGCAAACGACACACGAAGTGATGTTATACTCACCAAATGAAAGAAAGGCACGAAATATCCAAAGAGTCCTAGCGGGACCCCTATGGCCCATATCCTGTAGTTCCTCTCCTTCCATATACTGACATCAATTATACTGCTACAAGAACACTTGCTACATTTCAATCTCCTGCACAGCCTCCTACAGCATCCTATATTTTCCTGAAGGTCACTATCATCATCTGTCCTCTGGACGGAAGTATAGTCCTCCTTCAGGTCCAGGACCTCAACCGCTTCCGGTCGAGGTCGAAAGGTCAGACTGCCAACAAGCATGACGAAGATGATGGAGCTCTGGAACCAAAGGCAAGGTCCAAGTCCATGGTTGTTGAGGATCTCCCTCATGGCAATGGGTAAGACAATGGTGAAGATGGCACTGCCGAAGGTGACCAGACCGTTTGCGACACCTAGGCGCTTCTGAAAGTATATCCCAAGGATGTAAAGGGAGGGTTGATAGGCGATGGCAAAGCCTAGACCCATAGCAAATCCATACGTAATGTACATGTGTTCTATTTTGGTTGCGAACGAACTGGCTAGGACACCAGCAAGAGCAAGGGCGCTACCTATGACAGCCGCGGGTCGGCAACCGAGTTTGTCCGTGATGATACTGGCGAAAGGGGACATGAAGAATGTGAGTCCTGCGCAGACCGCACCGATCCATGCTGTAGTGAAAAAAGAAACAATAAGAAGGTTTAATCAAGACAAGATATTATTGGAAAATGATCCCTAAAGGTTCGTCATCATCAGTGCTTTATGTTTTCAGCTAACCCACCTCAAAGTGGTCATCAGGTAGGAAGGTAATAACATAATCTTTATAAGTCGTCTAGAATATTGGATCTGCTTCTTCTAAAGGTTTCCATGGCGAAGAAAGAGAGTGTTGTGGTTTCAGGGTACACCATGTATTCTTCCGTGGGCATATGTTGGTCCTGAAAAGGGCCACCCAAACTCGTCGTTTAAGGGTGTACCGTGAAACCACTGCACTCTGGATCGACGTCGTTCAAAAGAATAAAAAACAAACACATAGTCCTGGGGAACGTTTCATGAATGGACTTATCAGACGTTCTATCCGACAAGTCCTGTTTGATCCGACAGTTACCATGGTGACAGTACTTCTAAGCCAATCAGAATAAAAAAAGTTGTCAGATATGAGAACTTGTTGGACAAAAATGTTGATTAAACGCTCCCCTTACCCATAATGGTTTTAGTTTCACTTGTAACATGACTATTATGACAACTGTGATAGATGGATATAGCAACTATTCGCCCCTCAACAAATATTATTTAAAACATTTCAAAAGAACAATAACTGACGATTGTTATATAAACTGTGAACGAATACTCTAAAAAATGCATCACCAAAATGAATGTAAATAAATATACCAAAATTACAGTCATGATGGTTGGTAGAAAGTACTGATATAAATCTCGTATTTGTAAATATTAAAACCAGCGCCCTCTATACGTGTTAAGTCTCTATGAATTACTTTAGAAAGTCGATTATCTGATCTGTCACAAATGTAGATGCCATGATACTATGGATGACGGTAAAACATATGATAAGACCTCCTCTCACAAAACGACAACAAACAAGGCATGATGAAAGGTTGAATTTTTAAGAGCATGTCTGTCAGATTCATGGCATCAATTGATGACAACTATCGTAAACAAATCGAAAAAGTTCACAGTGCCAAAAGATCTTTGAAAGGATGGTTCATTCATATCTTATCATCCTGTTAACCTCCTTGAACAGCCATTAATCAACCACTGTTGACTTAGAAATATCTTGTCATATCATAACAATCACAGTCCACGCTTGATTGTGTTTAAAGTAAAAACAGAAAATATTCAAATGTGAACCGGGGCAAACATAATACCCAGGCATAATACACGAAGAGAAATCTCGCGATAAGCCTGCATGAATTCATGCTCACGTTAAAACCCGTATGTTATAACAAAGTTTTCATTTTGGTAGAAGCCTGTAAACATGAACATGGTGTTGGAAGTAAATATTTCTGACAGCCGCGAATCAAGACCCCCCCCCTCCCTTATTAACCTCCAAGATGATCCGTCAATATCATGTCTATGACGGAATCCCCCCTCCTCTGGATTCGTTAATTAACAAAATAATTTGTCTTACTTAAAAAAAACACAAAACAAGTGCACACCGAGTTACCAATAACGCACATAGCACTTCCATTTTTATTTGAAAGCAGGATAAAAGAGCATTGCACCTATGCCTTGCTCACGGGCGTAGGTGCCGTGGTCGGGGATCGAACCTTCTTTTAAAAAATTGGCTATTTCTGGGCTGCTCTTTTTTCGACGACAAAGTATCTTTGCCAAGATGCACCCAAAAGAAAATTCTGCTCCCCCTCCTGTTATGAAATTTTGGATCGTCAATTGTCGGGGGAGGGGAGTATGAAAATCATCAGCACAGACCAAATAGCCTGCGATGATAATTTCAGTGAAATCCTCCGTTTTTATTGGCTCAGTACTCAGTAGGTCTGGCTTTTGACTGTTACTATGGTAACTGTAAGAGAAAGAAATCTTTCATGAAACGGTCCCTGATGTACCATATATGAAGAACGTGCAAAATGATATCTATCTTGATAATTATTGAACTATTTGCAGATTAGACTAAATAAAAATAATCAGATCCTGCAGCTTCTAAAAATAAAAAGTTCGTAACCCCACATACTAAGACAGTGCACGGTAGTGTGGTCTAGTGGTTTTATTTTATTATCATTCGACTCATAATTGAAAGGTTGTGGATTCGAATTCTAGCTCGGCCATCTCCACTTCCACAAAAAACCTAAGATTTCTATCGTCTATCATGTAAGGACAGCCATTATAACTGATTAAGTGTTTTTAATTAAGATTAATTTGATAAATTTATGTGTTTAATTAATTGGTTTTATACCAGCTTGGCGTTGATCCGGTAGACAGCTGCTTTGCCGAGTAACTATGACTTCAACAGAAAAATACTGATCTAAAGAGTGTACCCCCTCCTCCCTTCCAAGCCATTGTAACTTCTAGCTATTTTGAATAACAACAGAAAGTCGGAGAACAATGACCGTTTGGCAAAATAACACATCAAAGAAAAAGAAAGTCCCGATTTTGCTTTTTTTTTAAGTTTAAAAGTCACATGCGTGTGCGAGGAACGCTCATACGAAATATAAAAGTGAAACTCCAGTAAATGAAGAATGATTACCGGTGCATATAGCGAGACACACGTATTATTTTGTACTGGCTTTTATAAGTCATCACGAACATGACGAAGTATTAAAATAGCAATTCCTGAAACTCCACCTTTTTCTGCTTTTATCGAAACCCGCCCCTTCTCACTGTTGGCGTGTACAAAGCCCACTCAATTCTTTGTGAAATGAGAGAGATCAAATATGGTTATTGAAACTGAGATCGGCTAATTTGCATACAATACTTTACGGACATGATAAATGCTCAATTATTCTTTAGCGAGCGGTACAGTTTTCTATGGTCATGAATGATGGAATTGGAGTAGTCTAGAAAATAAATGTAGTTCCCAGTAGTGTACCTAGGATTTTCCCAGGGGGGGGGGGGCAAAACCGTCCGCCGAAAATTTTGACAAGAAAAAAAAAGCTCGTCGGGGGAGGGGGGCAAAATAGGTATTCAAGCTCGTCAGGGGGGCAAAAAAAGGTTTTCAAGCTCATCATGCAGGGGGGCAGGGTTACGTCCTTTGCATGGATTGTGAATCGTCAGGGGGGTAGACTGCCCCCCCCCCCCCGTAGGGACACTAGTGGTAGTTAATGATGCGAGATTAAGTACCTATTTAACATGTTTAATGCCATGAGTGTATTATGACAGTACGGTGGAGAAGGGGTGGATGAGATTGTTATTGTCATTGGGTATTCTGCCTTTTAAAATATCACTAGCAGATATACCCGTGTATGTGGCAAGCTCGATAGTAATGTAGAGATCTATTCTATTATGTAGTGTATATAATAACAAGATGTTTTCAATTAGAAACATGCGTTAAATGTAAATATTCATTTTGATATGAATAAATGAATTGAGTAATTTGAATTTATTTGATGTTATTGTGTTAAACGTCAACCACAATCTTGAAAGGCAATCTGGGTCCCGTCTTACAGTGAGTTACGATTGATCCAATCAATCGTAACTCTATGGAAATCCATCAGTGTCATAATTTTTTTTCTACAGGAAATGTGCAAAATGTCCTTTGTAAACAAAGGAGAACACCCCAAACTGTCAAGAAATCAATGAATTTAAGGATATACATTCATATTTAGAAAAAAAACTTCAGCAAACATGCATTTTATATGCTGACTTTGCTGGCTTTCCATAGTTGCAATTGATCGGATCAATCGCAACTCTTTGTAAGACGGTGCCCTGATCTTTATGTATAATGTATGATTTAGTTGAATTTGGGGTCCTAATTTCAAAAATAACAAGACTATACCGTTGATAATGGCGTGCTTACCAATTTTTGTGTGTGTGTTTTAGATCTACTTGAAAATATTGCTCTACATTCAAAATAACCTATGATAGAGCTTGATAAGGGGTTCCGAGGGGGGGGGGGCTGTGTGTGATAATGTCCCCCCCCCCCGCGTAGGGATAGTAATTTATATTTCACTTGTGGTAGAAATTTGCACCAGACGGTGACTGGCCGTTTTCTTTTACTTTGACCAAATGGCAATTCCCTTATTTATAGACTGGTTCACATGCAAAGTGCAAGTTAACTTTCTGCCGGTTAGTAAGTTTCTGTCCATGCAATGACCCGGCTAGCTGACATGTATTTTGCACAGTGTGCAAAGAAAACTTCGAATCCAATATTTTGTGGGAAAAACGACCCCAAAAAAGCCCGTTATAGAAACATATTTCTTGAATCTGCATGTGAAATCAGTAAGTCCAAAATGTTTTATGCATTTTTTTATTATGTAATGGTAATTACCATTATATCAATGTAATTTTTTTCTCCTTTTTTTTGGGGGGTGGGGTGGGGTGATATTCGTATGGCAAGCAAATCCACAGAGTGACACGCGAAATGATCAATTTTCTTCTGGGTTTGGAGGTAGGGGGTGAACGTTATTTGCTGTATCATAAAGAATGCTGTATGGTAAGACAATGACTTTGATTTGGGGGCCCAGAGTACCCCTCCCCCCATATTCTCCCACACCCATACACCTCTGTTCTGTTTCCTTCGACCTCTGACCAACTTATCAACCACTCGAGACCTTTTTTTTTGAAGTGTCATAAACTTTATTGATTACATTCAATTCGAGAGTGCAAGGTTTATATGCTCTGCATAGAATATTTATCTTTCTCGACATCGCGGGGTTTATACGCACTTTTATTATTAATGACATGTTTTGATGTATCCGTATATAAGTATGGACAGTAGTATAAAAAACTAGTTTCTTCTATATACAAATTCAAATAACATCCTGTCTCGTAAAAACACATTTTCTGCCAAGCCCCCTCCCCACCCCTTCTCCATTTTTTTTTTATTTCGTCGAGGGCCTAAAATGTAGACTTACTTCCCTGTATTTCAATCCCTGTTAAATCCAAATTTCGGTAACGAGCGTGAATTTCGTTGTAATAGTTCGTGGACAGTCCCGAAGCCGTGATGGGGGCATAATACAAATCTCAGCCGCACCCCCCACCCACCCATCCACAATCCTCGGCAACAAGTGTCCCGAGACTCGAGCATGTGGTTCGGAACGTGAACAAATCGGCTTCTGGAAACAATAGGTTTAACAATCGGGGACACACCCCCAACTTGCCCTCTGACGCAATGATTATCATAACAGATTAAAACTGGATTTTTCAAGGGCGCCAGGGTAGTGGTGCTAGTCTAGCTACTTAGACTCGGTCAAGAAATCTCATTAAGTACCTAAGTTCAGGCATAGTATATTTTTGTGTGTGTGCGAGGGTGTGGGTGAGGGTGCGTGTGTTTATGTATTTGTTTTATTCACTTATTATTTGTTTCAAATATATTAATTTCAATTGAATCGCCTGTCACCCCGGTGTCGTCACTGACCGTGATTGTTATGCAACGACTTATTGCATTTCACAATTTGGTCATGTCGGTGGTTCCGGTGGTTTCTTGCCCTATTTTGAATAAAATGGGTTTACATTATATAGCCTGAAATGCACTTGTTTTCCTTAAAGGGATGGTCCGGGCTGAAAGTATTTCTAGCTTATTAAATAGAGTTGAATTCACTGGGCAAAATGCCGAAAATTTCATCAAAATCGGATAACAAATAACAAAGTTATTGAATTTTAAAGTTTAGCAATATTTTGTAAAAACGGTTGAATATTCATTAGGTGAGCTGATGATGTCACATCCCCACTTGTTCTTTTGTATTTTATTATATGAAATTAGGTTTATTCAAATTTTTCCTCCTAGAACTAGAAAAATTGGATTAACAACAGCTGATTTAGTGCATTAGATATTTATTGCTGCAACTTATTTCACTGTAAGGGAGACATATTATTCACACAAGTATGAAATAATGAAAAAAATATGATTTTATGTAATAACATAAGAAAACGGAAAGAGGAGATGTGACATCATCAGCCCACCTAATGAATATTCATGACGACTGTTTTCACAAAATATTTCTAATATTTTAAGTTCAATAACTTTAGTATTTGTTATCTGATTTTGATGAAATTTTCGACATGTTGCTCAGTGAATTCTACTCTATGTATTAAGATATAAATATTTTCAGCCCAGACCATCCCATTAACCACCCCTATTTCTGAAATTTCAAGAACACTTTCAAGATAAAAAAAAACATAAAATTTAAACGAAGACCAGTCCAAAAAGTAATATTTTCCATTTCTTGTATCAAGCTCAGTTTTTCGAAAGTTGCGTTAACATTTCTTATTCGTCATGAAAAGGCAAAAGGTATCGCCTTTTTACAATCAAATTGGGAACGGGTGTGGTTAAATTGTTATCATATAGACATACAAAATATTATACTCTTTGCAAATTCAAATAATAAAAAAATGTAAACCGTAGTATCTTCATACTATCCCGTTTACTCACTTTAAGTTCGATAAGTTGATTGTTCGACAAAATCTTCAAAATTAATATTGAATATTTCAATGGAAATCTCTCATTCATACAAAAATACAGACCAATTTGCGCTTTTAACTTTTCATTTTCAAATCGTTTGCATTATTTATCTTGATTATCATGTGAGGTTAACAAGGTTTACTCAAGTGAGTCATTACACCCAATTCCAAACGGATAAATAATTCAGATAACTTGGTACAACATTAACAATCAACTGAAGTATGTCGGAAAATGTGGCAAATCGACAGGTGTTTTAAGATACAAGTATGACTGATAACCTTATACCAAGGTCATTACAATGTCATTAAACTATCAAAGAAAAGAACAGGATACAACTAGAAATTTGGGGTCTTATATGTGAAACACGATATTCTTGACATTTCCAAGAATGATAACTTCAAAAAATCATTGACATGATTAATATGTTATGATTTTCTCTTTCTCGTGTATTCAATATTTTAGTGGATCTTCCATGGACCTGTCACTTGATAATGGTCTGTGTGGATGGGGTCGCCCCTTGCTACCCCCCCCTATATATTTACAGACACGTGCCTCTTAAAAAACCTCCCAAATTATTAGAACCTGATATCTAGCAATCAATAACTTTTTCATGTACTTTGTTCATTTATTAAAAACTCATTATTAAAGCTTTACTTATAAATGATAGCTGGCATCTGTATTGATGCTGTTTAAGCGAATTTACTTCGTTTTCTTTCAAAACTATATTGTACAAGACTTTTATCTGTGAATATACTGTCACGTATACTTTGGATTTGATTGTCTCAATAAATATACGGAACTACTGCTAAAGAGAAGAAAAATATAAAATCAATTCGCAGAAATGTTGAAAGTCCGCATCTCTCCCCTCCCCCTGCCCCCCCTCTCTTTCCCCCTCTCTTTATTATTAAACGTCTGATCGATCTACATGTAGTACATGCAGACATCGAGCCATCTTCATCGTGTCCACGACCGTGACCTAGACCTGACATTCTAAAGTGCATTTTATTGTATTAAAACATGAAATATTTGGTATAAATTTCATTTCGCATGCAACAACCCATTTCCCCACTGTGAATCACTGTCATTCAGGGTCATCATGTTATCCGGATGATTATGAGAAATAAAACAGACAGCATGGTCTCCGCTTTTATGAATTAATCTCGTAGTAAAAACAACATGATTCCCCATAAATCATGTTTTCCAAAACGCGATAAAGTGAATAATCCAGAGAATGTTCAATAAACGTAGGAAACATTACTTTAAAACAATGGTGAAGGTCAAAGGTGGTAGTCCAGGCTGAAATTTTTTTTATTTCAACATATACGCCCGCATATACGTGACCGAATAAATCAGACAAGCATAACATTGAAAATTTCATAAAAATCGTACAAGGAATAACGAAGATATGACATTTAATGTTTTGCATTATAGTAAAATAGTTCTATTTATGTGTTCAAGATTTGCATTGAACGAGATGATGTCATGTTCACAGTTATTTCTTTTAAATGGAATTGTGTTTACTGGAATTTTGTCCTCCGTTAATGTAACAATGACTATATTGATTTACTTTATGGGATAATCATTACTGAACCTTATTTTGTTACAAGAGCAAACATTTTTTTTACACACATATATGAAAATATGACATGATTATGATGTCATGTAATAAAAAAATGAAAAGTCGGGTGGCTCAAAAAATGCATATTCCTGATAAACTACTGCTTTCAATAAAATAGTACAAAACTTTGGAATCAATAACTTCATTATTTTATCAGATTTCGATGAAATTGTCATCATGTTGATTATTGACTCTCTCTCTCTCTGCATAGATATAATTACCTTTAGCCTGAAGAGACAATGACAACCTCGGGTCATCGACATAATTGGGTTTTTAATGAGAAGCTTTGTCTTGATCTTCACTTTAAATTTATTCAATCACTATCAAAAATTATGTTTTACCTATTATCAATAATATTAAGCGTTTTCTATATAAATCTTCTGTTATCCTTCCGTGTATATTCTGAGCTACAAGCCCATGATAAAGTCCAAGCTATTATACCCCAAAGTAGAAAAACAAACTTATCCAATTACACTAATTGTAGACTTAATTTAATTGCAGTGCGTTTAAATTACATTAAACTGGCAGCGAAATGACTACTGATACACTCGAGCATGCTGGTGGATAAAACAAAAAGTGAACATGGTGAAGATTTGGGAAATACAGCAATGAAATCGGTGAAATATGAAGGCTTGAAATGTCATATCTCCTAAATATTTCTATACAAACATAACATTTTCTGTGTCTGTTGTCATTTGATATTATTCTACATATTTCGACATGTATCTTATATGGGCTTGGCAAAATCAGTCGCTCTATATATAGCATAATGCTAAGTAAAGTTTAGGTGACATGACCCAGGCTAAAACAGTATTGGACATTTTTTTGCATTATAATAATGCAAATAGTAGACTCTACTTCCCTAACATCTGCAATGAACTTCATATTTAAAAAACACATTTTTTTTCTATTTAAACGGATTCCCACAGAAAAGTTTCTGAATGCAAACATGCGCTTCATTTCAGATATTGACAAAATAAATAGGAATTGCGCAAGAACAATTTTTTTTCATATTATAAAACGATAGTCAGAATGTATGCTTCAAATTGGTTTAAATATTTTTTCTGGTTTTATGAGCGTCTGAAAAACATCCAAACTTTCAACGCGAGTATCTCGAAATCGTGTCTGGGAGGCCCCCCCCAGAAAGGGGGGGGGGGCACTTACATTGACGAGTGGATACCATGCGCGACCAAAAAAAAAGCATGTATAAAGGATGTCTTTTTCAAGATAGGGCACGTTACGTGCGCAACGTAATAAGGGTGTCAAAAACACTAAAATAATGAAAAAATGTATCTATTTGGCTAGGAAAGCTACGTGTTTAGGGTCGAATTTGTGAGGGTAAAATACTATAAAAAAAGGATGTACTTTTTACCCCAACCAACACCATGCATACGTGCTTAAATTCCGACTTGCGCGAGGAGTTCGAGGGGGGCCGTACTAAACCTTATGATGTATAAAGTAAAGAAAAACCGACGTCCGTCAATTAAAATAAATCTATCGCTGTACTTGTTTATGGGTCATTTCAGGGAATACTTGCCAAGGGTATCGTCTTGTTTCCAATACTTGTTAAGGGTAGGGTTTCACACGCCAATGCTTGTTAATGTGTGCATTTTCAGAATATGGAAAATACTTGTTTGGGTGCTTTTCGAGACCCCATGGTCGCGCATGGTATCTACTCGTCAATGGAAGTGCCCCCCCCCCTTGAGGGGAGACCAGCCGAGGTTTGTGCCTGTTTCTAAAAACAATGACAATATATCTAATTCTGAAATGAATGGTCTGATTAAATTTTGACCATATAATGATTATGTCTTATCGGTTACACTTCGTATTTCCGAAGCTTCGTAATTCCGAAGGTTCTTTATTCCGAAGGTTCGTAATTCCGAAACACGTAAATTGCCTATACCTCGATGTTCGTTAATCCGAAAACGAAAAAGGGTTCGTTAATCCGAACATTTGTGGCGTAATTCCGACGATTCGTTATTCCGAAGGTTCGATAATCCGAAAACGAAATAAGGTTCGTTAATCCGAAAACAAAATAAGGTTCGTTGTTCCGAAGGTTCGTTAATCCGAAAACGAAAAAAGGTTCGTTATTCCGAAGGTTCGTTGATCCGAAAACGAAATAAGGTTCGTTTTTCCGAAGGTTCGTTAATCCGAAAACGAAATAAGGTTCGTTAATCCGAAAACAAAATAAGGTTCGTTTTTCCGAAGGTTCGTTAATCCGAAAACGAAATAAGGTTCGTTAATCCGAAAACAAAATAAGGTTCGTTAATCCGAAAACAAAATAAGGTTCGTTAATCCGAAAAATGAAACCCGGGAAAGCAGAGGCAGAGGTAAGGGGAGGGGGCGGGGGACACTGTTGCCGTTCAATTATCATATGAGGATGGGAAGGCAAGGGCGGCCGAACGAATTTTCGTTGGGGGTAAAGCCAAAAAATGAAACTCATACGTCAAAATTGGGACTGTGGTGATATTTTCACCTTAAGATTATCATCTGCTTGAAGTCATTGTCTGTTTGATAGTGATTAAGTAGAGAATAACTTTTTTGAAGTGACTTCTTATTATGGCAAAATGTATATTTAGGCTTTATTTTTCGGGAGAGAGTATAATGAGCGAGCGGCTTGGTAAAACAAATTCAAAGGTGAAGTTGTATAACGTTTTTTGTGGTCAGTTATTCTTAAAATGGCATTATTGCGAGGTGTTGCGAGCGTGAATCACAAGCTAAACTTAAATTTATTTCAATAAAAAAATGAAAATTAGTTTTTAAAAATCCGAGCAGATTTCTGCTGTCATTAAAAAGATGTGCATCTAACTAAAGAATTAACACGAGCGCAAAACGCGAGCTTAAACATACTGACCAGAAAAGGAACCTGTTAAAGAAAGCATTTAGTGACCTCTTTAGGATGCATATTTCACCAATCGAATGAGAGTGCGAAGTGCAAGCTGAAATTTTTCAATATTCCAGCCTGAAAACTTAACTTAACTTGTATACTTTAAAAAGAGTATTTTATTTCGAAAAAAACATGAAAAACGGCATATTTATTTTTGAAAAAGGAACTTTCCCATTTTGGAAAATATTAATTCCCCTGTTTTTTATTCCATTTTTGATGCCCCCTGCCTCCCTCCCGGCGAATCCAACTTTCGTCAAATAGAGGGGGGGATTTTTTTTAGCCATATTTTCCTTGATCGGCAGTTTAAAGTTGATTTTTGTTTGTTTCTTTGAAAGGGTAGTCCTAACAGTCAATAATTAGCTTTATCCTTATAAAATAAAGTAAATATGTAATAACATGATAAACCCTTTTTAAATAATGCGAGCGCGAGCTATATTTTTGTTAATATGATGGGCAATATGTTTGTGATCTTCAAAGCGAGATGCCTATGTAACTAAATTTAGATAATAACTGGTAGTAACAAGCGCGAACAGAATTTTTAAATATACATGTATAAGCTCTGATCTCATCTAAAGGGGACATTTTAAGAACTTTTTGCAGTTAGCCATGAAGACGATGCGTGTTTTAGCCAATGGCGGCGGAACGTTTTTTTTTTTGGGGGGGGGCAAGTAAAAAAAAAGGGGGCCAATAGGGGCAATTTGGTGCAAACGGATATTTTCACCATTAGATTATCATCTGTGTAAAGAGGTTGTGTGTTTTTGTAGTAACTAAATTGAGCACAATTTTTTAAGTGATCACTAAACATGCTAAAGTTATATATTTACGTTTCATTTCTGCGAGCGTAGAGAGCAAGCGGTTTGGGGGAAAAAGTCAAATCTGAAGATGTAAAATTCACATTTTTGGTCAATACTGTGAAAAGGGCATCCTTGTGAGATGTTGCGAGCGAATCACGTGCTCAAACTTTTGGAAATTTCATGTGGGCCTAGAATGATGATATTGATATAGATATCATTTACCCAGGGAAGCCACTTCAGTTCTGAAAACTATTCTCCCAGCTATTATTTTTTTTTTACAAGAATGCTATAGAATGTCCAGTTTTCAGGTTGGAAAATCGGAAAAATTTGGCTCACGTTTCTCGCTCGCATCAAGTATTGTTTATTGAGGAACTCATTCTATTCCTGGTTACAAAAAAGAAGTATGAAATGTCCAGTTTTCAGGTTGGAATATCACAAATTTTAAGCTTGCGGTTCGCGCTCTCATTATTTAGTTCGTGAGATTATTATATTCTATTCATGAGTCACTAAATGCAGTCCTTAAAAGATTACTTTCTGAAGCCTGTTGCATAAAACTTTTTACCTGAGAAAACTCTGGTAAAAACTGAAAACTAAGGTTAGTCTGATTTCCGCCAATTACTTTAGCACAGGGCAAAAACTCCTGTAAAAACAACCTGAGTTTTCTCAGGTAAAAAGTTTCATGCAACGGGCCCCAGGTCAGTATATAAACAAATTACAACTCGCCCTCGCATTAATTCTTTAGAAAGATACACATCTTTCTCACGATTACAAAAAATGCTCCGAATGCTCACTTCACGTCTTGTTACATGAAATGTCTACTAGTTTCAGCTTGCGATTCGCGCTTTCAACATCTCACAAGGATCATTATTAGTATTATTTTTATTACCAGCAGAAGCTGTTATTAAAAATGACATCCCCTCCAATACAAATCCTATTATCTAGAGGTTGCTCGCACGCTTCCAACACACTTGATCCCCTGCATCTTTAATTAAACCATTTGCTTATAGGCAGCAATTGCTCAGATAAAATCGAAATTAGCCTATGCTTGATCAGGGCGCCATTCTTAATGAAATACATGCTTTGGCCCCAACACACATCATCGATCGTTATTACTATCATTGCATAATATCGTGTAATCTTGTAATGACAACATCGTTTTTGTTACCAAAATGAATTATTTTCATTTTCGGAAATACGAACCTTATTTAATTTTCGGATTAACGAACCTTATTTCGTTTTCGGATTAACGAACCTTATTTCGTTTTCGGATTAACGAACCTTCGGAATTACGAACCTTATTTTGTTTTCGGATTAACGAACCTTCGGAATTACGAACCTTATTTCGTTTTCGGATTAACGAACCTTCGGAATTACGAACCTTATTTCGTTTTCGGATTGACGAACCTTCGGAATTACGAACCTTCGGAATTACGAACCTTCGGAAATACGAACCTTCGGAATAACCGAACCTTCGGAATTACGAAGCTTCGGAATTACGAATGTATGCGGTCTTATCGACCTACTGAAATAACAGTCATTCTTATGTGCGAAGTACCAATAGTGAGATATTTCATAGCATAATCCAAACGATGTCCTTTGATTTTCAGCAAATTCAGCAGGAAATACAATGTCAAGATTCAGGAAACATGACAGGCATCAAGACATGATTTGAAATATACAAGTGGGAGTCTGTGAGGCCGCAGAAACCGGATCAATTGCGTCGGTTATAGATAGCTCATAAAACCGTATAGGATATCCGATGCGCAGAAACACTTTCTCCCACGAAAGGGTACTTGCATTCATGTAGGGTTTATTCATTAAAAGGAAATACATGTAGATAACCTCGTTTGAATGCTTTTAAACGTTTGTCAAATTGATAAACGTGACTTGCAATGTACTAAATTCAATTCATTGCAAGGAATTCGATACTATAGAAACTGATTAAAATCGATAAAAGTTTAATTGAACTACAATTGCATTTGACCTTGTTTCAACTTTGGGAGTTCTCGCGTCTTTCTGCTTTTTGGAATCTACTTATCTATTTCGGAGAGAAATCGAGAACGGTTAAAACAAATTACAATGAAAGTAAAAAGACAAAGGAGATCTGGGTAGAAAAAAAAAGAAAAATCTTTTAGAAAGGAGGAAGAGGGGGTAAGAAGAAAAAATAAGAGAAATGAGAGGAAGGCGGAAAAAAATAGCATGAATAGGTAAAGAGGTAGAGAAAACAAGAGTCGACGAAGGAAAAAGGCGTTGTTGTTTGCAATTAAATGTGCGATTGCTTCGCTCGTTCGGTCACCGTGTCTGTGTTTTTCTCTGTGTGCGTATTTCTAGGGGCAGAGGCCGGGGGGGGGAGGGGGGGCAGTCCCGGAGGCAGTAAAATATATTGCTGTACAGGGGTGGGTTTTTTTGGGGACGCGGGCCGTGCGTGTGCTCGTTAAGGGTATCAAAAACACTGATTTTCAAAAAAGGGGTGGTTTTGAAGGAATGGTCAATCGTGGGGTCAAACGTATTTATAGGGTATTTTTTCCAAAGCTTTTTTTAAAGACTAGCTAAACGTGAAGACTAGCTATACGTGTTTAGGATATGTTTTTTCCAAAAATTTCCCCCCAGGGTCATATTCTGGCGGCAACTTGTTTTGTAGGGCCAAAATGTGTAAATAAAGCCCGTGAAAAACTTGTTTAGGGGGTTTATTTTGCACACACAGAAAAACTCGTTTAGGGGTCATTATTTGGTCACGCATGTGTACAGCAAAACATTTGACTGGGGGGAGGGGAGAGGGGGGCAGAGATCCTCGATTTCCCCCTCCATTTCTCCCATTCATTCTCTCCCCATTTCGGAAGGGATGGTAATTTAGCGACCCCCTCCCCTCATGAGGAAACGCTAGATGCATCCCGGAAAAATTCACTCCCAGTGCATGTAAATTCTAGTCGACGGAATAAATATTAAAAAAACGGAAAGGTTGTTGTACTTTGTTAAACTGTGATAAAAACAAACAGAAACAGCGAATCGTGGCCCGCCATGTCCTTCACGTTAGTGGGATAAAAGTTATTTTACTCCATATAGCTATAGATGATCGCATTTCTGGGCCTAGAGTCACAAAACATCTATGTACGGGAGCACTTTCCTTTAAAAAAATTGAAAAGACTATATTTAATGAAAAGAGGTCATCAACATTATTTCAGGACGGGGGGGGGGGGGTATTCTGCGCAACCTCCCCCGTCACCGCAAAATCGTGCAAGGAGCTACATGTGAAGAAAACAGTATTATTTGACACCTTATCAACCAATTAATAATTCATGAATTGAAAACAAATTAATTCTTAATAATGATTCATCAAAAATAGATAATTAATAATTACATTACATAAATACGTGCTCCGGTCAAAGTATACCGATCGGGGGATATTCAGGCTTAACGAGAGGGGGAAATGTGGTCTACCCACTATACTCCCCCATTTCCATCCCCACCCCTGCCTTGAAGGACTTTCAACCTATCTCAAGGTCTTCAGTGTGTTTCAGATTACATAATCTTGTCTCATGGTGTGATGGGGGGGGGGGGCACAAGAAATCTGAAAACATCATATTAAAACCATGTATAAATTATTGAATTTATTAGAAAAAATTATGTTTTAAACATATAACTGAATTTGTTAATGATATAATTAGATATACATCAACCGTGTTGGATGCAGTGGAGCAATGAGCCATGATTGAGGGGCCAAATCTTTTAAAAAAAGAAACTCGCGAGCGAGCGGAAATTTCGATCTGATTTCAAACGAAAATCTAATTTCATTATTATTAAGAAAAAAAGAATCGTATATGACTCCTCTCAATTTCGTTCCTTTTGTCTTGTGTCATGCTTTTTTGTTTGGGGAGGGGGTATAAACTAGTGTCCTAAATCAATTTGCACGTATACATTTCATGCTGAATTGAATAAGATAAATAAATATTAATGTTATGATCTCGTGTAATGAAAGAGATAGGCTCATAAGTAGACAAACCTTTAACATTTATCATGCGTACTGAAAGAAATTTATTATCACGTGGGCTTATATCGACTGGAACACATCACCACCTTCCTCCTCTCTCTCTTCAATTCTTTAATAACTAGACGAAGGGTTAGTTGAATGCAATTATTACATTAGTCATTTTAGTTAACTATTTTCTAGTCACATTTGCCGAAATAGTCATTTCTGAATTTATAATGATGATGATGATGGTGATGATTATGATGATGATGATGATGATGATGGTGATGATGATGATGATGATGATGATGATGATGATGATGATAATGATGATGATAATGATGATGGTGATGATTATGATGATGATAATGATGATGATGGTGACGATGATGGTGATGATTATGATGATGATGGTGATGATGGTGATGATGATGATGATGATGGTGATGATGATGATGATGATGATGATGACGATAATGATGATGATGATAATGATGATGATGGTGATGATTATGATGATGATAATGATGGTGATGATGATGGTGATGATTATGATGATGATGATGATGGTGATGATGATGATGATGATGGTGATGATGATGGTGATGATTATGATGATGATGATGATGATGGTGATGAGGAGGAAGATGATAATGATGACGATGATTATGATGATGAGAACAAAATAATAATAATCATCATCATTATCATCATGAATTTCATCAGATGAATTTATGTAGCGCAGTCATTAAATCAATATACTCTACTTTGTTTTGAAGGGAATTCATATTCAATTTGCTTATAGAATAAAACATATGATTAGAGATGTCAGATGCACCCAGGTGACGAGTCATTCTGACTACTCTTTGTTTTTGGCTTGTCATTTCCTTCTTGCTTCTTTAATTGGGATGTATAAGCCTTTCATGTTACGCCACTTGATGTGCAATAACAAGGAGCTTGTGTTGGAAGCTCCTTGGTAATAAGAAGTCCGCATGTAGGCACGAGGTGGCCGACCTTTGATATTAGATTCAATCTCATATCTGCTTTACGGAAATATATGACCATTGTTCTCCATGCATAGTAATCATATTTATCATCCTCCTTTAAAACAAAGTACACTATCATGTGATGTATTGAGTCCAGATACCAACAGCCCAAATATGGACTAATCACTGTTAATAAATGTATTGTTTCTGCGGCTTATGAATACAAAGGCCCAAGCTAGTATGATAATATGATAATCATTTTAAATTTATTTGCGGAAGGGCAAAAAGCAATAAACGCAGTCAGAAAAATGGCCCTAAATATTACAATGTATATGTAAATAAAATAACAAGAAAAGTGATAACAAAAAAAAATGCAAACAGTACTCTGATAGGAGTGACATGGTGATAAGTTTTATATAGCTGAATGTCACGTCCTTGCCTCGACCAGTGGATAAGGGTATCAATACGAGCCATCACCGTAGCAATTATTGTTATTTTGGTAAACATTGCTAACATTCTGTAAGAATGGAAGCGGTATGTTATCTTGTCTTTGTTTTTAATTTCAAATCAAATATCATTTGCTTCTGCAATCTTCCCCTTTTATTTTTTTGTTTAAATTCATTTCTTTGTTTTTTTTTCTTCTTCTTCTTCTTACCATTATTATCATTAACATATTTATTTATTATGATTATTAAAAATGAAATCATTGATGCTTTTTGTAATTCCATATTAATCATCCAATTTATTCAATCCATGCCGATGATAATTCCAGATTTCCGATGAATTAAATCATAAAGGTTCCTCTTTTTACCTCCATTATTGTATCATGGACCTAGGTACTTCATTGTATGAAGTCAAAGAAGGTTATTTGAACGGGCTATGTTAAATGACTATGAACGTATTCAAAGTCTAAACTACTCCATTTTAACTGGACAAATCAGACCAGCTTTTGTGTTTTAAAAACTATTTGATAGTCTGCCTACAAAGCCATTTACCAACTGACATGGATATATGAAATAAACACGTCTGAAACAAGAAATCTATATGTGCCGGACCTGTTAAATGATTATAATTTCCGCAAGGAAGTGATTCTTTGTTCACTAGCAAGTACAACCACCTGGTCCGTAGGATAACTACTCTATTGAATGTTGGAATTATAGAACAATATTACGTTATCCGTTAAAAAAGCGATTATACGCTTGATGTACGGCCAGACATGTGGCGTAACCCGCAAATCCCGTCAGTATTTCGAAGAAGAGTTTTTCGCTATACGACGCACGACGAACTCAAGAACATAGAAAATATATAGTCAACCCGGTCAAATGCCATTCATAACAATGAACAGCTAAGAAATATTTGACGAAATACTGGTGAATCCAAACAGCAGTTTGTCCAGGGCGCCGTAACACAAAGGTTAGCGATTAATCGCTAAATGAAATGACCAATCAAGATCCTCGTCGCATGCGCATTTTGCTGAGTAGACTGACTATGAACCAATAAGAATTGTTCTTTGAAATTAGCGATCAATCGCTAACCTTTGTGTTACGGGACCCTGGGCTCTGGACAAACGACATATTGCATTTTTTCGTCAGCTCTGAACTCTCAGACGAAACTGTTGTTCCGGGTCACAAATTTTCGATAAAGACCCCTCCCAGCTGCTCTTTGTCATTTGAGAGCATGTAATATACATTTACCGTGTTCTTGATGGCGTCGTGCGTACCGTTGCGAAACAACTTAATGATGAAGCAATTAATATGTTCAAGCAACACCATAAAAAGCAAAGGAAGTAAAATACCATTAATTAGTTTGAGGGTGGATTGATTTTGGCTAGGTGACAGAATCGAGAATGGGACATTATTCTGAGCACGTAGCCAACTTTATTAAAAAGCAAATTTCTAGATGCAAAAAAATCTTCTTGGAAGGGGGGGGTGACATATTCGTCATGACTATATGGAGCAAATGAAGGAGTTGCCCGATCTCACAGTTGTGAAGTCATATCCGACCAATTACAAATCACCATAATGATAGCGATCTCAACTTTTCAAAATATTCAAAAATCATATTTTTCTTATGCATGGTTTGTCCGACTTTGTTTTAATTATCACCTAAACCCTTTTTTCTCTCTAATTTGTAACAAAAAAGTCGATATGGTTTGGATTCTTCTTCAAGTCTTCTTCATATATAACATCATTGCCTTTTCCTCCTAACACCCTATAATAAAAGCCTCCGACCCCCCCCCCCCGTGTTCGTAACGCCACCAGCATGACCAGACGTGATGCAACATAACCTTGGCCTTCCTGTCCACTTTCCAAGGCTGGTACAGGGCGAGACTAAAGACCTTGACTTCATTTCACAATGGACACCATCCTGCCATCATAATCATATCGGTATCAAGTTTATATACATTCATTCCAGATTTGTTGTTATATACGTAATAATTCTTTAAAAGAAATTTCATCCTGACATCGAGATGGGGCTTTAAAAAAATGACGGACAAAAATACCAATGTAAAATCGACTAAAATCTTTATCTACAGATAAGAAGGAAATAATAATTAATTTATGTTTACTCTTTTGTTTTGCCTATTTCATAAGATGTACTCTCATAATAATTATATATCGTGTATACAAATTCCATAAAGCCATATTTTCAGAAGATTTCCATAAATTCTACAAGTATAGGGCTCATTGCCCGAAGTTCTGAATAAAAAGATCCATTAATATTCCTTTTTATTAAAGCGACAAGTAATTAGCGATGAGCAGTGGCGGACCGTGACCCGGAGGAGGAGACAAAGCATTGGGGGGGGGGGACAGCATTGTTCACAGACAATGCAGTGCCCCCCCCCCATGCTTTGTCTCCTCCGGTTCACGGTCTGCTACTGGCGATGAGTATATCCCTCCTGATAGAGAATTTTCCGAATTGAGAAAACTCCCCAAAGAGCCAATGTGCTTGAACACAGCAAAAAAGCACGTTGTTTACACCTGTCATTCTAACAAGTTGTTTAATTTTTTACAATTGTTTAAACTTTTTAAACAACTTGTATATAAGGTTTAAACAGTTGTTAAAAAGTTTTAAAAAGCAGTTGTTAGAGTGAGGGCTTAAACAACGTGCTTAGAAATTTATACAGCGGTTTTACAGTGAAGAGTTGTGTAATTTTGATTATGTTTTTATACGCCTTAATATTTATTCGTCTTAATATTTATTCGTAGGTGAATGATGTACCGTTTTTTTTATGGCACGAGACATCGCGAGATGTCAAAGAATAAACCGCTTCATTCGTTTTCATACAATCATCGTCACGGAACTATATTGATTGCACCACTTTCTTGCAAAAAGGATATTGTTCAGAATTGCAGTTTCTCTTCCATTTGATTTTATGAATTGGAAAACGGTAAAAAAAAAGCCTTCTCTCTGATCATGCGGAAATTGCAGTTTTGAATACTGTACCTGTCTGTATACTAAACACAAAACTATGACTAAATAGGGGCCCTATATCCAGTGACATCAGAAAGATCTTTGTCATTATACATAGAAAGGATAAGATTGAGTGTTTGGGGTATAAAAGGGTTTAAAAAGTGTTTCAAATGTAACCAAAAAGAAAAGGTGTATTAAAATAAAATCACCAAAGAAAAGGTTTCGAGGAAGAAAATCTTTGAGAAAAATGCTACTTTCAGTGATTAAATCACAATATACGAATGGGGTTATACAATTCGTCCGTTCTTCTCATTATTTAAAAAATATTAGTGATTTCTGCTGCCTCAACATTGGGATTGGGGCTAACTTCGATCAGCATTCTGCCATTATGTTAGCGCCAATTACCAAATGTATTTTATATCACAATGATGTGGGTCTAGTTTAGCGTAAAAGTACGTGTAACAGTATAAAGGGCGAGGTTTTGTAATGAATACAGATAAACTCAATGTTGGCGGATAAGGAGGTGCTGTCGGATGTAGAATTTTTACATCCATATTTTTTTATTTTGCGTTTTTTTAATATCCTCACATGCCAAATACATTATTGTCATATTCACACGAATTTGTTGATCTTTTTAAAAATATTTATTTAAATTTCTTTGATGTTGTGGCGTTGTGTTCCGAACCAATAAATGTGGCCGTATTATAGTTTCGATGTACGGTATAAAAATGTAAATGGATATTGCCCACTTTCTCAAAACAGATACCATAAAGTTAATGAGCTCATAGGCCCGTATTCTGAAATCGGGTTTAAATTAAAAGACCACGATCTATCTCTGTACTAAAATGATCGGAAACCAAACTTTTCAAAAAAATGTGTATGCTGCTTATGTTTACTGCGCTCTTTCCTAATTCTTTAATTTTTCATGAAGACAACTGACTAAATGAGCTGTATCATCTGATCATACTACAAACCCCTATACTGTTAAGAGATTTATGACATAGTCTATCCATATTTAAACCACAACTTTAGACCGGCAACAATGTCATAAGTTGTGTAAATGTGACAATAGTCAGATAGTTAGATGGTAAGGGTATATACAGTATATCTATCATTATTGTTGTCACTGTCCAGAGTGTGGGTGTACTGTTTCCATAGGGATATTTGGGATGTGTTCGTCTGTATAATGGTTGTTATCATTATTACGTGTATATACATTCACTCTGGATGGGCTGTGTTCGGACAATGACCGGAACAAAGGGCGTTTTATGTCCACATATGACATTATTTTAAGAACTAAAAACCATGTGATAATGTTATTTAATTGTCACTTCCCTTTATTAAACCGGGGGAAAGAATTAAATATGTGTGACGCGAATAACATTGCTTTGTGAAACATATACACGGTGGCGTTAATTTTACATTTATTATCCACACATATACTTAAAACAATATTTTTTTTAATTCGATATGTTAGCTTAGCTTTATAAACTTACTTCCGATAAATGAAAGATCTATAAAACAGTAACACCCCTTTTAATATTTACAAAACAATCGCTTGATCAAAGAATGTGAATTTCATGAGTTAAAAAGAATTTGAATTTCACGAGTTAAAAAAAAATGATTTTACCTTACACAACAGGCCTAATACTGGCACGACTTTCGTGGGAAAATATAAATTTGAGTACAAACGAATAATAATTAATGAAATTTGAAAAAAATAATTTACTTGTATAGGTCTGTATATGCACAGCCAGGGTCGACGCGTTGTCTGCGTCATTGGACATTTCAAATGTGTTTTCAAGAGCCTGAGCAGATTATGTTATGCTCCCATGCATGCATGAGACTAGTAAATCCTTACACAATTACGGGCTTAACGTAAGCCTAATCCCAAGTTGAACTAAAGTCCTTGAACTTTGAAAATATATACCCTAGACCTAGATAATAAATCGAAGCCTGTCCACCTCCACCACCCCCCCCCCGCCCCGCTGTGTTAATGGCCTCATTAACCATAATAATTATATAGACGTCCAATTAGCTGGATTCACTCAATACCTACACGTATATCAGAAATCAACAACACTAATTAGACAAAAAAATAATGTAACATTATAATTCTGAAACATTCTGCAACGATGACGCATATTATTTATAGATTCCTGTTCAGATTTTAATTTAATTTTAATTTATACATTATGATGGGGGCGATAGCCGAGATTTTACGTACACTTTCATAGTTCATTGCGCCCTCGACATTTCTGGCATATTCATAATAATAGTGAAAAACTTGATAGGTAAATATGACACGTTAATTAAAGGAGAATGAAACCATTGGAACAAGATAGCTTGTGTGAAAACAGAAAAATCAAAGAAACAGATCAACGAAAGTTTGAGAAAAATCGGACAAATAATGAGAAAGTTGTGAGCATCTGAATATTGCAATCACCACTGCTATGGAGATAGCAAATTGGCAATGCGACAAAGATTTGTGATGTCACTTGTGAACAACTCTCCCCATTACTTTAGTATATATTTCACTTGAATTGCCTCTTTTATCACATCTATCCATAGATCATGTGTTCTTTCTACATGAGGGCATGTATTTTTCAAGAATACATCATAGAGTTTGTATCATCATAAGAAAAAGCAAAAAGAGACATTTTGAGGGTATTTTATAGTTCACCAAAGGGAAAGTTGTTCATCAGTGACATCACACATCCTTGTCGCATTGCCAATAAGAGGATCTCCATAGCGTTAGTGATTGCAATATTCAAATGCTCATAACTTTCTCATTATTTGTCCGATTTTCTCAAAATTTCTTTATTCTTATTCTTTGATTTTTCTGTTTCTAGACAAGCCTGTTTGTTCCAAAGGTTTCATATTATGTTTGCAGCCAATTTACCTCAAGGAATGGACCATTATCGCTCAAGAGCCTATACTGATCTGTTTTCGTACTGGCGAAGACTTTCGAAAATTCAATCGACCGTTGAACTGACAAAAGTGTTTAATTGTTAGAGCTTTTAATCCGATTTCACTTTTCTGGCAAGAGCGAAATGTTAAAACTTTCAGTGCTATCTCACTTAAAGTTGTTTCGTCGCGAATGTACCGGGTTTTTTGTTTGGTACACAATTTGCATTAACAGGGATATAGGATACATGGGGTTTGAGTCTGAAATTTTACTGTTATAATGACAATTTAAAAACAAAATTTCCTAAATAATGGTGATCCGTTTCACAAAAATAGCTATACGTCCACCTCTCATTTCCGAAGATAATTGTTGCATATAAACAACAACATATTGGCCATTTGAAAGAAAAAGGGATAGAGTGGCGGTAGATCAAAAAGTTGGAATCTACAACAGAACATTGTACAATACCAATAATGAACATGAAGAAATTGCTGTGTCAGTTGATAATAATGCTTTATCATCACGATCATCCCCCCCATGTCTAGGCACGTATACGTTGGGTTTGTGTATAAATGCTGTACGTTGACACAATGATGCTTAGGTGAGAACGTTATCACAGAATACTTTTTTAAAATCTCTGAAACATGCAAGTTTCAGGAATCATGATAATGAATTGGAAATTAATTGCTTCCCAACCTGGATGTACATAAAATAGATTTAGCATGATTGGGGATGTACTTGCAAGTATATAGCCTTCCTTTTTAACTCTAAAACACTATAGCGTTAGACGCCTGTGATGATACATAGAAAGTCAGAATAGTAATGATATCGCTTGTGTAATATTTTAGGAATAATCAAGATTTTTTGGGGGGTAAAAGAGATTTTATTTCTGAGCTCGTTATATTGACTGGTGTTGATTTGCTAATATCCTAAACCAAAACTATCATTTACATATGACTTTCAATCCCATATATTGTCCATGAACTACATATAAACTTGACCGGTTACAAGTTTAATAGAGGAAACGCGAGCAAGTAGAATCAACCGTGACAATTGTAAGTTATGTCCATACAATTCCGGCTGCTAATCAAATAACGCAAACTCATGATTTCATATAAAGAGACGTTTACTTTTGCTGAACTTTTGTATTTCCTTTTCTTAATCACATTACCATAAAACAAACAAACTCTGATTTCCCTGTCGGCGCATTTCCAGTTATTTCATTTCTCTTCCCGCCCAAATTATATTTGGATACTGTATACTTCGAATAAGATCATAATTTCCCCAAACGACATTGTTGATATACAGAGGTAAAACCTTAAACGAAGCACATTTGTGTTAACAAACTTTTCTGTTACTTTTAAGCGCAATTCATTCAAAATAATGAAGTATAATATCAAAGAGAAATCCAACTTACAAAGAATTAGACATGAACTATGCTATAGATATCGAAATTGGTAAAGATTTCATGCTCTTCGTGACTTCCTAGAAGAACGTAAGATATTGGAATAACAAAGGTGACGTAGGTACAGAAGAGTGTATATATTTGTTATTCAGACTATATTCTCCAAAACAAAGGCAAGGAGTAGAATAAGAACATTAGTCAACATTGCTTAACGATTAAAAGAACAATCAACTAAAGAGATGGTGTTTGGTAAAGAATTAGTGTCGATGAAATTAGCTGTTAAAGTTCACCGATTCAAGTAATTGAAAATACCCTAAATAAACTCACATGTCTTGAAAGCATCGGCCCCTTCGAGCTCGAGCATGACCACGTAGAGGACACCGAAAGAGTTGATGACGCCGAACACGACTCCATTCGTCCAGCAAGAGGCCAGGCAAACGATCCAACCCCAGCCGCCCTCGGGCACCGACGTCGGGACGCTACGCCTCGTCATTGTCACCTTAATCGAGCTCAAAATAAGATCAGATCGTGTTCGAGGTCGACGATGACCCGTACACACTTTCGGAGTCCTTAATCACCTCCTTTGATATTTTGTGCGGACTTCGGTCGAGTAGAAACAACTCAAAGTTGTAAGGTCATGAAATGATTCTGTGCACAACTCGATGACACAAGTTCGAAGTATGACAATGAGGATGAATACACTTCGACCTCTGTTCGATACTGCCAGACCGTCAGATCCTTGGTGGTCCAGTTGTTGAAATAACCTTTGGAAGCTTGTGAGATGTCCAGCGTACATTATCCTTGCAATGCAGTCTGAATAGTCACATGTAGTTGTTTCACTTATTTTGGTGCTGTTCTTGGTGACAGCAATATAAGGTTTGAACTCCTTCAAAAATTAATAAAAGTTTGGAAGAGAAATGGAAGTTTCAAATAAGTCATGTGCCGTCCGCTGGGCTTGTAAAGGCCGGGAAGGAGGCTGGTATACGGAAGAATAAGGAAGAATGTCTTTTTTTCTTATGACGCACTCCACGTTGCTTCCTTTCTTCATGGAATGACAAACTTGTCGCGACTAACGATTCTATCTCTGTCAAAATGATAACAATATTTGCTTTTGGTCAAAGTACATCTTATCAGATATCAAATCGACTTTTGACACTAGCCGCCGCCTCCAACCGGCCAGCAATTGTCACCTCCCCCGAACCTTGCCCGCCGGCTTGCCCGTGCGTTAGTGTACGGGTGATACTTGTATGAACGAGAATGCGTTCATATATGCATTGCAGTGGAATAGTACTGTGTTTATCTCGGTCAGCTGGGTCACAGCTGATCGCTGGTACTGTGATGCAATACTGATAATGCGCATGCGCATTTATGACGTGCAGCATTGTGACGTTCATGTAGTTGAAATCTGAGATATGTCGATCTCGAGCGAAAGACCTTGTTTTGTATTGCTGCTGCATGCATGAAACAAAGAAAAAGTTAGCGTAAATGAAATACAAAGCTTTGTTTGACCAGGGAGTCGTGAGGAGACAATGAAGTCGTTCCAATGTCGTTCCACTAAAGTCCAAAAAATAACGCAACTAGTACTGAGATCCAATCAAGTCTTTTGAATTTTGTTTATATCTTTTCCCTTTCACTGTTGAAAAACGCAGACTTGGACAGAATATGATGGACTTTGCTGGAATATTACTAAAATCATCATTATTGCATGTAACATGAAAATAAAAAGGAATTTTAAAAGTTCTCATCGATTTTCATAACAATCACCACACTAGTATCTCTTCTTCTTTTCTTCCTTTTTTTGCTCCAATGACTAAAATATCTTTTCACCTAGTGCGACCCATAGACATAATTATGCTATCCTTTTTAAGGTCTATATAAAACCAACTGAAACAGTTCCTACATAATTATAGCCATATTCATATCCAGTGCAAAATGCATTTACTATCATACAGTAACCGTTGGAGACAGGTTCCATTATGCATAGTCATGACCAACATCAAATAGGGCAAGTTATTCTCACCGAGTGAATGTAGACGGGGTCTCCAAAATAGACTACCAACTAAAGCGGACACGTGAAAAGTAGGTCATGAAGCATGAAGCCTTGGAACAATGTAAATACCATGGAAATATTGATCGTGATTGGATGCCGAGCATTGTTGCCAAGGTAATTGCCAGATTTGCAACTATTTTATGAAACGGCCCCCTGGTGTACTGAATTTTGTCATCTTATCCAGTCTTTAATGAAATAACGTACTATTCAGGCGCGGGGGTTCTTGAAAACCAAACACATTGATTCCATAGGGGAAGTTCTTCTTGGTGATAAGCAGCAGACAATTAACAAATATAATTCAATGAATGTTTATTGACAGTCCTTCAGGAAAAATTCATACACTCTTAAAATCAATGGAATTAAAATGAATAAACAACGGTTGTGCGAATGACAAACCGAACATGGAAGAATGAAAACAAAAATCAATTAAAAGCTTACATTCACTTTCAGAGCTAAGAAATAATAAAACCAATGCCTAGGGGCCAAATCGGGGGAGGGGTGTAACTTCCATCAAGAGTGGGCCCCCAAGCCCCACGTATGCCAGTGAGGGGTGGGGTGGTAGTACTTAAAACTGGAGTTGTAAGTATATGCTAAATCTATTTCTACTGCCATACAAACTTGATTTTGATTGGCTGCTGAGCCCTGTTGCCATGGTAGTTACCACAGAGGCAATCATAACGGAAGTGATTAATTGATAAAATGAATTTTAGATCACTACAATAAACACATAGAAACAGCATTGTTTAATGAGTTCATCAATGTATAACTCTCATTGGCAAAACATTCTCTTAATAAACATGTATTTTTAAAAACAGTCCATCACAAAAACAAAACAAAACAAAATAAAACAAGAATACATTACCAATGTTCATTTTAAATGTCAAAAGTTGTAATGAATTCAAATATACAGTGATCAAATCTAAACGGCAATCAATGAAAATGGAAATATCTCAATGAAATTGAAAATTGTCAGAATGAAACATTATTGCCTAGAATACTAAAATACATTGAATGACTTGATATCAAATATTTCAATTGACAATAATAATACAATAAGAAAATACAACATTGCAATTCATAATACAGAAAATTACATCAAGGAGCAACAAAGCAGATAATTTTTCAAATTATTGGAGGGGTTGAAATATTTCCACTCTATTTCTCTGTTCTCCCAAAATATACCATCTATTCTTTTTAAAGAAACAATCCACATTGCTGCCAAAACAATTAAAATACGTTATTCCCCTCCACAAAAAATGGCAAATACTGTGAACAGAGTTACATTCTTGCATATTAAGTAGTACTATCTGAAAATTTGTATAAATAAAATAAGAAAATAAAATGTGAACATAGAAGCACAAGGAATTTTTTTTCAAATTCGAAGGTGGTACCATTGAAAAATATACAATATATTTATACTGTGATCTAAAATTGTCACTTACTACTAAAAAAAGGAAAATTTGACATAAAAGTTTTAGACATCTCCAAAATAGCTACCAATATCCAAGAACAATTCATATCCGAAGCAAAATTTAAATAAGGTTCATTTAATTAGTAACTATATTCATTAACAGGAAATATAAGAACATTATTGTTTACAAAAATTGGAAACAGAGAAAAAAATTGGGATTTCTTAAGTGAAGCAAAGTCAGAAGCAATTGTAACAGTGTCTACTCAAAGACACAAATATTCTTGTTTCTCCCACCTTTCATCAAAACCAGGGGAGGGGTTCCAAAGATTTAAGTAAAGTGCGCCTCTAAGTCACATTCAAATCTTTGTGAAACATCCCCCAGTTTAATGTCAGGCCTCCGGGTAGATGTACGCTTTAAACTATGACAGAATATTCCTAAATCTTTGATGATATGACAAGAATCCACATTCATTTTTAAGACACTTCTCTCAAAATAATTGCTAACTGTGATGACTAAAACCTTTCTTGAAGTCATGTTTCTGTGATCACTTTGAATTTTCATCATTTTACCAGCTATACTACCATTAGTATACTGTCCTAAAGAAACAGATTGATCATGATCAAGTGCTCTCTATATTAAAAGAATGGTACATTTCATCAGGTGATAGATTTTAAAAAAAAAGACAGTCACAAAATATACTGTACTGTAATAGATAAAATTTTCTGAGTACATAAAATAAGCGATTCATGAAATTAACAAAATATGAAGGTAATACTCAGGCAAAGTCATCAAAACGAGTTCCATGTTACATCCGATTAGGCATCTTTAATATAAAAAGTTCTTGTAAGGTCAGCTTTGCCTCATTTACGCTTTGGTATCCAAGCATATAAACAATGAAATATATGTTCTACATGTATATGGAGTGAAAAATTAACAAAGGCATTTCAAACTCATGTTATGTGTTTAGCAGTTTAACTGAGCCACAGCACATGAAGTCAAAAAATTTGATATCAATCACCAATTGATAAAAACAATCCAGTTAAAATTTGAGGATTTGAATTAATACTGAAAATCTCAAGCCTAAAATTGGGAATTCAAAGCCTGAAACAAGTTTTGGTAAATCTACAATTCAAATCATCGTCATATCAAATGAAAAATTATATCACAAAACACTAATTGTTAGAAGGATGCAATCTAAAATCTGATATATAATATGGCTGGGTAAAATTGATTACATGTATTAGAGTGTTGAAAGTAAACAATTCTGGTTTTGATATTTCGCTATACTTCTTGTTCTTTATTTTTTCGTAAATACTTTCCAAGCATAAAATGAGACAACACTTGAAGGGCTTTTTACAGTACAGAATAAAATGGCATTGGTAATAAAAAGTTACTAAATCTGATTAAGCAGTAAGATTCACATTAAAAAAAAAAAAGATCGACCAACAAAAAATGATATGACAGTCAATGTATGTTTGTTAGTTTTGCTTGTTCACATAAAAGTCAATTCAAATTCCAATCATTTAATCTTTTACCACCCCCCAAAAAAAGTACTAGTATTACAACAGGCTATAATAAACCACTGGGCATTCCATCATGTTTTCCATAACAATCATTAATTGCATGTTCAACCAACATTGAAATACGTCTGCAGATCAAAGGTTCAGGAATATAAATATTGCTCTACTTTATATAACTTCGCGGGAGTGGTTTACGGTACACTATGTGTAAAGTTCTGGGAGGACTAAGATTAAAAATTCAACTTATTAAACTTTTCCAAAAAGAATACTCTACTTCCCAACCTTCTCTTTCTCTCTTTTTTTCCATTTCACTTCAATTTTTCCATTTCACTTCAATTTTTATTTACTATTCATCTCAATCTTTCCAGGACTTTACACATGGTGTACCATAAACCACTTCTGCACACCATGCAAACCTTCACACATCTTTATATAACTTACACAGATATTGATTAACATTTCAAACAATGACAGTGAAACAAGGCAAGTTGAAACAATTCTAATCCAATCGACCAGTCACAAGCTTCATGTACGAGATGTCTGAATACAAGTTTATTTGGAAGTGAAGTTTGGTAAAACATCATACATAAGGAATGTTTTGATTGAAAGAGTACATTTATTACACAAAAAAGATGTATCCCTCCCGATGAATATGTTGGTACAGTCCTAAATTGCATGCAATAATAACCTTTGACCTAAGAGAGAGTATTCTCTGTAATCTTGAACCCATTGCATATCACTTCTGATAGGCGCTTTCATACCCATTCATTTACAAAACCGCCAGTAAAACAGAGAACTTATTCAATCCTAGAACAGATCGGACCTTGATGTATGGAAAGCTTTCTTTCAAAGGGGGCATGACTTCCAATCCCTAACCGAGTTCCAATCCACTCATCTGCGAACCACATCAAGGCCACTGAGTATAAGGGTTTGGGAGTCAGGTGCTGTCTATGTAACCTTTGGGAAAGAGAGCTTCCATATACTTCCAAGGTCCAGTCTGGACTAATTAAATCCTCAAAAAGGTATACCTGATAACTTGTTTTGTGTGTTCGCATCCACCTGAACCAAATAAGTATTAAGAGCCATGAACCTCATGAATTATGATATCTTCTTTCCCCACATCGAAAGTTCTTGCAGTTTGCCTTCATACAGCAAAACCCCGAAGATCTCTGGGGAAATTCCTGCAAAAGTCTCATAAATCTGAAAGCTCTCCAAACCAAGCCATTTTTACATTACAAAGTCATAGTAATTCAACCCTTGTTAACAGTAACAATGATAATGAAAAAGGATCTCCTAAATAGTTGACTAACCTATATATGTATTCTTTTAATTTGTCTCCTGTGAGTGGCATGACAAATGTATGATTTTAACCCTTTTTGAAAATATATGACAACAGATTTTGAACTCCAAGCAGTCCAGTTGTAAGAAGTATATTGTCAACATTTCTATAAAAGTAAGTACCTGAGAAAATTTTGATCTCCTATAGGTTCTAATATACATTAACAAATGTCAAAAATTAAGAAACAATGCCCGCAACACCAGAGAATCTGGTTTATCTTGCACAGGATTATCTACAAATTTATTCATACATTGTTAATAAAAAAAGGAACAAAGGATTTGGGATCTTGAGTGTTAAAATCAACTCCATTTCAGCAAAATAATACAAAAAAGAAAGAATATTTGGACCTTGAAAAAGATGACATGAACAAAAAAAAAATCATGCTTCTGAATTCTTCTTAGAGCAGCACAACGCAGAACTGCCTAAGTCTGTAAGTTCATCATCTTGTAGAAATATGCCATTCGATTTAATTTTTCCATGAAATCACTTTCATGAGTTCTAATAGGGCATGTATGTTAAACATGTTCTATTAAAAAGACCTTATCATATTCAAACAACATTATTAATGAATATGTTGGCTGCAAAAGATAATAAGTATAAATAACTCAATTTAAATAAAATCATGTACCTAATATGGTAGGTGTGAATTGTATTACGTAATGCTTAACACTTAATTTAAAGACTTGAAGTCTGGCAAATTTCATTTCACCTTTTAAAGGTGAACAGTTCATACATATATACAATAACTCAATGATTACATTCACATAATACTGTACAGAATAAAACATACATGTATACACAATGATACATTATCAGCTGCCTTTTATATTCCAAATTTACAGATATTCACTTTCACATTGTGTTATTTTTGTGTTCTCAAAGTTTGGAAATACATGGTATATTCGCTCCCCCTGGTTTGTTTTTTTTTTTAAATAACAGTTTTCTTAAATAAACATCTGAGAAAATACAATTTGCTTTCAATAATACTTCAACACAGACCTACCCACAATCTCGAAAAAATATGACTATACAGTTTCAGCTAGGAGTCTAGTCTGGTGGTTTGATTCAGTCATTCAAGTACAGAGATAATCTTTGACCAAAAAGAAAATGTGGTCAAATAACATTCTTACACTTACATGTATCAGATCTTTTTGGTCAGGTGTTTTGTGCCCAAAAACAAAACCTCTTAACAAAAATTTATGGATACAATAAAAAATAATTAATAAAAAATAAAAAAGAGTTTGCTTTAAAACATACATTTTTTTTAACTTCAAAATTGTGTATTGTCTATAGACATTGGCCTTTCAAATTCAAATTGATTATGTTATAATTGAACACAATTATCATTTTTTTATCAGAATTATATGCTGTTCAACCAATTAAAAAGATTTGGGTTGTATGACTGGTCATCAAGAGAGTTCAATTAATCTGAACATAATCAAATGGAGTTTTCAACTTTTAGTATACATACAGTATTCCTTGCTATGTCAGGAAAGCCTCTGGCAAGTCATAAGGTTATCAAGAATAGTGTAAGTTTAGAGAAATTACCCCTATGCTATGACTATTATAGAATGCACCTATTTGCATTCTCAGTACTGAAATACAATTATTTATCATCAAGAATATATACATGCATCTGACCCTCCACCACAAAACAAACAATACATTGCAATTTAGTCTATTTTAGTCTAAGGTTTTCATAGTGTAAAGAGCTGAGTTGAGAAAAAAATGTTTTCTTTACATTAAAGTGTGTTTATCCCATTTAATATATGGGATTTATAAATGAAAAAATGTATCTTTGGTTAAAAGGTAGCAAAACAAAGGTTGTATCTTTTGCTAGTGACCAGGGCCCCGTCTTACAAAGAGTTGCGATTGATCCGATCAATTGCAACTATGGACGGCCAGCAACGTCAACATCTATTATATATGTTCGTTCAAAATATTTTCTAGCTATGATGTATATTCATGCATTCTTTTTCTTGACAATTCACTGTGTTTCTCTTTGGTTACGAAGGACATTGTGCAAATTTCCTGTAGAAAAAATGATGACACTGATGGATTTCCATAGTTATGACTGATTGGATCAATCATAACTCTTTTTAAGACAGGGCCTAGCTTTCCCTCAGATAACATTTCATTTAGGCTTTGAACATGTGGAAAATTGAAAGGGTATAACATGCTGAGCAGGGTGGCATTTCATAATAATAAGTACGCACAACTGTACACAAGCTGATGACCCTTTCTTTGTGTAAGATTTAAATTCTTTTGATACAAATTTTATTGTCAAAATTGATTAGAATTAAAGAAAGTTTGCTCTCATTATAAGCAGGAAAAATTTGAACAATTCATATTTAATTTAGCAATAGAAAACGCCAATGTCGTCTTAACATAAAAACTTTGCGAATTGGCTCCTAGGAATTCCTATGAAATATGCAGCCAAAGCTGGTTCAGACTTCTGTATATTGTCACTCAATCTGTCATGAAGCAATAGAACAAAAAACTTAAACATTACATAAAATCTACAAGGGAATGATAATTAGGCTGTTCATGTACTCTTAGACATATACACATACACTTTTTGGCTGTACACAAACTGCCATTGGCACATCAGGAAAAAAAAACAAAAACATGTGCATGAAGCTTTAATCTACATCTCTGAATCATCCTTGAAATATTGTCTACATCTATAAATGGCTTTCTATTTCAGTTATCTTTACCAGGGTCCAGTAATTGTGAAATTTTGCATCAATAATAATCAAAATTTGTCATAAGCTAGTGCAATTTCTCAATCTGATTGGCAGAAAGTAAATTTGTTGTATAAATATCAAGATGATAATGATTCAGATAGTGATATGTATCGAGATTTTTCTTGAAAGTGTCCTCATCCACTCTGTATAAAGCATTTCCATAATTAAAAAAAAACAGGTACATGTATACAACATCAATATTATCAGCGGTTCGAGAAATTTGGTTCTTTACTTTAATTCGGCATCTGAATTCGAAATGTTGCTCAGAAGCCATAAAAATGTTGGTTTGAAGCCTCACTGTCTAATCCTCTCATTTGTTGCATATCATTATCATTCAACTTCTTTTTTTACTACTTCTTGAGGTATTCCTTTTCTCCAAATTTACCCTCACAAGGAAAAAATGTTTCCTTTCGGAGATAAAAACATAATGTAGCACCGATTGAGAGAGAGGACACTTTTCTAGAGTGACCCTTGTTCTCAAAATCCCTTGGATGGCCATTTTAGACAGTTGTAGCTGTATACCTCCGACCTCATTCTCCCTTTAATACACAAGGATACATCTTACCGCCTAGTTTATTTCTTCAGATTGTACATTATGTACCACCTCCTTGAGGAAGGACCTGTATATTCTGTCACATGTCTTTCATTATCATATCGTCGCACGCACCACGAACCGTCCTCTCTGCGCACTTCGATGCGGAAGTTAGTTTTGCAGAAAACGCATTTAAAGAAAGCTTTTTTAAAACCAGCAAATAAGTGCTCCTACATGGAGAGCCAATTATTTACCGGTGTCTTCGTTCAAAAGTTCAGGTTCTAAGGTTTCATCCTGTATCTTTATATTTTCTTGAAATTAATTATTTACGCCACAGTGGGCATCGTAACAGAGAGGGCGGTTCATGGAATAGATACAGTGCACTATCGCGCATCAAAGTGCGCAAAGAGGATGGTTCGTGGTGCGTGCGACGATATCCCTACTCAGTCCAGATATTTGGTAGCAAAACTCTTTCTCCTCAGCTTGACAGTGACAATGCATACAGACAAAGTCAATATCATGAAGGAGGTTGTGAAAAAGCTCTTTGGAAGGTTTGTGCCTTTGAAAGTTTACGAAGAGACATACATGTATGGCAATATACAGAGTTACAGACCTTGCGAATCAATCACAAATACCATCATAAAAAGTGCCTTCATCTCCGTCCATCTCTCTCTTTAATCATTTCATCGACCCATCACTTTGTGTGCCTCTTTCATAAATAGCACTCCCACAAGGGTGTATCTTACCACCATTTCTATTTCTTGAGTTTGTCTATGATATTACACAGCTTGAGAGCAGGACCCAGCTTCATTCCCATGTATTTCATCATCATGTCACTATTCAGTAGAAGGAATGCATTGCCATCGATTTCCTGCGATAGAAAAAAAATGATTTGTAAATATTCACAGGTGAGACCTCTGTACAAGAAGTGGATGAAATGTTCTCAAATATCCCATAATGAAATACACAAAATAAACTACTTATCAATATATACATTTTTAAAGACAATATTTGGTACAAAACTTACATAATTATATGCATAAATGCAGATACATATCAGATAAAGAGGAAAGGAGTATATGAAATATAGTTGTTGTCAATAACTAATGTTAATTATTTCAGAAAATTTAGCCTCTGCTAATCGAATTACAAGTAGAATAGGTACAGTTTAGGGAAGTTCTATCATATTAACAGGGCAATAACCCTCACAATTTAATCATCAAATGATGTTTCAGACATCAATGCCCAGCTTAGTTTTGAGGTCATGCATAGGCTATACCTTGTAGGTCAACATCCAAGGTAGGTTCAAAGAGTTCATTGCACCTGTCACAGGACATTAAAGCAATACAATGCCTGATATTATCAGGAATTGTCTTTATCATAAGGACAGATAATTCTGGATTTAAAGGGTTATTTTGAAGAGATGAGATTATAGCTTTCATATCATGAATTTCTCACAATTGTATGCATTATTGTACATTGTATGGTTTAATGTGCGCATCCACTGCAATGTATGCAGCTGAGTAAACTATATGTTGTATGTATTTACGTTCAAAATCATATTTATGTCAAACATTATAATCAATTTATTTTTTTAGGTCAATCATTGAACGTGGACAAAAAATTAGCCAAAATCTATTGATTTTTAATCCGAAATCATTAAATTTTCAATAACCAGAAGAGTCGTCCCTGGATCAGTCGTAAAATGACTTTAACAATAAAACCAACAGAAAAATACCAAATAAAACTAAATTTTGATTTGATAGTAAGATGAATGAATAAAAATAACAATTTTATATACTGCAAATTCGCAAATTGCCTCTAAGCGGTTAAGAGAAAGGAAAATGAAGTATAAAGGAAATAGAAATAGAAATACTTTGCACAACAAAATGTATCAAAACTAATATAACAATTTACAACTTTTCTCACCAGATCATGAATAAAGAAATACCATCAAATGGGCCAATAAACATATGATATGATCAATTTAGGATTTTAAAAGATGAATTTTAAGCATAACTTTAAATGTATTAACACAGTTAGCATTGAAAATTTGTAGTGGGAGAATGTTCCAAAGAAATGAAGAGCATAAGAGAAAGAACGCTGACCATATTGTTTGAATACTTACGTGTTGTCTAAACAACCCTGCATGTACGCCCATACTTGGGTCCATACTGACTACACATGCTATGACCTCCTCTATCGTCCAGTCATTAGGGTCACTGCCAGCAGAAGGTGCTATCCTTGTCGGTGGTATTCTTGTCTGTTCTAATCTGCTTTCAGTCGTCGAACTTGCAGCTGTTGTCAAGAAAATACAGACAAAATAAAATCAGACTTCAGTTGTGTAATGATACATATAAGTATTTAAAATAATCTTGTGTTTCCAGTAAACTGAAGACAACCAAGTGTCTGAAATACATGAAGAATTGACTTGGGTTCCTTCCTTCTAATCATTTGTCATAAAACCACTCTCAACTACATGTGAATGGGGGTGGGGTACAGACAATATAATAGGCTGTGAATAAAATTTGTCAGTAAACCTTTTCAAATTATTTTATAAAATGTCTACTTTGTTAAAGGGGAAGTTCACCCTGACAAAAAGTTCAATGTAAAAATAGCAGAAGAAATAATAACAAAATATTGGCAAAGGTTAGAGATAATTCCATCAAAGAATTAGAATTTAAATTATTTGATTGTGACGTCATATGCGAGCAGCATTCCCACATAGCGAATGGTAAAAAATCAACGAAATGTAATTTTCTCTGAAAATTGAAAACAGTTTTTTATTCTACCTTTTGTATATCAATAGACAAATCATTTCACACCCAATCATGAAAAGAAAAATATTAAAGTCATCAGGAACAATTAAAAAAGTAAAAGTCATGCATTTTATATTACATGACATGTGGGACACCTGCTCGTTTATGATGTCACAAATCCAAAACTTAAAATTCTTATAACTTAGTTGTTATTTAACTTAGTTTTTATTCTAGACCTTACCCTCTGTCGTTATTCTCCTCTGTATCTTATGACTAGATGGTTTTGTTTCTCTTTCTGAATTTGTTGATGCATCTGATATACTCCTCTTCAGACCCCCTCCCCCTGGTCTCATATTACTAGCTCCACTATTCACAGATCCTCTGTCATCAGAAGCTGGATGATATAAGATAAAGATAGCAAATACAATGAAATATGCTGCAAACATTCCTTATACTGTATCATAAACTACGAGTCTATGCATAAAGAGAAGTTTGTGGCATATATTGGAACATAAAGGCCCGAAATCACACAGGTGGTTTTTGAAACCCATGGTTGAGTCCATGGTTTATGCAGATTTTCTGTATGAATTACGCTTAATTTAGCGCATATCGGGCGCGTGTATGAAAAATGTCCAATGCTGATGCCCGCTTTTGTCACATTGCGCCAAATTGATGCCTGTTACCATGGTTAGATACGCTATTTTATTCATGAGTCCACTGTTTTGAAGAGTGGACTCATGAATAAAAACAATGGACTCATGAATAAAATAGCGTGGATACCACGGCAACAGGCGTCAATTTGGCGCAATGTGACAAAAGCGCACATCAGCATTGGACATTTTTGATACACGCGCCCGATGCGCGCTAATATAAGCGTAATTTATATAGGAAATCTGAATAAACCATGGACTCAAGTGTGGGTTTTCAGAACCACCTTTGTGAATTCGGGCCAATGTGAATTATGGATGCAGAGAGGGAGAGTTATTTGACCCCTTTCCCCTTCTCCAAGCCTGGCACATCTTTGGATAACAAGCTAATAAAATAAGAATGGGATCAGCATATTGCATCTCTGCTGAAATGACATTTTTCAGGAAATTTGAAAAAAATTAGTTTTCATATATTGTTACACTGTATAAAACACTGATAAGTTGACAAATAAGATAATATTTTCTAAACTACAATTTAATTAATTTAAATCCTAGTAGGTGTTTCATAGAGCTGTTTGTAATTTTCGAGCGACTTTACGAACGATTGGTGACCCTTACTTGTGAATTAAATCAACAACAATGAAAATCTGGTAGATGATGTGGAAGAGGTTCATTATGGTGAAGGATTGAGTAGAAGAAATAACCAGTTGTCACACGATGTTTCAAACATAGTAGGAAAATCTGGTGTTTATCACTTCGGGATCACCAGTCATTCATATACTCGCTCGTAAATTATGATCAGCTTTATGAAACACCCAACTGGAAAACAGACAGTCATGAAAATATATCAGTACTACTAATAATACAATGCATAATAAATTTGTAGAATAACAAAAGAATACATTCAACTTTGAAAACATATAACTATAAATCAATAATGAGGGGTTAACCTGGAAATCTGCCAGGATATTTACCTTGCTTTGCACACTTAGGGCAGGGACCTTGTAATGATTTATCACTGAAGAAGTTCTCACAGCACAGAAGGTTCTCACATAACCTGTGTAACATGGCCCAGAACTCTGGGGTGTCATCTGGGGCCTGGATAGTTGCTGAATGGCTCTCTCCACCATATGTACCTGGAACAGAATAATGGGTTTGTTTTGGATAGTAGGGTTAAAGCACAAATGTAATTTGAGTTGGGAGGGAATATTACACAGAATCTACTTCCTTCGAGAACAGTTCATAGTTTTACTTCACTAGTTAAACTATAACAAAAAATAAAAAAGAAAATGAAAAAATACCAGCAGCCTTGAAGGCGTGGTAGGTACGACCTGATGTCTTCTTTCATCAAAGGGTTGTACACTGCAGGTAGTGGAGAGTAGGAATGTTGGGTTGAGGGAGGAGGGTGCACAGAGTAAAGTGGAAGAAGGGAGCGTGGGTGACTTCTGAAAGGGCGCGGTGAATCAGGCCACTCCCGTTGTCAGGGACTAAACCAGATTTAAAACCTGGATCACTAATACATCACCTCGACCATCGCTTTCTAAATGCCTCTTTCAGTCCATCACTAATATAATTTACAGCTACATTGCCGCCATCCGCCTTCTCCAGAAAGGTGAGAACAAGCCTTTGCTGTATGGCACGGTCGAAACACAGTTCGAAGATCTACCTGAGAGCAGAACTTATACTGGTAGTTCCGACCTGACCACACATCAACATCATTATTACCATGATAATCATCATCCATATCTGAGTCAATAACTTACCATTAACCGTGACATTGCCGTCATCGGCCTCCTCCAGGAAGGTAAGAACAAGCCTTTGCTGTACAGCACAGTCCACACATAGCTGCAGGATCTCCCTGAGAGCAGAACTGATACTGGTAGGTCCGACCTGACACGGCATCTGCCAGAGCTTATGGGGGCTCAGGTAGGGACCGCTCACGCAGGAACTATTCAGGTGTACCAGCACTGGGAAACAGAGATGAATTGTTCATTAATACTAAAGTTTTGCAGTGAATGAATGAATGAATTTATTATCCAATGCAATAATACAAATTTTACAAGTTTACAGACAATAATTTATGAATACATAGAAAAGCAAGGATAATAGGAACCAGAAAATAGCATGGATGCTAGTCAAGTCTGGCCCCTTCTAGTCTAGATAGATAGAAACATGTTTTTAAGAATGAAAATCGTGAGTCTACTAGTACACGCTAGCAATGACTGCATAACAAATTAACAAAATTAGTTAACAGTATTTACATATATGAAAGATATCTAGATGATGAAAAATATAGATGGTATCAAAATTCATTTTTCCAACAGATGTTCGACAATAGCTTTACGAAAACTTGATCTTGATGGTTTCTTTCTAATTTTGGTTGGTAGCTCATTCCAAGAAGTTGTGCCTACATAGGATAAACACTCTTTTCCCAAGCTTGTCCTAACCTTTGGTACATACAGGTTATCGTCTTCCTTTTGCCTTGTATTATATCTATGTTTAATCAGTGAACAATATTGCAGCAGTGAATGTGGCAAATTTGTATTAATTAGATCGTACATAAAACTACAGATAGATAATCTATACAGTTGGTAAATGTCAAGTATCTTAAGAACCCTGAATAATGGTGCTGATCTTGTCATATATGTACTGAATGTTATCGCACGCACTGTCATTTTTTGAATTAATAATATAGAATCTAGAAAACGTTTTCTAGCTCCACCCCAGACTTCAATACCATATGTGATGTGGGGCTGTATGAATGTCTTGTACAGCAGAATCAAAATACTTCGTGGTACGAAGTGTCTCAGTCGATATAGAATACCAACCTTCTTGCGTATGCATAATTTAATTTTTGCAATATGATTTTTCCATGTCAAATGTTTATCAATGTCTACTCCAATAAATGTTGTAACATCTACTTCATGCACCTCTGTGTCCATGAGATGAATTTTCTCTCTTACCTTAATTGCCTGTCTCTTCCCTCTAATTAGCATATAATTTGTCTTTGACAAATTTATAGTAACTCTATTGACATTACACCAATTCAGAACTTTCTTTAATTCTAGGGTCACTTCTCCCAGATCTATCTCAAATTTTCCAGCTTGAAATGTATGAAACAAATTGGAATCATCAGCAAACAGTCTAAAAGTGAAATAGTTACTTGACCTTGGTAAATCATTAATATACAAAAGAAACCGAGTTGGTCCAAGAACAGACCCCTGAGGTACGCCGCAAGTTATTGGACTGTACTCAGAGAGTGCCCCATTATAAGTTATAAACTGAAATCTATCAGATAAGTAATCCATAAACCATTGAAGGGGCATACCTTCCAACCCATAGTGTTCTAATTTCTTGAACAAAATAGTATGATCTATCGTATCAAAAGCCTTTTTAAAATCAATGAAAATTCCAATTGTAACCATTCTATTGTCTATCGACTTGATAACATCATTAATCAGGTTAATTAAGGAAAGTTTTGTACTAAACTTTTTCCTAAAACCATACTGATGCTTATACAATGTTTCATTCATTTCCAAGAAGACAAGTAATCTATCATTTACCATTCTTTCTAAAATCTTTGCAAATAATGGAAGGACAGATATTGGACGATAATTACCAGGGTTATCCCTTTCACCCTTTTTGTAGATAGGTGTGACTTTGGCCACTTTCATTGAATTTGGAACTCTTCCTGTATGAAGTGAGTGATTAAAAATATGAGACAATGGTCTAGCAATAAAATCTGCTGCATCCCTTATTAACCTAGCTGGGATATTGTCATGACCACATGCTTTATTTACATTCAGAGACAATAATTGACATTGGACCTCATATTCTGTAACTGGTTTAAAAGCCATTTTACCTTTACTTTTATCACAAAGATAATCCCTAAAGCTACGACCAGCAGTGTCTTTCTGTATGTTACTTGCTAATTTCGGACCCACATTTACAAAAAAGTTATTAAAAACCTGTCCGATTTCCTCTGATGAAGAAACGTGAGTCCTCTCTCCATTGGTATCTGATTCTGAGCACAACTTTTCAACCTGTGTGACCTTTGATCTACTGTTACCACTATGGAGGAGGTCATTTATCACTTTCCAGGTCTGACCTGTGTCATTTTTATGAGTCATGAATAGGCAGCTGTAATATTCCCTTTTCACTTTTCTTAAAACATTTGTCAAGATGTTCCAAAACTTCTTATATTTTTCAACATGCTGTGGCTGGTGGTTAGATGTAATCATTTTAGAATAAAGCTTATGTTTTGTTTTGATTGATTTCAATATAGCTTTTGTTATCCATGGGTCCCTTGCCCTTTTCTTTACAACAGAACACTTCAAAATTGGGGCGTGTTTATTACAAATGGCTCCAAAAGTTTGTAAGAATACATCATAAGCATCATTTACATTTGTCTTATTTTCAATATCACTCCAGTCTTGAGCAGAGAGATCTTCACAAAAACTGACCTTATTATAATACCTAAAATTTCTCTTAAATATCTTCTGTTTGACCTTTTGCATCTTTAATTCATTTTCAAATATAACATAAATGGGAAAATGATCAGAAATATCGGTATTTATTGTACCTGAATAAACACATTTTGAAATGAAGTTTGAATACACATGATCAATCAAAGAACTTGACAAATTATTCACCCTTGTCGGAACCTTAATAAGTTGTTGAAATTGCATACATTGTAAAGCTGAAATAAAATCCTCTTCTGTATTTCCAGGGTTATTCATATTGATGTTAAAATCACCCATTAAAATGCACTTTGCTTTATCCACTTTTAAGGTTTCAAGTGCATCAAGTAAACTTTCCTGAAATTCTAATACATCTGTGTTTGGTTTTCTATAAAGTATGCCAATAAGATATGTCTGCTTTTCAAATGATGCTTCAATCCAAATGGATTCAGTATGTTTTACTTCAAAGCTGTGACTTAGTACTTTGTATGGTACAGATGAATGAATATATGCGCCAACACCTTGTTACACCCACAAATGTAATAATCGCCCACAAATGTAATAACGCCCACAAATGTAATAACACTTTACCCACAAATGTAATAACGCCCACAAATGTAATAACACTTTACCCACAAATGTAATAATTTTTGATCGCCCACAAATGTAATAACACTTTACCCACAAATGTAATAACGCCCACAAATGTAATAACACTACCCACAAATGTAATAATGACTTTACCTACAAATGTAATAAATTTGAAGTGATTTTTGGCGAATTCGTTCTAAACTAATATCCTATAGTAATGCGTTCATATAGCACAAAAGTTCAAAGTCTTTTTTCCAGACCCAGTTAATGAAATATTACAGTACAAGTCCAAGTCTTTTTTCAGACCCGGTTTTTCAAAATTATAATATACGTCCAAAGTCTTTTTACCAGACCCGGTTGTTTCAAAATTATAATATACGTCCAAAGTCTTTTTTCCAGACCCGGTTAATTTAAAAATTATAATGCAAGTCCAAAGTCTTTTTTTCAGACCCGGTCGTTTCAAAAGTTATAATATACGTCGGTGAGGGGTAAAGACAACACTCTTAGCCCAAGCATTTTAAGTGGGTTTAATTTTGAAGATTGGTCTCAGCTGTCATTTTTTTTTCAATATTTCTTTATCTTTTAAATAACCGGGTCCAGACGAAAGACTAAGCATAATACTCGTGTTATTCCACAAGAATAAGAATATGAGTCTTTTGTTTTTAAGATTGTTTAAATCATTTTTTAATCACCGGGTCTGGAATAAAGACAACGCTCTAAACGTGTGCTTTTCTACAAGCATGGTTTTTAGATTCGTTGTTGGGGGTTGAGTTTTATTGATTTTTTATTCCTGAAATAATTGTGTCTGGAGGAAAGTCGATATTCGACAATCGGTCTTCATGTTGTTCCACAGTAATTAGATTATTGGGTATTCGTTTTAGAATATTTGTAAAAACTATTTTATGTTTCAAATAGTAACCAAGTCTGGAGAAAGGATGTCTGCTTTACCCACGCGTTATTACAATGTTTTGTAGGGGTAGTAGTGGTATTTTAAAAAGACATATTTTTACTGGGTGAAACTTTGGAAATTAGGTCTTAGATTCGAACTTTTTCAGTAACTTTTTTTAATAGCCGGGTCTGGAGGAAAGAGTACGTTTAAAAACTCGTGTTATTCCACGAGAATAAGAATATAAGGTCTTATGTTAGAAGATTTTTTTTCGTAACTGTTTTAGGTCTGGAATAAAGACAACACTCTAAACCTCTTTTAAAACAGGTTCCTAGGTTGAAGGTTTGTTTGATCTTAAACTTTGATTTTTTAATTCTTACTATTAGCGTTTTTTTAAAGAAAAAAATGGTCGGGCTGAAAGACTACGCTATATATCCAGCATTAATAAGATTATGGGGTCTTTATACTGTTTTTAAACTGTTATTCATAATGTTTAAATAACAGGTAACCGGGTCTGGAGAAAAGACTACGCTTGATTCTCAATTTACCCTTAGTGCATATATTCACAATATACACCGTATAAGTTGAAACAACAACAAAGACATTAATTCCACCAGTTTTAATTAACTGGGTCTGGAGAAAAGACTAAGCTTGATTCCCATTTTTTCCACAGGAATATCATTATCGTATCTTAGTTTGGACTTATATTATAAATTTTGAAATAACTGGGTCAGGAAAAAGACTTTGGATTTATATTATAATTTTTGAAACAACCGGGTCTGGAAAAAAAGACTTTGGATTTATATTATAATTTTTGAAACAACCGGGTCTGGAAAAAAGACTTTGGATTTATATTATAATTTTTGAAACAACCGGGTCTGGAAAAAAAGACTTTGGACTTATATCACAATTTTTTTAAACAACCGGGTCTGGAAAAAAAGACTTTGGACTTTTATTATATTTTTTAAACAACCGGGTCTGGAAAAAAGACTTTGGATCTATATTATAATTTTTGAAACAACCGGGTCTGGAAGAAAGACTTTGGACTTGTACTTTGATGTTTTATTAACCCGGTCTGAAAAAAGACTTTGCACTTTTGTGCTATATGGACGCATTACTATAGGATTTTAGTTTAGAACGGATTCGCCAAAAATCCCTTCAAATTTATTACATTTGTGGGTAAAGTCATTATTACATTTGTGGGCGATCAAAAATTATTACATTTGTGGGTAAAGTGTTATTACATTTGTGGGCGTTATTACATTTGTGGGTAAAGTGTTATTACATTTGTGGGCGTTATTACATTTGTGGGTGCAACACACCCCCCCCTCTTTGGGGCGCTTTTCGACACTGAACTTGTGGTGCTGTATGGATATAAGGGGACATTGCTGGACATTTGCAATCAATCATTGATCAAAGATAGGCCACATAACTATTGACAACATCTATCTTAAAATTCACTGTAATAGACAACTGTGACTTATTTGTTTCTCATGACAGAGTACAGAATCAGTCTACAACATGCAAAAGATAGGAGATATCAAAGCTCAAGTAATATTATTCTCATGTTGTCTTGGAGACACGCCCACAAGAGGAAGGAGCTAATACTTATTCATGTACTTGGCTCCCCCATCTTGTACAATGGCCTGTACCTGTAACATGCAAGGTTAATGACCAGTCATTACCTGAAGGCTCTTCCGCTGGTTCAGCCGATGGCAAGCAACTTGTGTCAGGCTCCACTTTCGTTGACAGGGCACCCCCTCCAGGGGACATTTGAGATGATGATGTTGATGAGCTGCTCACTCTTCTGACTTTGGTACTGGCTCCTAGTGACATACGAGCAAGATAGATTGAATATATACGTAATAGCCAACATCACCACCACCACAAATGAAACAGCTATTACTATCACCCCTCCCCATCTCCCACCTTCCTCACGAATACTATCACACCCAAAACTGACATATCACAACAATCAATCCAAGATACCACAATCAATGATCAAACAAGCAACTGAAGGACACCACCATCAATTATTGCCATGGCCATCATCAGGCACCTATCCATGGAGGATTAGTCTATTGTTACTGGGGGTGCTGAGCACTGTCACAGCACCCCCAGTAACAATAGATAATCCTCTGTGGCCAGGTCCATGGCCATCATCGCCAATACACCCCCCAAAACACATCCCTAGAGTATTATTCGCATAAGAAATCAACCTCTCAAATATCATCACCATACCTACACCTCAACCATCCCCCCACCACCATCATCATTACATTATCGAGATCCCCACCCCCATTTCACCTGGCAGTAGAGGTTAGTGTCATGTGGCTTTACAGGGGCCTCCTTAAAATATATCTTTTCAGTTTTATCCAAACAAGTCTTACTCCAAAGTGACTTGCTAAGAGGGTGCGCGCGCGCGTGAGAGAGAGGTCGTATTTTTTGGTCCTCCGAGGAGCAAAAATCTCCTCTAAATTTCTTTATTTTTTGGTTTACTATTATTTCCAAATTTTGGCTTAGTATTATTTATTTTCTTTCTACTCACTTTTGGATTGATTTTCATTACCATATTGTCGAGGATTGACAAGATTTAAACCGATTTAATTTTGATTTCACATTGGCTTTTACAACATGACTGTGCAAGCCATCACTATGCAGGACTAGACATCTCCAGGCGGCCGGACGCGGGGTGGATGCCAGCACCGACGCGGCGTGGTGGCCCATCAAACTTTATTGCCCATTGCGTGCTGTACGATTGACATTCCAACATGGTTAAGCTTGCAATTACTGTAAGTAGTTTTTCCATTATTATCTTTGTCTTCACAACATTTGGACCCAGATTAAAGGGTAGGATAATAAGATATGCCGATCACCTGAAAATATTGGAAGCCAACAAAGACAAAGTCAAACATGGTATTTGTAATGATAGTGGTGGGTTGCAAGTACCGGTAGATCTGCTTGTACAAAGGCATATCCACAATCTTGCAGGTACGAATATTGGTTCTGTAGATTTGTGGAGACCCATTAGTAAACTTAAATGTAAACCACAAAGGATAACGATGTTGTATATTTGCTTCTTAGTCATGTTACAAGCAGGTGACTGTCAACCAAACCCAGGTCCCACTAGTCCAGTAGGGTCTGGGGTAAAGTTCCCTTGCATGATCTGTAATGTAGCTTGTCTTTGGGGTGAAAGAGCAATATGCTGTGATAGTTGCAATGAATGGTATCATGTCGATTGTATGAATATGGGGACCGAGTGCTATGAAACATTAGCACAACATAGTAATCTTTCATGGATATGTTGTAACTGTGGATTACCAAATTTTGCATCTAGCCTTTTTTCCTTTGAAACGAGAACGGTGGATACTTTTAATAGTTTCTCAAGTTTAAACCTAAATGATGATGATGATCGCAATATGAAGTCGCCATTAGCAACTTCATCACCTCAACATGCCGAACAAGGAAGGTTAAACTTTAAAGGGGTATCTAATGACATACCCAATACTAGATCTACTATTGATGATACTTCATCTACCAATAGTATAAGTACTAGTACTAGTGATGGCAAGCAAGAAAGCCCGCATGCAAGTTTCAATCCAAGCACTAAGGTTCATAAACAGAACCAGCAAAACAAAAGTTCAATGAAAGTGCTTGTAGTAAACTTCCAAAGCATACGAGGTAAAACTGCAGAACTCCATACATGTTTACAGCTTGAAAGTCCAGATTTGATCATCGGCACAGAAACATGGCTGAACGATTCAATTGGTAGTTATGAAATTTTTCCAAACACTTATAGTGTGTTTAGGAAGGACAGGCAACCAAATGCCAAAGGCACTTCGCATGGAGGAGTGCTGATAGCCGTTAAATCAAACATCATTTGTATCCCAAGGTTAGATCTAGAAACTTCAAACGAAAGTGTCTGGATTGAAATCAAAATTCAAGGATCCAAACCTATCCTTGTTGGTTCGTATTATCGCCCACCCAACACAAATAGAGATTACTTGAAGGGTCTGAGTGATTCCTTAAATATGATTAATCCTGACTTGTTCAGCAACATATGGTTAGGAGGTGATTTCAATCTTGGAGATGTAGATTGGGAAAATCAAACAGTACATACTGGTGGGCAAGTAACAATGGGCAAGGATCTCATTGACATAGCAAATGATAATGGGCTAGAACAGGTAGTGAGGGAACCCACTAGAGGTGAAAATATATTAGATCTATTCTTCACCAAAAACCCAACTCTAGTTGCTAAATCTTGTACAATCCCAGGCATTAGCGACCATGACGGAATACCAATGATACTTGTTGATACCTGCCCTTCTGTTACATCTCAGAAACCAAGAAAGGTATACTTGTATGGTAAAGCTAATATAACTGGTCTGAAAGAAGAAGTAGCAGAGATAGGGATGGATTTTCAAGGCAGTTCTAGTGACACTAGTGATGTAAATGCTTTGTGGATTGATTTGAAGGATAGATTACATAAGGCAGTTAACAACAATGTCCCCTCAAAAGTAATCGGGAAACAAAGAATTGCTCCTTGGATTAATTCATCCATTAAACGATTTCTTAGACGTAAACAAAGGGCATACAATAAAGCTAAGAAAAGCAAGAAGCCCGAAGATTGGGACAGATTTAAAGAGATAAGAAAACAGAGTAAGAAGGAAACCCGGAAAGCGCATCGGAGATATGTAATCGAAAAATGCACAGACTCTGCTAAAAAGTTTTGGAACTTCATAAAAACTCTTAGAAATGATGCATCAGGGTTTCCAGCCCTGAGGAACATTGAAACTGGTATGCTTGTAACAGATAACAAGCAAAAGGCCGAACTCTTGAATAAACAATACAAGCAACAATTCACCAAAGAGAGACTGATAGATTTCCCCACAGAAGGTGAAAGAAATATCCCAACCATGCCAGATATTAGAATAACTGTGGAAGGGGTTATCAAGCAACTCAAGAACCTCAATCCACATAAGGCAGCAGGACCAGATGATATATCCCCCTGGGTCCTCCAGACTGTAGCTCACGAAATAAGCCCAGCTCTTGCCATTGTCTTTCAACGATCATTTGAAACAGGAATAGTTCCCGAAGACTGGTTGTGTTCTAATATAACACCTATCTTTAAGAAAGGTGATAAGTCTCTTCCAGCAAATTACCGATCAATAAATCTTACATCAGTATGTAGTAAGGTATTCGAACATATCCTGTATTCTCAGATTATGTCTCACCTAGATACCCACAATATCCTGTTTGATCATCAGCATGGGTTTCGCAAGAATTACTCTTGTGAAACTCAACTGATATCAACAGTGCAGGATATTGCAAGTGAGTTAGATCAAAGACGCCAAGTGGATGTCATTATAATGGATTTCCAGAAAGCTTTTGACAAAGTCCCACATAGACGATTATTGCTTAAACTCTGGCGTTATGGTATAAGAGGTAAGACTCACAAATGGATTGAAGAATTTCTCACCAAACGTAAACAACGTGTAGTAGTAGAGGGTGAACATTCTGAATGGGTCAGGGTAGATTCTAGTGTGCCACAGGGTACAGTATCAGGCCCGTTAGACTTTCTGCTTTATATCAACGACCTCCCTGAAGGCTTAGAATCTCGCTGTCGTCTGTTTGCAGATGATTGCATATTATACAAAACAGTAACCTGCCCTAAAGATTCCGAGAGGTTACAGAGTGACCTTGATAAACTAACATCTTGGCAGAACAAATGGCAGATGGACTTTAATGCTCAAAAATGCTATGTCATGCGAATCTCTCATGCTAGAACCCCCCTGAAGTATAATTACACCTTGAATAACACCGTACTGGAAGAAACCAAAACCCATAAATACCTGGGTGTAGATATAAGTAATGATCTTTCATGGAATTTTCATGTAGACAGAGTCTGCTCCAAGGCAAACAGAATACTTGGTTTCCTGAGAAGGAACTTGCATTCTTGTCCATCACATGTCAAGGAAATGTCGTACAAGACAATGGTCAGACCAATACTTGACTATTGTTCATCAGTATGGGATCCGCATACTCAAACACTCATCAATAAATTAGAGCAAATCCAGAATAGGGCAGTTCGTTTTATCACCGGAAAGTATGAAAGAAAATGTAGTGTAACTGATATGAAGAAGACACTCAAAATAGAGTCTCTCCAACAGAGACGGAAAGCAAACCGAATGTCAATCTTCCAGCAGGCATTGTCGGGCCAGCTCGCCGTGCCGCTGCGATCCACCCTGCGCCCGGCCCAAAGGAACCTGCGTAATACCTCAACCACAAATAGCTTTATTCCGATTGCAACTAACAAAAACTGCTATAAGTTTTCTTTTATACCACGTTCTGTTGTTGACTGGAACAACTTGCCAAACTCAATCAAATCAATTCTCGACAAAGACAAATTCAAAGTAACAATCCAGAAGTACCTTAACCAAAATTAATACTAAGCATCGCCTCTCACCTCCGCGTAACGACCATCAGCGCACCCTAACCCTGCCCGTTTGACCCCTTTTAGGGGAGTTGGGCAGTATCCTGGAAGTAAGTAAGTAAGTAAGTAACTACACCACAGGTTTACTAACGGTGCTATCCAGAGGCTTTGCACCCTCCTAAAGGAAGGACATCCATTTGAGTTTTATTCACACCACGGGAGCATTTAATCAACATCGTCATTGATTTTTACTATTGTTATAAGCTAGTGTAAATCCATGCATCTGATTGGCTACGAGCAATTTATCCATGGAAATCACTGGCCAAACTTTTCATGAAACTCTCCTCGGCAATCCCCGTTTTCTAATATCACCATCACCACTAACCCTCCGCCATGACCATCCCCGCCACCACAGTCTCTTCTACCAAATCTGTTTCATCATGGCTGTCGCACCTGTTTTACCTGGCGGCTGCAGGTAGTGTCCCGTAGCTTTACACCATCCTACAGGAAAGATGTCCCTTGAGTTGATTTCACACCAGTAATCGAAGGCGCCCCTCCAACCATCAAACTGGACAAAGATGGTATTGTCCTTGACCTGCCCCACCGTGGCGGGGCAGATGAGGTGGGGATTCTTACGGTCTACGGCCTCCAGCTTCATGCCCACTTTGAACTCGTTGCCCTTGGGATCGGGTGGTTCCTGAGAGATGGGAAGAAAATTACATTGAAAGATCTCAAGGATCACTTCTGCTTCCCAATATTTTCCCCACCACATATATGTTTTGCCATCTAAATGCAAGATAAATAACATTAAAACTATCTATTACAGTATTTTTTTATTATCATCATTATATCACAAAACCAAAAGGGTCATTATCAATCATTGGTGAATAAATGACCTCTAAACTGCAAAGTACATTAATAATAACTTCTCATCCTTTACAAATAAAATATAATTGTTTAAAGGGAGGTGGGATGGAAATGTTCTTGCTTTATGTTTAAACAGAAAAATCCCTATATAAAAATTTGATTGGAAAGTTTCAATTTGTGGGAATAGTGAACCTACACATATTTTCAAGGACGCCACTTAGGCTGGATTTAAAAAAGTCTGAAAATCACCAAGAATAACCCGTTTCCTACTTAAAAAATGTTTTCTACGGTCAGAATAAGGTTAGAAACGTCTGAATTCAGACTTTATATCAAAAAGTGCCATCTCTGTATATTCACTGTTCAGTATAAATTTGTCAAAAAGCTCAAATAGCAGATACAAAATATTGATGTATGTTTGTAGAGTCAGAGTACTTACTGGTTTAAATGCTTGCGTTGGTGCAATGCTGGCATTGTTGAGTGTTCTTAATAGAAACATTGGCCAAGAAGAGGCATTCATTCTGAAACCTGCAAATGGATCATAAAAACTATATATTTACCAAGGGCATTTGAAACTATCATTATAGAGCAAAATGACTACATAGTACCGTAGATTAAATGTACAAACTATAATTATACTTTCCCCTTTCTCAATTTGCTCTGATCTTCTCATCCCTCTTCCTGATCAAGCCGACATAATTATTTCTAAAAAGTTTTTGCTTAATTCATAATAAAGAATGTTCACCCTATCCTCGTCCTGTACCTACTCATTTGTTACGAATCTAGCTCGCCTCTACATACATTGTACTCCTTAATATCCATATTAATTAATATTCATACATGTATTTTTAAGATTATCAAGACATTAACATTCAGGCATAGTGTAAATTCCTGGGACACAACAGAGCCTAAAATTCAAGACAAGACTCTTTATATATATATAAAAAAATGATAATAATTTTTGAAGGGGTACAAGCAGAAGTGTTAGATCGTTTGATGAAAGGAATTATTGGAAGTTTAATTGAACAAATTATGTTTCTAAATCCAAACAGTTACAATGGTAACATCACTTTTCTGTAAATCAACATCAAGGAAAGTTGTCAGATCTGAGAAATTGTCTAAAAAAACGTTGATGGAACACTCCCCTGAGCTGACTAAGGCTTAGAAGCGCAGCCATTGTCAACACACAATTGCTTTCACTTTCATTCTTTTGTCTCCTCAGAACTGGGTACAAATATTGCACTTTGGAAACGAAAATGCATTTTAAAGCCACATAAAGCTTGGTCAATGATAATGTAGCTGATCTACAAGATTGATCGTACACAACAAAGAATTAATCAATCAGATAAATAGTCCCAACATCATTCCTTACGCTTTATACTACTGGGCCCGGACCCTCTGAGACAAGTGTCAGTGACAGGCCTAAATTACTTTACATATGTGCAATAGAGTTTGATATGGTGGTGGAAAAAAGAAAAAGCTAAGCAAACAAGTGGAATGCCTCTGGCCGTCTCACCTGCATCACGCGGTTAAATATAGCAGCAGTGCTGACTTTGCATACTACTCTGACTCGCACAAGATGTTCAGTGATACATGGTTACTCTTATGTCCTCTTTTTATGAACTAGACCAATAAACTTACAGAGATATGATGGTTATTCAACAAAAAACCCCAACATGGCCAAAGTTCATTGACCTTACATGACCTTTGACCTTGATCATGTGACCTGAAACTCGAACAGGATGTTCAGTGATACTTGATTACTCTTATGTACAAGTTTCATGAATCAGATCCATAAACTTTCAAAGTTATGATGGTAATTCAACAGATACACCCAATTCGGCTAAAGTTCATTGACCTTTGACCTTGGACATGTGACCTGAAACACGCACAGGATGTTCAGTGATACTTGATTACTCTAATGTCCAAGTTTAACGAACTAGACCAATAAACTTTCAAAGTTATGATGGTAATTCAACAGATATCCCCGATTCGGCCAAAGTTCATTGACCCTAAATGACCTTTGACCTTAATCATGAGACCTGAAACTTGCACAAAATGTTCAGTGATGCTTGATTACTATTATGTCCAAGTTTCATGAATCAGATCCATAAACTTTCAAAGTTATGATGGGAATTCAACAGATATCCCCAATTCGGCCAAAGTTCATTGACCCTAAATGACCTTTGACCTTGATCATGTGACCTGAAACTTGCACAAAATGTTCAGTGATGCTTGATTACTATTATGTCCAAGTTTCATGAATCAGATCCATAAACTTTCAAAGTTATGATGGGAATTCAACAGATATCCCCAATTCGTCCAAAGTTCATTGACCCTAAATGACCTTTGACCTTGGTCATGTGACGTGAAACTCATGCAGGATGTTCATTGATACTTGATTAACCTTATGTCCAAGTTTCATGAACTAGGTCCATATATTTTCTAAGTTATGATGACATTTCAAAAACTTAACCTCAGGTTAAGATTGCGATGTTGATTCCTCCAACATGGTCTAAGTTCATTGACCCTAAATGACCTTTGACCTTGGTCATGTGACATGAAACTCTAATAGGATGTTCAGTAATACTTGATTAACCTTATGGCCAAGTTTTATTAACTAGGTCCATATACTTTCTAAGTTATGATGTCATTTCAAAAACTTAACCTCAGGTTAAGATTTGATGTTGACGCCGCCGCCGCCGCCGCCGTCGCCGCCGTCGCCGTCGGAAAAGCGGCGCCTATAGTCTCACTTGCTTCGCAGGTGAGACAAAAACCAAAAAAAACTATCCACATACCAAGAGGAGGTTGGAGCATGCCACCATTTTTCTCACAATGCCCGATCGGTCTGATGTCAGATGAGTCCACCAACCTCCAAAAGTCATTCTTGTTGTCGCTTCCATCCAGTCGGAGTCTCAACCGTGGCCCGATGAGACCGACTATGGTTGCAATGCAGGTCGAGGTCACATTGCGAGGATCGAGGGCTTCAAGTTTCATCCATAGGCCAAACTCGTTTGGTGGTGGTATTGGAGCCTGTTGTAATACCAATAATTACATGATGACAAACATGACCTGGGAGCAATTTCATAAAGCTATACCTGGAGTACCCCTTTAAAGATTGATTGTATTGTGTATTTAGCAGGCCTCTACAAAAATTTTTTTCGTCACTTGCCCTGTTGGGCAAGTGATGAAAAAATTTGCTTGCCCAATAGAAAAAACTGCTTGCCCAATTTTTCAAATAATTTTTTCATTATGACGGCACTACTCTTATTTTTATTAAGGTATACAAAATAACAATTGAGAATCATGTCCAGTATAAAAGAACACACATTGAAAAGGATATTTTCAGCAACGTAGGCCTGAGTCTTTACGTTTATTTTGGAGAAAAAAAATTCGATATTTGGGTATTTAAGGTTTTAAAAAACCCTTCAACAAAAGTTGCTAAAGTTTCATATTTTGCATCTTTAAATCCATGAAATGGCTACCTGCGTAACATATTTCCTTAGAATTGCTTTCATTTACCGTAGTTGGAAACTATAAAGAAAGCCAGTGAAAAATGTTCAGCTCTTTATTGACTCGGAAAAAATTATTTTATCATCAAAAGTGGAGTGGCTAAAATTTCACATTTTGCATCTTTAAATCCATGAAATGGTCATTTATTTTCCATATTTCCTTGATTTAAAAAAAAAAATTAGTTGGAAACCATCAAGTCTTTTCTTCATCATTTTATGATGTTCCATTCGGTCAATAATTTTTATCTACATGTTTTCACATGCTTCTTTTTTTTCTATTTTGAGGAATACCTGTTCACTTATTAATGAATTATTTAGTAACATTGTTTAATATTGTATGATTTTTAAGTAATTTTTTTCACTATGCTTAGAATCTTGGGTGTGTGTGTGTGCGTGTGTGAGGGTGTGTTTGTGCGGGTGTGAGTGTGAGTTGAACTTTGATATAAATGAATTCAATATCTAATTTCTACTTCGCCTATTCCAGTACAATAACCTGTACTCGGCCATGTAATAAAGGCCCACATACCCTAACTTTTCCTGAAGTTCTTTGAAAACGCAGACTTCTACGAAAATTGCATTTCTCTATGGGGGAGTCTAAATTTGGTGAGAATGTATTCATTAATAACTTAAATATACATGACAATGAAGAAATCATCAAACTTTATTGGAAGTTTTGAATAATATACCCGAAATGTAAACTCTGTCTGAAACAGAAAATCACCATCATTGAGGCCTTTACTGAGCGAATTGTCCCCCAGAGCTCTGGCAGAGAGACAGAGCTCAGACTGGCTAGCTAGTATGCGCACGTGTGTGAGCCTCCCGCCGGCCTTGTAAAATAGATGGAGCTTTGTTTGATGATTTATTGTCTGATATTTACCTCATCCCCTCAAAAAGGGAAACAAATGAATTTTAAGTCATAATCAACAAATACGGCAAGTTATTTTGGATGTTAATAGGCCGTTTTGAAAAGCAAAGCCGAATGACATGACAACTCACCAATGCGAGACTCTGTGATTTATTTCCTGTGTAATTCTAATTATTTTATCACAGAATTGTGATATCGGAAGGGGGGAAATGTGCATTAGAAATTGCACATGGTGGTAGTCATAATGGACCCCTATACTACATTCAACTGTTTCCCGGCCATTGCGTTGATTTTTTTCATACCTGGTACCATGTATGGAAATACGTGGTACAGAAAAAATAACGCAATTTCGGAATTTGAAACTGCGCTACTCGCTATTTTTTAAGGTTTATTAATGATTTTGAGTGTGGATTTTGGATGATTTATGGGAAAAACAAGGTACGGTACAGAAAAAAATCGCAACAACCACTTGCCCGATCGGGCAATTGACTTTGCGAGGTGCTTGCCCGCACGTCATTTTCACTTGCCCCGGGCAAGCGGGCAAGCGGGTTTGTCGCGCCCTGGTATTTAGTATGATCAATCGCAGATATCAGCCCTACAATCAATTGCTAAGCTTTATGTAATGAGCCCCAGTAATTTAATTGGCCAAACATGTAGATTTTTTTATTCATGAGCAGTATGTAAATGGTCATGATTTTGAGAAGAGGAAGAGGTTATCTTTAACCTATATTAAAAACGCCCCCCAGCTCTATGTATGCCTCAAGCATTTCAAAGGTACATTGTGTGTGTAATTCTTACTAATCAATGTCACTATAATCTTAATATATGATATTGCTCTTTAAGGCATTCTGACAGCAAGCCCTACATACATAGTATTCCATATTTTTCAGTTTTGAATGTAGAAATTAATTTCAATGAAATGTTCATTAAAATCATGTTGCGCTTGTCCAAGCAACAAATTTACATGAAAACTCTAACAATTCCTGCACACAAACAAAATATGAAACAGAATTGATGACATGGGAGAATACCCCAGGATTGGGGGTGACAAAACTAATTATCTATGTTGAGACATATCAATCAAATAAACACATTCAATAAAATTAAAGTTTACCAACATCTTTTTTAATTTCCAAGGTCAAAGATTCCTTTCAAAATTATACAATAATAAGATTGAATATAGATATGAGAAAAACAATATAAACAGAATTTAAACAATAGAACAATAAAAATGCCGCGATGAGTCGATGACAGATCTGCCTTTATGCTGAGTTTACAAATACTATTTTCTTTCATAGATGTATGCATATCATGATATTTACTAAATTTTCGTGGGTGTCTTCTTAGTTCCCAAGAAAGGATCATTATTTGTTCCTAAAGTCATTCATAAATTTTTAATACCTTTTTCTAAGACCCACCAGTGGGTCTTAGAAAAAGCTATCAAAACTTTAGTGGGTCTTAGAAAAAGCTATCAAAAATTTATGAACAAATAATGATCCTTCCTTGGGAACTATTAAAAAGGACACCCATGAAAATCTAGGAAATGTCAATTTAGATACAAGGGTCACAATTTTTTATTTGTAAAGTCACTTGTACATGTAAGTTACAAACAGCTTGAAACAACCACCAGGTAATAAATCTGATATAAATATAATTTCTTCATACCTGTTTGAAACATTCTGCTGGAGCACACGTTGCACCTGATTCTTTCAAATAGACATCCCAATCATAGGTCACTGTTAAAATGAATGAATGAATTAATTAATGAATCTTTATTTTGTTTCAAATCCGATAACAAACAACAACAACAGTAAATCAATGTGATACAAGCAAATAGCAAAGAACAAAAAGTAAATATTACAGGATACATGTACATAATACATGTACAGTGTACAGTGTACATGCAGTACTTTTTATATAATATACATGTACATGTAAGTAACACCCATGAGGATAGATGAATAGACAGAGATATTAACCATTAATTTGTATTAAGAATAATATGGTTAAAAATGTATCTGTGGTCTTGTGATGATGATGCTTCAACATTTTTTAAAATTATTTTTTAAGGAAATATCGAGAAAAAAAGCTGAGGTACAGTAATTTCACAAATATCAATGAAATCAAATATTCAATCTTTCAAGTGTGATTTCATTGAAAAAGCAATCAAAATTATTTTTTGCAAGATGCACAGATACTTTAATGAGAGTATGGATAAAGAATACACATGTACAAAAAGTAGGTTCTGCACAAATGTATTTTATGAATACTTTTCACTCATGTAGAGTAATTCTACTCAATACAGTTCACTGGCCTTGGTTTAAAGATGCATACTACAGTGTATATCCCTGTTTATTCTCAGAATGAAATCAGACCACAATATTACAATAGAGGTATGACCACATAATTTGATGAATTATATTCAATGCTGGCTAGCAATATGTACTGTATACATGTAATACACAGGCAAACAGCATGTGTATGTACATGGCTTTAATACAAGGGATATTTTTTAAGTAAACACTACATGTACATATGTATAATCATTCTAACTTCCTTCATGAATTCTTGGGACAGCAAATCATGTGTAATGTATTCTAACTGTTGAGTGTTGACCTCAATGTGGCACTTGCATACCATATTTTCCCTTTATAGGAAAAAAATCATAATGGTATGAATTTAAACCTGGAGGGGAAAAGGCAAGGATATGTTCAAAATAGAATATACAGTGCATATCAAAAAAAGGTTTACACTTTGAAAAAGCCCTGGGAATTAAAAAATATACAATATGTGGGTAATTTTTTACACACAGCTCAGTGTTAAGCAAATATCGTCTTGATAGCCTCGGTTTGTGGGGGAGTGGGTGGGGCGCAATGCACTCTTCGAAGTGTTTTGGGCAAGGAAAAAAGTTTAAAAAGGTAAGATATCTTCAAATCAATTTTACTAGCTAAATTCCACGTGTTCTACATGATTAAGGTCTACTTTTATTCGCATAGCTATTTCAAAGTTCTGTGCAAATCATTTTTCAGTAACTTTTCAACTAACTTTTCAAAAGTAAGTGGTGCTCACTCAAGCGGAAATATTTTTCGATAGTTATATCGTCATTTGCTTACATGGATCTGTACCAATGTTAAAATGTGGAAAAATCTTCAGGATATCAAAAATGTATAATTTTACAGGATTTTTTCAAAGTGTAAACTTTTTTTTGATACGCACTGTAGTTTATTTAGCTGGGGAGGTTGCATTTTTGATGTGCATGCATAAAAATGATGGTACATGTATGCATGTTTCCAGAGTACAGGAATTTTAAACCTTGAATTTATTGAAAGAACTTTACTGCCCAGTACAGTAGTGAACATAATTTATAAAGGACATGAAATACTACATTACATACTGTAGGCCTATAACATGTTCTGTTGGATAGATTTGGAACTTTTTTTTACATGAAAATCAATTTTGATCCAGTGCACAATCAAAATAAATATCTTGGGAATTTATTCTTTCTGATACCGGTATTCAAAACCATTTCTCAAGTAACTGCTGGTAACTTCAGCATGATCTTTGTTGATTTGTGAGATTTAAAATGTAAGAGCTCAAAGAGTCATTTCAGAGAAAATTAAAACATAGTCACAAAATGGCACTTCATATACATGTATGCATTTTAGATACAAAATCTCAACTCAGCCAGTTGGGAAAAAACTCCAATGGCCACTAAAATTTTGTAATATTCAAATATCTAGGTGAAAATCTATATTATTGACCCTAAACCAATAGTTCACATTTGATTTGCACATTGTAGTTTTTCAGCAAACCTCCATGAAAATAAGAAAATGCATGACAGCTATGTACATGTACACACTTTTGACATATCGGTAAAAAGAATTTGAGATAAGAGTGAAAAGATAGAAAATGATTTCCTGTTTGGGGATATATCAGTGCTCAGTGCAGACTTAAACCATCCAGGTGAATCGTAACATGACTCAACTATGAGTCATATTCATGTCATATAAAAGCATGCATGTCTAAGATAAATTACAAGCATTTTGGGAGAAATACAGTATTTTCATCAGAATGAAAAAGGGTCCTATTACTCCTTGTAATCTTTCCCATTAGTTAAGTTAAAAATAAAATATCCTACATGTAGGCCTATGTGAGACTGTGTAATTAGTTAGGAACTTAGGATGCAAAGAAATGGCACAAGGAAAATTTGGGTCCATTTTCAATGACAGTTGTTCCATTAAAGTGATCAGTCACAAATTTAAAAAAATCATTCAAGTGAGGTTCAATGTTGTACTTCAGGGAATAATTTTCCTTTTTCTGGTATCGCATTGCAATTTGCTCCACATTTTTGAAAGTCTGCTATGCATTTTGTATAGCATATTTTACATAGGACTGTACATTTCTTAGTTGAGAGCTTTTCTCCATAACCAAAAATGCTATTCAAATTTAAAAGCAAAATTATTACCTGTACGTCATGCATGTATAAGTTATCTTTATCAAATGCAAGTGAAGAAAATCATTTAAATCTGATTATATTTTAAACTTACTCTTTATTTCTACACTAGATAAATTAATAATGGCTACATGTATGTGACATCCACTGTACAAACATGTACCAGTACAGTGAAATTAATAAATTTTCAATTGCATTGAAAACAAGATGGTCAGAAAAGTCTACCCTACATGTATCTCCAAACAAGACAAAATTTTAGGCAAAAGAATGGTTATTCTTTCTGAGGACATTCTATCCCTTCTACCTCTAGGGACACCTGAACAAATGGAATAAGATTCGGTATAAGTACCACTGAATTATTAATGCAAGCACATGACTGTGTGATCCCCCAGTGGATATCAAATATTCAACGGCTGTGTGGTGACCAGCACTTCGCTTTGCATAACACAGGGAAGATGCTGTTTCAGTGGACAATTTATTATGCATTACATTATGTAAAGAAACTAAGTAAAGTGAATTTACATGTATTCATCATGCAATGTATAATTTCCACAGAAAATTCTAGACATGTATCTCATATAGATTTATGTGAAATTTCATATTGTCAACAAAACAAAATTATGGTTTATGTTCGCACACTTTGTTTATCTATGAATGATCAGAAATGTAAGCTACATACTGTATACTGTATGTAATGATTCTGTATTTATTTTTGGTAGGAAATCAATAAAAAAAGTTGTATTTGTATTAGAGTTATATATAATTCTAATCCTATATGTACATGCAAATTATTTTAAATGCGATAACCTTTATTTATCATCTCATTTTCCCAATGTTTACATACATGTAGCAGTTACATGATCTTTATTTTGCGTTTTTAATGAACAAATATTTGTGGCTAATATTTATGTAAAAAAAGGTTACATCAAACGTTAGAAATATATATGTTAATAATTACCTGGAATTTTACTTGCTTTTGCCATGGCGGATCGATGTGGTGAGAGTGTACTGTTTACTCAGTGGTTCTCTGCTATTTATAACATCTTCTAAAAACCCTTGCCCTCGATCAATTTCAAGTTACGTCAAAGCTCTGCAGACAAAATCAATGGGAGAGTGGTATTAGTGAACAACATGAAAAATAAAAAAGAAAAAATTATATGAAAGAATAACATGTATGTCAAAATTTACAAAATTAAATATGATAATGAATAAATCTATAGGTGGGGGAAGGGGTGGGGTAACATGGATTGTTCTCACTGTGACAGGGTTATAAATATTTTATGTTTATGCTACATGTATATTACTTTTTAAATTTAAAAAGTAATATAGCATAAACATAAAGTCTTCTACAGTACAGCTGTAGTGCCCCGCTAAATCAAGGGTTTGTGATGCTCGCTCCAAAAGAAAAAAACTGCTGATAATTTATCTTTTTTTAATCACATTTCAAAGTGCTATCAATTATGTCACATCACTTATATGGCTGTTTTTCAATCTAGAGAAATGTTGAGTGGGCGCTTCCTTCAAAGTCCATGTTAAGACATGAGGATCCGATGGTATGTTTGTACAATTACCCCAAGAATTGTAATTATTGTCCCCAACTCCCCCCCCCCCCCTCATCAGTAGAGCTTGGTGATACCATAGCTACAGTACATATACAATTTTCATTATTCATCTAGAAAATAAGTATCAGTATCAATGGTGCAATTTGCAAAATTCAAAGAAAACATCACAGGAAAAATAGTTATTATTATCCCGTCGCTTCAGAATCAATTCGACAAGAGTTCAAAACACATCAAATGATAAATCATTGACGCTAATAATCAAAATGAAGAGTAGCAGCTAGGGAATGAATAATATCTAGTGAGCTTCCATCAACATTCTCCATGTAAGCAATAGAAATTTGAGACAATGATATTTTATATACAACCATCACTGTTGAGACTGTATGGAGGTAGAGTCCCAGTGTGATTATGAGTCAAATCTCATGTTTTAAAGATCACTCATCGCCAGGCAATCATGAGTCATCCTGCAATATCCAGCAAGGATGGGGTATGCTACATGACTACATGTAATCAACACTCTCTTTGTAAAGTGATTTTAAAATGACCTGCGTGACCATGTACTAGGTCCCCTGCATGGAAAGCTGCCGAGTTGTACTGTGCTATAATATAGTCAGGTCCAGATTTGAGAAAAGTAGACTGCCTTAGGCAAATCGTGTTAATGCTGAATTGAGAAGTGTTTTAACATAATTTGAGGGCGCTGAGCCCAAATTTGCTGTTTGCCAACCTTGATTTTGATGTTAAAATCCTCAAATTGGCAAAAACAAAATGGCCGCCATTCTACACCCATTTTACTCTATTCTGACCCCCAAAACTTGTAGCAAAAATGCTTGTCAACGGTTTTTGGTACTATTTGATCTAAAAAATAACATACTAAAAATCCACCAAAATCCGTATCCGGGAAAGTGGTTATTTTCAAGATGGCGTCTAAGATGGCCGCCATTAACTGAAAATTAAAATAACCGGCACTTTATCTACCCTAGACACCTTTTCCGGTGCATACATGTATTCAATGGTGGAAGGCGAAAAAGGAAAGAGTAACATAAACATACAAGGGTACCTGAAAATCCAAGTTTGCGCAAAAATGGCTGCTATATGGCCTAAAAATTCATAATTCATCTTTTACGTATTTTAGTGTCTTTTATTTGGGTTGTATTCATTGGTGATTTTAAGGGTCACGAAGTAAACCAGGAAAAGTTACAAGGACAGTCAACAGTCCACTATATCCAAAAATCCAAGATGGCTTTCAAAATTGGAGTCTAAAATAGCTGTTGTTATCTAAAAACCCCCAAACCTGACAAAGTTTGTTTAATACCAGCCTTGGGCATATGATGTTGGTGTCTAACCCATGGTTTAATGGGTCAAGAAATACGTTGGGACAAGTAAAAAATCCAGGATGGTTTGCAAAAATGGAGTATAAAATGTCTGTCGTTAATTACAAACCGACAGTTTGTTTAATAACCGCCTGGAGAATATGATTTTTTAGTACATCGCATGGTTTAAAAGGTCAAGTATTAGATTGGGACAAGTTACAAGGACAGTTAGTGGTTCCATTATATCAAATTCAAAAGTAAAAAAATAAATAAATATGCTTACATGTATACTATATTTTACAAAACGTTTTTTTAAAAACTGGCTTGTAGTTTATGTGGTAAAGAACGTGTGTGCCAAATTTTGGCGCAAACGGCGCCCGAGATCAGAAGAGGGGCCATCTTACCCCCCCACTCCTTAATACATCTCAAATAGCCAAGTCCTTTTAGGGTTAACCCACTGATCTCTCCCCTACCTGGATGGGAACAATAACGCTGATTGGCCTATTCCGTGTTGAAGCACCGGAAGTTGGTACCTCCGCACGCCGAGTTCCCCCAAAAAAGCTAAAATCGGAGTAGAGTCTGGTACACGGCAATAGTGTCAATTCTTAATTATACTTACCAAATCACCTCTTATAACAGCACTTTTCAATGTGAATTTATACCTGATACAAAGTTTAAGATGTCGTCCTGTGCCACGTATAATTGCACTTATTGTGACGACCGTGGAAACAGAGAAAATGGGATTACTTTTCACAGATAAGACAAGCTGGTGAACTGCATAGTTGTAGACTTTATGTAGTCCCATGTGCTCAAATACATGTGTGGTAATTCTAAATTACCAGAGCAAGTTTCCAAAAGTTTAAAACTCCGGGGGGGGGGGGGGTTATCGATTGTTGTGATTTCTCTGGAAGCGTGATGAATTCAAACCATGATTCAAATAAATATTCAGTTTATTAATATTCACAAATGTCACCAAGTTTTATGAGTTTATCAATCATGTTTGGACAGAAGAATATCACGACTGAGACACGAAAATACTGACCGTGTATAGCATGTATTGTGAAACTTAAGTTAAGAATGAAAATCTGCCGTTTCGGAGGAGTTGAAAAAAAATATTTTTTGCAAAGCATAGATCCTGACTGAAATAGACTGATTTTGGGGACAAGGACTGGATCTACAAGGTACAGGTATTCTGAATATTATTTATCTTTTATTTGTGAAAGGACAATAAAATTTACAAGCTATAGGTACATGTACGGTATAGGACTAGGACTTTAGGGGGCTATGATGTAACTTGTGGCATGTGAATTTGTGATATTTCTCTGTGCCACTAGATCCAACAATAGATCAAATTATTTTTTCCAAGAACTCTTTTTTTTAAGTACGTAAAAAAGACATTAAGCTACAGAGACGGATTTACAGACTTCAGAAATTTCACAGAACTTATTTTGAGATGCCGAATGTCTTCAAAGAAAAAATGTCTTGGTGGAGCAAAAAATTTCTGGTTATCAACCAGAAATTTAGGGGGTGACGCAATAAAAATAATCTGACAAGCAAAAAAAGGTTATCAACCCAAAATTTAGGAAGGGATGCAAAACAAAAGAAATAATCTGACAAGCATCAAAAAAGGGTTATCAACCAGAATTTCAGGGCGGACCACAACGATTTTAGGGGGGATGCAGGAAAAAAATTGACAAGCAAAAAGAACCAAAAAAAAAGTTGTCAACATAAATTTTGGGGGGTCTGTCTCCCACCTAAAATTTAGGGGTACAGGACCCCCCCCCCCCCCGCTGCCTACAAGGTATATGAACAAACTGGGTAGAGGATAATTGAAGAGGGTCGATCGATGTGACAGAAGGAAAGAGAGAGAGAAGGTCAAGTCCACCTCAGAAAAATGTTGATTTGAATCAATAGAGAAAAATCAGACAAGCACAATGCTGAAAATTTCATTAAAATCGGATGTAAAATAAAAAGCTATGACATTTCAAAGTTTCGCTTATTAAAAAAAAAATAATAGTGATATGAACGAGCCAGTTACATCCAAATGAGAGAGTCAATGATTTTACTCACTATTTCTTTTGTGAAGTTATAGTTTGAATTATACAATATTTCAATTTTTACGAATTTGACGTTTAGGACCTCCTTGCCGGAAGCACAAAATGTTAAAATAATGGAATACCAACCGAGATGTGCATATAACTGTTTTGTGAAATGAAGCGAAACTTTAAAATGCCATAACTTTCATATTACATCCGATTTTGATGAAATTTTCAGGGTTATGCTTGTTGAATTTTTTTCTTTTTATTCAAATCAAGTTTTTGTTGGGTGGACTTGTTCTTTAAAGGGCGAGTCCACCTCATGAAAATGATTATTTGAATAGAGAGAAAAACACACAATAATCAGAAATAAAATATGAAAGTTATATTTTTAAAGTTTCACTTAAGCGATGAATTTTTCGCTGTTACACTTGTTTGATTTTTTTTTTTTGGGGGGGTGGGGTAGACTTAAATTAAAGGGGGTGGGGGTTCAAGCCCAGTGTTATAAGCCTTCATAACCTAGAAAGTCCTCGCCATATCGATCCTAAGATGGTTATTTGGAAAACCTCCAAAATACCCCTAGACAAGTCAAGGATTTCATCCATTCTTCCGTAGGTGAGAAAAACACCAACCCTTCAAAATTATGTTTCCGAATTGTATACTGGGAAAGTACCATGGTTTCAAGAAAATTGCGAATTCTGGCACCTTAAATATATGAAGTTTTGTATGAAAAGCAATGAGTGCTTCAGTGTGCAGACAGCTAGCGTATCGCTCGCAATGCACATGCTAATGGAGCGATCGCGTTCCTTTTGGGGGAACTGGTATGGCGGACAATAGAACTCGCTGGCTTCAAACAAAGGACCCTCCCCGCATATCCAGGTAGGGGAGAGATCAGTGGGTTAACCATGTACTAATTTTTTTTCCTTTTTAACACAAGTCAAAATTTTCTGCCTAGTCTTGCAATGGAAATGCTAGCTTAGTCCGGGCCTAGTGGTAGCCATTCATGAGTGCTTATCTCTGATTGGACAACAGCGCTGGCTCCGTTGCCAGTAGGGCATACATCGAGCAATGTCCTTGGCTTGGCCGGATTTCTTTTTCCACTCTTAACCCCGGACTTTCACTCTTAGCACCGCAATTGTTCGGTTTTTCTGCTATTTTGTACCATAGGTTGGGTTGACCCACTTTGCAAAATTCCTGTGTAAAAAGGAAATGAGCTAAGCTTAAACCCAATAGGTGGGGCTAAATTGCCGTTAAGCCCAAATACATGTATGGTGTAAATTTTTTTTGCTAACTAGTGGATAGCAAGGCGGTTCAGCTGATCTCTCCTGATATTGCGATCAATAAAATGCAATATGATCTTATGACCACTTGATGACCTTTGACTTTATAATCCTCATGAACACATGTATGGTAGTACCCACTTGTTATTTTGTACCCAGTGTAAACACAACTGATGCAGAAATAAAGAAATGAGAGCAATTTGAACAAACAAGTGGAATGCCTCTGGCCGTCTCACCTGCATCACGCGGTTCAATATACATGTAGCAGCAGTGCTGACTTTGAATACTACTCTAACTCGCACAAGATGTTCAGTGATACATGGTTACTCTTATGTCCACTTTTTATGAACTAGACCAATAAACTTACAGAGATATGATGGTTATTCAACAAAAAAACCCAACATGGCCAAAGTTCATTGACCTTACATGACCTTTGACCTTGATCATGTGACCTGAAACTCGAACAGGATGTTCAGTGATACTTCATTACTCTTATGTACAAGTTTCATGAATCAGATCCATAAACTTTCAAAGTTATGATGGTAATTTAACAGATACACCCAATTCGGCCAAAGTTCATTGACCTTTGACCTTGGCCATGTGACCTGAAACGCGCACAGGATGTTCAATGATTCTTGATTACTCTAATGTCCAAGTTTAATGAACTAGACCAATAAACTTTCAAAGTTATGATGGTAATTCAACAGATACCCCCGATTCGGCCAAAGTTCATTGACCCTAAATGACCTTTGACCTTAATCATGAGACCTCAAACTTGCACAAAATTTTCAGTGATGCTTGATTACTATTATGTCCAAGTTTCATGAATCAGATCCATAAACTTTCAAAGTTATGAGGGGAAATCAACAGATATCCCCAATTTGGCCAAAGTTCATTGACCCTAAATGACCTTTGACCTTGGTCATGTGACATGAACCTCATGTAGGATGTTCAGTGATACTTGATTAACCTTATGTCCAAGTTTCATGAACTAGGTCCATATATTTTCTAAGTTATGATGACATTTCAAAAACTTAACCTCGGGTTAAGATTTCGATGTTGATTCCTCCAACATGGTCTAAGTTTATTGACCCTAAATGACCTTTGACCTTGGTCATGTGACATGAAACTCTAATAGGATGTTCAGTAATACTTGATTAACCTTATGGCCAAGTTTTATTAACCAGGTCCATATACTTTCTAAGTTATGACGTCATTTCAAAACTTTAAACTCAGGTTAAGATTTGATGTTGACGCCGCCGCCGCCGTCGGAAAAGCGGCGCCTATAGTCTCACTTTGCTTCGCAGGTGAGACAAAAATTGACCTTTTGACCCCTAGATGGCATTTGGCCCCTTCATCTTCAACACACTTGTGGTAATACACAAGGATCATCTACATGTACCTCATGTAAGCACGATTGATGCAAAACTAAACGAATCGGAGCAATTTGAACAAAAACTTGACCTTTTGGGCCTATCTGACCATTGACCCCATCATCCTCAACTAATCAAGGATCATTTGAACCAAGTGTGACCAAATTGATGCAGAAATAATGGAGTGAGAGCAAGGTGAACAAAAACTTCAAACAAGGATGGACATGACCTCATATCATTTGACCTTTTGACCCTTAGATGACCTTTGCCCCTATCCATCAACCACATGGACATACATGTGTTACTACATATACATTGTACTTTAGGAATACATGTATACCAAATGTTCATGTAATTTATGCAGAAATAAAAACAAGTTGAACGCCTCTGGCTGTCTTGCCTGCATTACACCATTCAATATACATGTAGCAACAGTGCAGACTTTGAAAACAGCTATTGAATAATTATTCACAAAAGAAAACCGTATGATAATGAAATACTACATGTTTATGTCCATTGACCCAACATGACCTTTGATCATAATCATGTGACCTAAGACATGTGCAAAACATACTTGATATGTCTATGTTTCATGAACTACAGACATGTACATGTGCAGATCCATAAACTTTCAGTTATGATGCCAATGCAACAAATACCCCCAATACAGCCAAAGTTTATTGACCTTAAATGACATCTTGGTCAGGGATACATGGTTTCTATTATGTCCAAGTTTCATGAACTAGATCCATAAATGTTTAGAAAAATGACAATTCTACAAAAAACCCAGTTCATTATCAAAGTTCATTGATCCTAAATGACCTTTGACCTTGGTCATATGACCTGAAACTCGCACAGGATGTTCAGCGATACTTAATTGTTCTTATGTCCTAAGTTTCATGAACTAGAACCATACAATTTCAAAGTTATGATGACAATTTCACAAATACCCAAAACATGGTCAAATTGACCTTTGACCTTGGTAATGTTACCTGGAACTCAGGTAGGATCTTCAGTAATACACAATTACCCTTATGTATAAGTTTCATGAACAAGCTCCAAATACTTTAAGTTATGATGACATTTCAAAAACTAATAACCTTTGTTAAGATTTCAATACTGATTCCCCAAACATGGTCTAAGTTCATTGACCCTAAATGACCTTTGTCATGTGACCTGAAACTCAGGCAGGATGTTCAGTAATATGAAATACTTGACAAACCTCATGTCCAAGTTTCATGAACTAGGTCCATATACTTTCTAAGTAATGAGATTTCAAAAACTTAACCTTGGTTAAGATTTCAATATTGACACCGCCGCTGTCGGAAAAGTGGTGCCTAGTCTCGCTCTGCTATGCAGGCGAGACAAAAACAAGAGCAAGTTCAACAAAAACTAGACCTTTTGACACCTAGATGATCTTTGACCCCATCATTCTCAAGGACAGAAATGCAGTATTATTCAAGGATCATTCAAACAATGTGTGATGAAAGAATTCATGCAGTCTGTTATAGACCTTCATCCATAGAATTGAGGTGGGTGCATGATTTCTTTTTTTTCTTTGATTTTGAGTATTTTTGGTACCCCAACCTCGAAGGTTCCCATGTTTAATTTGTTATAACTGTGGCAGCAGCCTATAGCTACCTTCTGGGGCCCGTTTCATGACGAGATGAGCGATATGTAGGAATGTCCTAGGACCATTCTTCCAAGATAGGAAGATTGGCGACAAATCAGCGCTTTCCGTTTCACAAGGCAATTCTGTCTACCAAGCCATGACATCGTTTGATATCGATAGTTTTGTAAAAGTAATAGTCTTCATCGTCACCTGAACCTTTTATTTCGGAATGACGACTTTTCATAAAATCATGTTTTTCAATAAATGGACATCAAATAATATTTTATTTATTACTGATTGCAGAATTGATGTATGTAGCTTACTTTATGAGGTAACAAGTGTGTCACTAAGTCGAGCACATATTAAGCCCGCCTGTAACACGGAAAATAGAGTTATTGGTTAAGCAAGAAAAGTGGAAGGTGGCGACTTCAGCTTTAAAATTCTGACCTCAAAATCAATAAAATTGCTGGGATCTATGCTAGAATCATATACACCAAATTATATGAGCCTAAGTTCAACTAAGTTATCGCGTTAACAAGGACTTCAGAATGGTAAGATGAAAACATGTCAGTGTGACCTTGACCTTTTGACCTCAAAATAGATGGGCCTCCTGGGATCCATGCTACACACCAATACCGTGTTTACACATTGACTCGGCTCGGGTGTTGAATCCGCGAGCCGGGTTGAACACTGCGAAGAAGGGATCAGAGATCGCGTTTATACGTACATATAAAAAGGAGAGTTCAACACGGCTCGCGGATCTCGAACGGAAGAAGAATTATGACGTCGCAAATTAAACGCGGGAAATTCACCGCCGGAATCGAATCTTGTCCGTGCGTACAACAACAATGCCAAAAGTGAAAGCGCGCGCAGTGACCTGGTCAAGAGAGTTCGATACGGCTTTCTGTTTACACACGAAAAAATTGCCGAGTCTGACTCGGCTCGCGGGTTGAAACCTACGATTTTGGAGGATCGAAAAAGCCGTGTTCGACACGGCTCGCGGATCACACTGATCGCGTTTACACAGCATAAAATTGCCGTGTTGAGCACGGCTCGCGTGTCGAACCCCCGAGCCGTGTCACTGTGTAAACACGGTATAAATTATGAGCCTAGGTTAAGTTAACAGAAGTTATCGTGAACACAATGGCTGCAGAAGGGTAAGATGAAAATGTCACTGTGACCTTGAATGAAGAGGCACATTTTAAATCGTAGGGTAGGCCCCTTTCGGCCCCTATGTCATGTTAAAGCAATAATTTCGTTGAAATATCCAGGAAAGGTGTCTCTAAAGGACACTGTGTTCTAAACTAAATAAGGGAAATAATGAAAATTTCAATTTTATTTTTAGTAAGTTATGTTTATCAAATTTTTTCTCGTTTTACCTCATAAAGTAAGCTCCATACATCAATTCTACAATCAGTAATACTAATAAATAAAACTTTATTTGATCTCCATTTATTGAAATATTATGAAAAGTCATCATTCCAAAATAAGGTTCAGGTGACGATGAATTGAAGACTAAACATTTTTCCGATACTATCGATATCAAACAATGTCGTGGACTTGGAGGAAACAATTGCCTTCGTGAAACAGAAAGCGCTGATTTGACGCCAATCTTCCTATCTCAGACTCGGAAGAATGGTCCCAGCCTTTCTTACAGCTACGTATCGCTCATCTCGTCATGCATTGATGCAACAGGCCACCTAACCCAGGGAGCGCCGGACCGCGAAGTTCGCGGTCCGGTGCCCAGGAGCTTACCGTGTATTTACCCATACTAACGGGACAAGGGTAGATTATGGTCAAAATATCTAGCAAGATAAATTGTGAAAAGAGAAATTATACACTTACCACGATTATATGGATGAAGGTCTAACGAGTGGTAGAATTCTGACGTCGAAGCACAGACTGGAACCTCAAAAAACGAAAAGTTCTCTCCTTCTGCCCTAGTCTCGATCGGCCATTTTTTATGATTCATAACAAAAATGGCCGATCGAGACTGGGGAGGAGAGAACTTTTCGATTTTTTGAGGTTCCAGTCTGTACTTCGACGTCAGACTCAGAATTCTACCACTTGTTAGACCTTCATCCATATAATAGTGGTAAGTGCATAATTTCTCTTTAAACAATTTATCTTGCTAGATATTTTGACCATAATCTACCCTTGTCTCGTTAGTATGGGTAAATACACGGTAAGCTCCTGGGCGTCGGCCCGCATAGTGGGCCGGCGCACAGTGGGCCGGGGTGAAACAAAAGTGCGCCAAAAGTCATTTTGGGCAATTTCAGATTTTTAATTTTTGTCATGCCCAGCTGAAAGACAACACTTTGAAGAATGCTTCAGCAAAATATTTCATTCCGGAATTTGCATAAAGGTTGTTAATTTCCTACCTCAAATCGTAAAATGTGACATTTTGCGAAATGTCGCGTATATGACAACCTAGTTGAAACACAGGCCATTTCACAGGAAATTTTTCATGTAGGAATCTGAATTGGCTCCCACATAATCCTGATATATATTCTATTTTTGTGTGGAAAGGTTCAAAGTAGATAAAAGACACCTTTCAGGAGGTTTATAGGATGATTATTCCTCAAAATAGGCTGAAAATCCTTTTTTTTTTCATTTACATTAGAAACGTTTAGATTTCCGTGGATTTCCGTCTCAATTCTATAAGCATCATTTTTCCTGATGTCTAAGCTTTAAGTCGATACCAAATTTAGCTGCCCGTTTTTGCCCGTTTTCATGATAGAGCCGATTTTACTTGAGACAACACCCCAAAAACCTGTTCAAAAACGGTCATTTTTATACCGCACAGTCATCGTAGCGCCACGTATGGGTGAACATTGCCGTTCGCTTTTGCACGGCGAGGACGATTCCCGTTCCATTCCATGAAAATGAAATGAATTCCGGGCATACTGTAAACAAAATAAAGGTTGCTGATGCAAATAAGGGCTAAACCCACAACTCTTCCAGAGATAAAACTTACTTGTAGAATAATTTCAGCCAAAACACTCCTCATCGTGATACATTCGTGGTGTTATATACATGTACTCTGCGTTTTACAGAAGTCAACACAGCTTGATAAAGCACGGTTTATATTTTTTTTTATGAATCTAATTAATGATCATTTTGATGCCATCAAACTATTTTCGGCAACTTTTTAGGCATGTGAGAAGCATAAACCAACATTTAATCTGGTTAATCTTAAAGTAGCACACAACACAAAGTTTGTATACTACACATTGTTTAGAGTAATTTGTCTTTTCACAGCTAGGTTTTAAGTAGACCAAAAGCTTCAGTCTCTGTATTTTGGTTGTTCCGCTGAACTACGTTAGCTCTACTCACCAATACATAGACTGAAGAGCTTGGAGGCCCGTACGTACAGACAACGTATAGTGAACTAACGTTTTATAGGTCGCGATTTAAAACTGTTTTTTTAAGCGAAATTTGCAGTTTCGTGGTTTTCATTATCAGGTAAATATAAGTACATTGCATACCTTGGACCGGAGTTATTGATAAAAATCCTCCGGATGATCCAGACACCTTTCATCTAAGACATTTTCACCGGAGCTGACGGTTTTTCTCGCAAGTTGCCATCTTGAATGACGTCAGTATCGTTAATATCTCGATATATCGAATGTTGTCTGCTACCTGTGATCGTAGCAGTTTAGCTCGCATGTGGAGCAGATCGCATTATAATTAATATCGAAAGCAATATCGATATCACATTCAAAATTGTCGATGCACTCTCCGTTCGTTTGTTATTTTGGCTGCTATTTTGGAAGTGATTCTGGCGTCCAAGTCGCAAGAAAACATCGGTAAAGTACCATTTTCATACTTTTTGATATATATTTTGTCATTTTTACATTTATTAGATATTATAAATTGATATCTTGTAGGCCTAGTTGATAAATCCTCAGAGTCTAACTTCGATGTGTAATATAGCCCCAAAGTTTGGACTCTGGATTGACAAAAGTGCTGGTGTTATACATGTTATAACAAATGGGAGCCCACACGGACACTTTACCGTCTGTGAATGGGGATGATAGTAAAATGTCAGAAATTGTTGAATAAATCCCCAGAAACGACGGTTATTCCTGTCTAGGTTTTAAGTACTAGTAGCCAATCAAAATTTGGTATCAAGGTGACGTCATATCGGATTTAAATTATGTTCAGTCGATTCTACACCCAAAATTGGCGCTAATGCAGTTTCGCACCGGCCGGTTACCATCATACCTCATCACCAATATTTGTTCCCAAATGTCATGACAAGTCTCTCAGTCACATTTCGATGTCAATATATCCATCACTTTTCAAAATATCGTGATCGGGAATGGCTGTATTTCGGCTTCGATCTCAACGTCGTTGATCGACACGGCGTAGACATCGCTTCGCAGATCGCTTGGATTCACCTTGCACCGTAATGTTGATATGAACTGAAGTTAGCAACCAAATCATGCGAAAATGTGGCGAACAAACTGCCAGCATGCCGCATGCGAATCTATGTTCGCATGATTTGGTTGCTAACTTCAGTTCATATCAACATTACGGTGCACGGTGAATCCAAGCGATCCACGAGAAGCGATGTCGATCAACGACGTTGAGATCGAAGCCGAAATACAGCCATTCCCGATCACAATATTTTGAAAAGTGGTGGATATATTGACATCGAAATGTGACTGAGAGATTTGTCATGACATTTGGTAACATTACAAGTATTGGTGATTAGGTGTGCTGGTAATCGGCCGGTGCGAAACTGCAGCCATTAGCGCCCCCAAAATTACCCAAAATCAACAAGACAACATGTTAAAGTAAAAATCTAACACAGAATATAATTTTTGCGCACTTTCAACTCATTCTGGCCCACTGTGCGGCGCTCCCTGGGCCTGGGTTACACTTACACTACAGGCCACCATGTCCATGACCATGGTCAACAGGCGCAGGCCCCGGGGCTCCGCGCCGCGGGCTGGAGCTCTCTGGTCTGGCCTGGGTTACATCTCCACCGGGAAGCGCCCGGCTGCCCACGACATACCCGCTCGATCAGTTCAGCCGTAGCTCTCGTCTTACCCTCTCACTCTCACTCAGTCCTGCGCCTGCTTCTACTCAAGTTCCACAATATCGCGCCTCTGTAATCACACCATTAGACAACCACTGAACTTATACATGATCTATATTGCTTTAAGGATTAATAATTCTCAATTGCATATTTACAAAATTACAAAATATAAAGGATTCGCATCAGAAAAACAAATTCTTACCGCTTTTCCGTGATTATCGTGTTGCACTAGAGCAGGTAGCAGCTAAAATTGATAAATTGACACCGCACGGCTGTCTTGGTGACCGGTGATTGGCCATGGAATAATCTATTTTTACAAGAGGGGATAAATATGACATTCAACACCCGCTGGACAAACGAAAATTAATGAAATAGGACTTGTCTGTTTCAGAAAATGCATACAGTAACTGAAATACTCTGAAAATTTTAAATATGAATAACTACAAACCCATTTTTGCATCTAATTTAGTATAATATGGAGGGCTTTTTAACTCAATTTAATAATATTTTTCCAATAGTTGTTTTAAACCCTTTAAAGGTGTTATTCGAACAGTCCAAAAAACAACGCACGGGAATTTGCACGTGTAATTAAACTAAGGACCAAGCTGAGACTGGAATCAACCGAATAAATTAGATATTTTATATATATTATACATATTCAGCTGCTTTGCGACTGGACTGTTCGTGGGGATTGAAGCTTTTGGACTAAGAAATGGGTGAGAATTCATTTTGTTTTGTTATGAAATTGTTTGTTTACCTTGTTGTTTAAACGATCTCTTTTACCATTTTGTCGTGTGTGGTCCCGCGTGTTATAAATGGTGTTTCTGATGTTCTCTTATCCATCAACTTGATGGTGCACAATGCACAAATGGATGGATTACAATTTACATCATACTGCATTTTGTGCTGATTTCAGATAAAAGCTCAGGAAGAAAATGCATGATCGTGATGGATGTAGATCAAGTCTTAGTCTAGGGAGGCAGCGCGGCCGCGGCGTAACTCAGTCGGTTAGACTAGAGCGCATTTTTCGGGTAAGAACGATTATAATAGGCATTTATATAGCACCATCTATCTAGAAATATTCTATTCCGAGGCGCGTTATTATTATTATTACCCCGGCTTTAGCTCGAGCTGCCTCTCAGCGCTCATGCATTCAAGGAATTAATCCTGCCGGGTACCCATTCACCACTCCTAGTACCAATGAGGTCCAAACATTAACATGTATGGACCTCATAGGCGACATTACCCAAAAATATGGGTTAGACAATGCTGTTCTGATTTCCAACCCAAGACTTTGGTAAATGTACGCCTTAATACAAATTGGAGTTACGTGATATGACTTTCATTTGTTGGGGAGACATTAAAAGTATTAATTAAGTAGTTCAAATTAAAATATATTATCATTAAACTTACATTTCAGGCCCTTTTTGTTGATTTTCGGTGAGCGTTCCACACAGCTGCGACGAGTGATCAACTCCGAAGTGATACGCGAACTGGTCAGCTGATCGGTCAGGTGATCGGTAGATTATCTTTTTGTCAGACGTTCATAATTTATGTAAAGCGTATCAATCTTCAGGATCTTGATTCCAAAGTATCAGTATTGCAGATAAATGTCATTATTGATTGGAATCAGTGGCGGATCGGGGGTGGTGGGGGTGGGGGTGAGCATTTCTGCCCGATCCCCCTATTGAGATTTGTAGTAAATATTTTGGAATTAAATACGTTGTTCATACTAGTTATGCGACCCCTCCCTTATAATGATCACAGCATTATTTGTAATGGGGATATTTCGTTCATAATTATTCTTGTCTCTTCTTTCTCCTTTTTAGCCTTTTTTTGCTTGTTAAAACCTTTTTTCCTTTTTTTTTTGGGGGGGGGGGCTCGCCAAATTTTACGTGGGTCAAAATTACCTTCATTTTTTTAGTGACAATCTTTTTTTCATTTGTCCAGTTCTACGCGAGACAAAATTACCTTCGATCATTATTATAGTTAAAAACTTTTTTTTTATTTTTTATTTATTTATTTATTTTTTTTTTTTGGGGGGGAGGTTGCCAAATATCACGCGAAAGTTTGTCAGCTTTTACTGTTTTATTCGACTTATAATCAAATATTAAATGGGGCTTACCACAGTTTTTTTTAAAGTCAATTCATAAGAATATTCCTCCTCGGGATTTGAGCTTTCTTTCATGAAATATCAATTTTTTTCATGATTACCAAAAATACTTAAAATTTTTTATCGGTGTATGCCTATAAAGCTTTAGCTCATGCGTTGCACCTGCCATATTTCAATGCTGATCAACTTTATGCTTTTAATGAATTCCTAAAAACAATAAATTCTCAGATCATCAATTTTGTCGCAATCGAATAATTCGATTGCGTCTCTCTATCAGTTTTGAATATTCATAAAAATATCAGCTCGTGCTTTTTGCTCATAATATTTTGATTAGTAAATTCTTCTCTTATATAATCGAGTCGGATAGATAGATAGATAACTAGAGAGAGAGAGTTGGGGGGGGGCCCTCAGCTACTTGTCCTCGCTTATTTGTTATTATGCTCATGTTGTGAGAGCTTTGTGTTTTCACATTTTTTTCTTTTTCAACCTTTTTATTGTCTCGGAGCTTCCCTCTATTTCTTTACACTATATTATAATGTAGTCCTGTTTCAATCATTGGCGGCGGAAGCCCCAAATTTTAGGAGGGGACAACCTAAAAAATTTTGACAAGCAAAAAAAAGGCTCTCAACCCAAACATTTTAGGGGGGACGTAGGAAAATAAATTGACAAGCAAAAAAAAAAGGTCAACAACAAATTTAGGGGGGAACGTCCCCGCTTCCGCCGCCTATGGTTTCAATTCTTTTTTTGTTCTCATTTCAATGAAAACATCATTATTAAACTGACGTACATGTAGAAGACTTTATTACGAAATTTTGACATTGTTTTGTTTCATTTGTTTGGCTTTCTTTTTTTCTTCTCCTCATCTTCTTTTTCTTCTTACTTTTTCCCTTTCCTTATTTTCTCTTCAGTATTTCATTCAGGTATCCGCCAATTTATACAACACCAAGCATATAGAGGCGGATAATCAGTGAGGGAGCATGACGGTGTGCCGCTCTAAAAAAAAGGAGGAATATTGGAAGAAAAAAAAAGAAGAAGGGATGGGGAAAAAATAAAGAAAAAAAAGATGATGATGGCAATGACGATGATGAAAATTATCTTGGTGATGATGATGGTTGTGGTGACGGTTGTGGTGATGATGATGGTGATGCTAATGATAGTGGTGATGATGATGATGACGCCTGTAATTTTGTTATTTTGTCTTTGAAAAAATTAAGTAGTGCAAAGTTGAATTCATTTAAAGTTTATTATGAAAATAGCAGAAAAAAAATTGGTATGCGTTCGAGGAAAATCCATCCCCCACCAATCTTTTTCAAAGGTAAGATTTTTTTTTTGCCCGGGGGGGGGGGCCACTTCCATTCACGAGTGGATACCATGCGCGACCATGGGGTCTCGAAAAGCACCCTAAACACGTAATTTCCATATTCTGAAAATGCACCCCTTAACAAGTATTGGCGTGTGAAACCCTACCCTTAACAAGTATTGGAAACAAAACGATACTCTTGGCAAATATTCCCTGAAATGAACCCCTAAACAAGTACAGGAATGTTTTATTGTTACGGGTCCTTCCCTTCGGTCGTCGGCTTTACCTTATTTGGTTTAGTACGACCCCACCTTCTACACCTCGCGCAAATCGGACTCTAAACACGAAGTGTTGGAGCAAAAAGGACATCCTTTATAAAACATTTTGATTTTGTTTTATCATCCCCGCAAATTAGACCCTAAACACGACGGTTTTCCTAGCGAATTAATAGATACCCTTTTTTCGTTATTTTTGTGTTTTTGACACCCTTATCACGTTACGTAGGTAACGTGCCCTATCGTGAAAAGGACATCCTTTTTACGTTTTTTTTTGGTCGTGCATGGTATCCACTCGTCAATGTAAGTGCCCCCCCCCCCCCGGCCCCCCGGGTTTTTTTGTGATGGCGTAGGCCTTTGCAAGCAGCTATTATTATGGTAAAAAAGTTAATGAAATGTCAAGAAATACAGGATAATGATTTTTATGGTACATTTTAGTAGGCCTATACTTGTTATCAAAAAGAAAAAAGTGGGTCGTTACGGACCATTAAAAATGGGAAATTTGGGCATTTTATATTTAGGATAGAGCAACTGCTCGTTATAGATGTCACAATAAATCAAGCATTCTAAATTCTATCAACTCCATTTTTTGTCAAATAACACCTTCATCGATATTTTGAAATGATTTTTCTCATATTTTCATCATCTTTTTATCAGGGTGAAATTCCCCTTTAATTTACAAAACAGATTCGCAAACAATATCAAGAGTAGTGGGAGGCAAGGGTGGAAATCTAAGGTAGGGGACCAGGGGCTGGAAAACAGGCAAAAAAAAAACAAAAACAAACTAACATAACAAAAAAAAAGGAAGGTTTATCACCCCCAAAAGAAGGTCGTCTCGTCCAAAATACATGTTTTACTTCGATTTAAATGATGTAGGCCTATTTCTTTCCATCATATATAAAAGAACAAAAATAGTAGGGGGACATTTGATAATGTGCCCCTACTATTTTGGGTTAGGGGGAAGTGTCCCCCTGGGATTTGCGCCCATGTGGGTGGGGGGTGCTGCACCTCCTTTCGGAATCATTATGGAACAGTGTGAATAGTCGCTGTGATTTCGATCTCATACCTATAAAAAAAATAGAACAAAAGAACGCCTTGACCACAGGCCAAAATGCCTAACAATTTTTCCGCGGCATTAACAACTCTCGTAAGGGGCGCTCCATTTATAAATAGAGTTGCATGTGTAGCTGTCTATGGCAACAGAATCCATCGCAGAATTGAAGCCAGAAGCGTGGGAATTTGGCAGAAAATTCAAGAAAAGAACCGGTGAGTACCGATTTAAGAGTAATTATATATTCATTAACATTTATTGAATCATAAGAATAAAGATTTTTTACGGAAAGAAAGCTTAGTTCTAAGCTAGGGCTGCCCAAATGCGCGTGAGTGGAGTCTCAGTTTCTTAACACGGGTAAGTATTGCGGTGTCGCCTAGAGTGCCCATTCACCTCACCTGGGTCGAGTGCAGCACAATGTGGATAAATTTCTTGCTGAAGGAAATTACGCCTTGGCTGGGATTCGAACCCACGACCCTCTGTTTCAAAGTCAGAAGACTTATCCACTGGGCCACAACGCTCCTATAATCTATAAGTATAATTCATTCGTTCATTCGTAGATGACTAGATCTCAACGTGAAGGGTTCGAGTCCCGCTCATGCCCAAACCCGTCTAACAAAAAAATATGCTATAGTAATGTAAATCGGATCAAAAATAAGATCGAAAATCGAATCGGCGATGTTTAAAAACAAAGGAATACATTAAAATTTTGTTCGCGGTCGCGCGCATCTCCCTGACAAAGTCAAAAAGACGAATGCATTGGAATGGAAGTCGCCAACATGCGCGATCGTTTGGAACATGTTTTAAAGGGTTTTGCTTTGTTATTAAAATAAACAGAGTGATTGTTATTAGAAAGATAAACGAAAGACGCATCTTCCGTGCAAAGGCGCAAAGGAAAATATTTCTCATAGATCACAGGTTAATGAACGATCGGCGGTAGGCCTGAGTCATCACGGGTTTTCCTCAAACCGGGTTTGAGTGGGAAAAAACGGGCGGGGACCGGGTACCCGAAAAATTGAAATCATATTTCTTTGAAACTTTGACTGCTGTTATTTTCATGCCATTGAGGCGCATGGCGCTGCCTGTATGAGAACCGATGATACGCGGGGGAAGCAAGCGCCGAGAAAGCGATGATTCGGACAAGATTTAACTTTTAAAAAAAGTTAAGCAAAATTCAACTATTCCTATTTTTTAATATGAAATATTAAATCACACACAAAAAAACATCCCAGCAGCTTACATTTTTCTTGTCATGTTCGATCTTGCCTGGCAATGCCTGCTTCCGACGCGATATCAACGATCTTGGTTATGCATAATCCCAATAAACTCAAACAAGGAGAAAGATCTACGCATGTGCTAGCAAACACACCTCCCTCAAATTAAACTCGCCCAGTCATGATTCTGGATATCGCACAGTGCAATGAGCGGAGTGCAAGAGAGCGGGGAGAGGAAAAGGGAGAGGAGAAAGAGGGGGCGGGCGGGGCGGGATGTGCCAAAAAGGCCCCAAAAACCACATGGACGAAAGAGGGTTTTTTTGCGCACAACATAAACAAACAATGGAATGGGATTATGTCTGCCCTTTGATTTAACAGCCATGCACCTCATGTTCAACTTTTGCCTTCCCGTCATGGAAATGACTGTCTTTGTCCAAACCACATGTAGCTCTTGATTTTATTTTTGCAACATCATCATCCTTCTCATCACAGTCATCACTTTCCACGCATGGCCATCTCCAAAATCACAATTCATGATCATCATCACCAATTTCACCATTCAGGCAGTGACCACCATCATCATTGCAACCATGATTCAGTTGATAACATCACCGCTGCCACCATCATTCATCATCATTATCTTATCATTATTATCATCATCATATTCGTCATTTTCATTAATCATTGCCAATTTGCCATTATTCAAAAGTCAAAACTCATTTATTAACAATATACTAGTTGTCTAGTAAATTTTATTATTTTTTTGAATGCCACTTATGAATACCATCAAAATGATCAAACGAATACGATCGCCATTGGAAAAATAAGTAGTGTCAGAGTTGCACTTCTAGCTAGGGCCTAGGATAGGATCGAAATAGTAGTGAAGGGAAATAAAGAATTTCATGATAAGCCAGGGCAAAACGCTTCTGAATTTGAACGAAACATGATAACAGAGTACATGACCTAACACATTACATAATATTGCCCCAAGAACGAAACCACACTCCAGAAACCGAAAAAGAAAGGTTAGGTCACTGGATTGAACAAGCAGAGCACGTGCGATCATGCAAAGGGGAGACATTAACATGAACGCCTTCCGCTTGTTCTGTCTCGCCAAATATATGGATATGTCTGCCCGCTGCATTATTGAGCACGACCCTAAATTCGTAATCTGAGCTCCCTGGGCGAGGTCTCTCGTCTGGCATCTATCAAACGCTTCTTAAATAAATCCTAGATGTCATTACTTAAGTTAGTATCTGGAATAAGTTGTATGACTATGAACACAACTAAAATTCTAAACAAAAAACAAGTTTGTAAAGTATATTTTTCTTCGACGAGAAGCATGATTACAAAACTTCCCATAGGCCGTCGTAAGTCTATTTTAACTAAAACCAAATTTGTTTAGACGTGGGGCCCTTCAAGTTCAAAAGTCATTGCAATTGATTGTCAAATGGAATGATAAATTCTTCCATTATTCGCATTAGATTTGAAACTACATGTATTTCTAGATAATGTTACTCATTTCGGCCGCACACGCTTGCCGCTTCAGCGCAACTGCGTGCTCAGGCCAGAGATATAGGCGTGGGTACATGTACAGTACAGTATACAAAATGCGCATCCAACGAGCGTCGGCGCTAGCTAGGGCCCTGCACTGATTTTCATTTGCAAGTGGTCTTAAGTTGGTGGGACTTCGGCGCAACCCGATAAATGAAGTTGATATAACTAAGAGGAGTTCATGGAGTGTATTATTTTTTTTCTGAATATTTCCATTTAATTTTTCCACGCATATGTCGCTGAAATTTTACGCATGGTTCCACTTGGTCTCCATTTCCGCACGCATGGTGTTTGAACCATGCGTATTATACACTGGCGAGAACGCTGGGTACGGTAGGCGCGCCAGCGATGTGGCGTAGGCAAGGCTGGCACAGCTGGCCGTAGATCGGCTCTTCCAAATTGATTTGACGTTGACATACTTCTGTCTTCTGGTCATGAAGTTCACAAGTTTCGCTGATTTCGCATGAGCACAAAGGCGGTTAACTGGTCACAAAGTACATGACAGTGATTTGAGAAGGTAGGAGAATGTTTGAAATCAAAACACTGAGGAATGATAAAGGATTTTATGAGCAGTTATTGTATGTGGAAAACCCGAAACCCGAAAAAGTAAAACCGGGTTTTAGGGCGACGGGCGGGGCCCGGTCGGGGAACCGTTTCGACTCAGGCCTAATCGGCGGGACATCTTTTTTAAGTATTTTTAGGTGATAGCGATTTAGAATTATTTGAATGATCTCTTGATCTCGTACGACGCATCATCTTAAAGTCGCAAGTGCAATTAAAATGTAGTAGAAGACGCAAGCACGCACGATGATTTGAAATATGTTATTAAAATGTTTTGATATCTAAGAAGAAATATAAAAGAAAAGTTGCAAAGACAAATATATCATTGAGGTTGAGAAGATGTATATCGTCATAAACGATGTAAGAGAGTAACGCAATGAGCTCCGTCGATGGCGTCGATAGTACGACTTTTAAAAGTTCACGGCGGGGTCCGCTATTACCACGAGGTTGAAAATAGAATGTATATCATCCTAAACGATGTATGAGAGTAACGCAATGAGCTCCGTCGATAGTACGACTTTTAAAAGTTCACAGCGGCGTCCGCTATCACCACGAGGTTGAAAATAGAATGTATATCATCCTAAACGATGTAAGAGAGTAACGCAATGAGCTCCGTCGATAGTACGACTTTTAAAAGTTCACAGCGGCGTCCGCTATCACCACGAGGTTGAAAATAGAATGTATATCATCCTAAACGATGTAAGAGAGTAACGCAATGAGCTCCGTCATTATCACGATCTTTAAAAGTTCACGGCGGGGTCCGCTATCACCACGAGGTTGAAGAGAAGATGTCTAGCATCATAAAGAGGGTAAGAGAGTAGCGCAGTGAGCTCCGTCGGTAATACGACCTTTCAAAGTTCACGGCGGCGTCCGCTATTACCACGAGGTTGAAGAGAAGATGTCTAGCGTCATAAAGAGGGTAAGAGAGTAGCGCAGTGAGCTCCGTCGGTAATACGACCTTTCAAAGTTCACGGCGGCGTCCGCTATTACCACGAGGTTGAAGAGAAGATGTCTAGCGTCATAAAGAGGGTAAGAGAGTAGTGCAGTGAGCTCCGTCGGTAATACGACCTTTCAAAGTTCACGGCGGCGTCCGCTATTACCACGAGGTTGAAAATAGAATGTATATCATCCTAAACGATGTAAGAGAGTAACGCAATGAGCTCCGTCGATAGTACGACTTTTAAAAGTTCACGGCGGGGTCCGCTATCACCACGAGGTTGAAGAGAAGATTTATATCATCCTAAACGATGTAAGAGAGTAACGCAATGAGCTCCGTAAATAGTACGACTTTTAAAAGTTCACGGCGGGGTCCGCTATCACCATGAGTTGGATCCTCTTAAACATCGTCAGAGATAATACCGCGTCTTTCTCCCTGAATAATGCGACCTCTAAATAGCTAGCACCTCAAAAACAATCTTGAAATATGTTCTGAACAATCGCGCACTGTATCTAGATCTACGCCGATTTTTTATTTTCGATTTTTTCCTTCAAGGGGCATGATCGAAGATCGGCAAGTGATCGCCGATTGTGGTGAAATCGAATGGAATCGGTTGCAGGCTTATGCTATAGCGTTGTGTGTTATCGTGCCTCACCACTGTATTCAGTCAATTTCAATGCAGGTGTAGGCCTAAAGGACTCCATGATGATGTCTTTAAACCGGAGGCGCTGGTCCAAAAATTGGGATTATCCCAGAAAACAAGGATATCCTTATAAACCAAGACAAATTATGTCTTGATAAATTGAGACTGTCCTTGTTTATGGGGACATTTTTTCTTCACTTCTCCCAACGGGACAAAGGCAGCAATTAGGGGAATTGAGAGTGCTAAAAATAGATTCAATGACCTCAATTTCCCCCAGTTCACCAGTTTATTTATTAGGTGGTCTGTCTATGACAGATCACCTATTGATTTCGTCAGAATTTTCTTTCTTTATTTCTTTCTTTCTTTATTCTTGGCACCTATGTTTGTCGCCAACTTTTCTCGGAATCGGCTGAATCAATTTTGCTGATTTTTTTGTCATACATAGAATCTATCATAGAGACGGCATACTTTTCAAGGTCGTATGGTCATGATGACGTCATCTACGCGCCATTTTGTAAAATTCTTCATTTGATCATATCTTCATTATCAATTATCAAAAATTAACAATATTTACATGACATTAACTTCAGGTCAAAGGTCAACTGTCAATGTCATCAAAGGTCATGTAAAGGTCATAAGGTAAAAAAATTCTCCAAATGGCCTAAAAAAAAATTTGGGTACGTTTCAGTTCATTTTAAGCATTTCGAAAATTTGCGCGCGCGCACGTTTTCGCGCGTAACGCCCTTACGCAACACAGTAACACCGTTTTTTTTTTCATCATTGAATTGATAATGAAATTATGAGCAATTTGATACCATGATTAACCTTCTACGACCATTAATAACGAAATTAACACCAGTTAAACTTTGCAGCACGTGTGCGCGCGAGCTCTCACTATAGGCCATATATGGGCAAAAACATGCCTATTGCAAATTCACTGTAGCTCTTTAAATAGTCCATTGACCCCCAATTTTTTTTTCATATATCGATAGAGTATGAGTTGTAGATTTGATTTCATGTCATCAATGTCCCTAAATTATATCATGACGTCATCAAAATGGCGCCTTAACTAAAAATTTCATTTTTTCAAAAATGACGTCATCAAATTTATGCAAATTTGGTTGTAACTTCTCGAATATAGATCGTTTTTCGCCCAGATTTCGATATAATGTAGATAAAAATGTACTCTTTCTCCTCAGTTAACATGAATTTTCGTTTTGAGAAATGCATCATTCCATAAAACAGCGATGAAAAGAGGCATGTCATTTTTCCTCATTTTGCGTGTAATCTCTATGGGACATGACTTTTTCCCAAAACTAGATTTGACATTCCTCTATTTCGTGAGCCATATCTCCATTTTTTCTTTTCAGTTTTCCCTGAGCTTTTTATGTTGTAGCTGAGATTCTAAGCTTTCGTAAGTGTGCCCTCCATTTTTTGATCAGATGCCGGGATCATGCCCGTTTTTCACTTGCAAAATTGGAATTGTAATTCTCAAAATTGCTTACGTGTAATCTCTATGGGGAATATCGTGGCTCAATGGATAATGCACTTGACTTGTGTTCTCAGGGGCGCAGGTTCGAGTCCTGGGGTGAACAAGATGATTTTTTTTCATTTTTTTTCTTTTTGCCACCTCTTACATTATCTTTTATGATAATTAAAAGGCATAAAAGTTTAAATTTAGCAAGATAAAACAGATTATAATTGCTTTTTTCATATCACATGTATTTTGCGTGTAATCTCTATGGGAAATGACTTTTTCTCAAAACTAGATTCGACATTCCTCTATTTCGTGAGCCATATCTCCATTTCTTCTTGTCAGTTTTCCCTGAGCTTTTAATATGTTGTAGCTGAGATTCTGGGCTTTCGGTAATGTGCCCTCCATTTTTTTTATCAGATGCCGGGATCATGCCCATATTTCGCTTGCAAAGTTGGACTTGTATTTCTCAAAATTGCTTACGTGTATTCTCTATGGGGAATATCGTGGCTCAATGGATAACGCATTTGACTTGCTTTCTAAAGGGCGCAGGTTCGAGTCCTGGGGTAAAAAAAAAAAATTTCCATTTTTTTTCTTATTACCACCTCGTACATGATCCTTCATGATAATTTAATGGTATAAAAGTTAAAATTTAGCAAGATAAAACAGATTTTAATTACTTCTTTTCATATCACATGTATTGTCATACATCAAAGAGACCCTTTTCACAGTGCTTTATCATCTCCCGTCTTTCACAAGTATTCCATCCATAATGAGCATTCCGTTGTCTTCATGAATATCATATTGATCTGCATGAACATGGTAATAGTGATCATGATGGCGAGAATAAAGACAGACCACCTAATTCGTCCGCATGACGAATTAAATTCTAGTTATGACTTGCCCTCTTCCAATAATCTTGTTATGAAACCCGATATGTTTACATTGACTAGCACTCTTGATTGGTGTCGGCACTCAACAGGTGAATGAACTTTCCTAGATTTCTTGTGTGAAGAAACCCTTATAAACTGAGACAGTCCCTGTAAACTGGGACGATCCCAATTTTCTGACCAGCGCCTCTACTGTTAAAAAAAAATTGACATACTTCTTCATCACGGAGTCTTGAATCCCTGCCCGTATACCCTTAAGAGAACCAAATAAATAGAGATGGATTCCCCTTAGAAATTCATCTTTTTTTATTAAAAATCACGTAATTGGTCGTGATTTTGATTTAACTCTACACCTAATGCGTAGGAAGGTTTAAAAACAGAGGGGGAAAAAAAGGTGAAAAATAAAGGATTCTTACCAGACCGATGTCGTGTAGACCCCTCAATCCACATGTAATACCGATGTAAACAAACGCAAATACAATGGCGTCGACCCTTGAACCGCTTATGTATTACGTACTTCCGATAAGCGATGCCGTTCTGAAGATTAATTTCTAAATAGATAAAAATTATTATTATACAAATAATAAAGTATATTTTGTGATTATAAATAATTGATATGATACTATTAAGAACAATAGGAAACAAGATGGCGGCGTCAACCCCCGGGCGGCCACTTACATTGACGAGTGGATACCGTGCGCGACCCAAAAAACACGTAAAAAGGATGTCCTATTCACGATAGGGCACGTTACGTACGTAATGTGATAACGGTGTCAAAAACACAAAAATAATGAAAAAAGGGTATCTATTTTACTAGGAAAATTACGTGTTTAGGGTCGAATTGGCGGGGATAATGAAACAAAATTGAATTTTTTTGTAAAGGATGTCCTTTTTGCCCAACACTACGTGTTCAGAGTCCTATTTGCGCGACCTGTAGAAGGTGGGGTCGTACTAAACCAAGTAAGGTAAAGCCGACGACCGAAGTACCCGTAACAATAAAACATTCCTGTACTTGTTTCGGGGTTCATTTCAGGGAATATTTGCCAAGAGTATCGTTTTGTTTCCAATACTTGTTAAGGGTAGGGTTTCACACGCCAATACTTGTTAAGGGGTGCATTTTCAGAATATAGAAATTACGTGTTTAGGGTGCTTTTCGAGACCCCATGGTCGCGCATGGTATCCACTCGTGAATGGAAGTGGCCCGACCCCCCGGGCGTCAACATCGGGCAAGTTTCTTCTGTCTTGTCATGATATTTTTCTCATTTTTTTGATGAATTCTTTAAAAATAAAATTGATGGCCCAGAAATGTCGAAAATGAAGTTGCATCCCATGTACATGATTTAGGGCTAGATCTTTTAGAAGGAAAGTAGAAATCTCTGGGGCGAAAGTTTCAGGTTTTGGCTGCCTACACGCACGTGAATGGATAAGGATTCCTGGCTTCATTGAGAGTAACCTTACAGTAGTAAATGATTTTTGTCTCACCTGCATAGCAGAGTGAGACTATAGGCGCCGCTTTTCCGACGGCGGCGGCGGTGGTGGCGTCAACATCAAATCTAAACCTAAGGTTAAGTTTTTGAAATGACATCATAACTTAGAAAATATGTGGACCTAGTTCATGGAACTTGGCCATAAGGTTAATCAAGTATTACTGAACATCCTATTAGAGTTTCATGTCACATGATGAAGGTCAAAGGTCATTAAGGTCAATGAACTTAGACCATGTTGGAGGAATCAACATCAAAATCTTAACCTGAGGTTAAGTTTTTGAAATGTCATCATAACTTAGAAACAATGTGGACCTAGTTCATGGAACTTGGCCATAAGGTTAATCAAGTATTACTGAACATCCTATTAGAGTTTCATGTCACATGATGAAGGTCAAAGGTCATTAAGGTCAATGAACTTAGACCATGTTGGAGGAATCAACATCAAAATCTTAACCTGAGGTTAAGTTTTTGAAATGTCATCATACCTTAGAAAGTATATGGACCTAGTTCATGAAACTTGGACATAATATTAATCAAGCATCACTGAACATCCTGTGCGCATTTTAGGTCACATGACCAAGGTAAAAGGTCATGTAAGGTAAATGAACTTTGGCCACGTAGGGCGTATTTGTTGAATTACCTTCATATCTCTGTAAGTGTATTGGTCTAGTTCATAAAACGTGGAAATACGAGTAACCAAGTATCACTGAACATCTTGTGCGAGTTATAGTAGTTATGAAAGTCAGCACTGCTGCTATATTGAATCGTGTGATGCAGGTGAGACCGCCAGAGCCATTCCACTTGTTTTACTTGGCCTTATTTAGTTTGATCAAAATTGGATAGATATATATCAAATTAAACACTTGTGTTTCCTGATATTTCCTTTCTTGTATCTTTCTTTTTTCTTTTGTATTTCCTTCCCTCGTTTCTTCCTTTCCATCTTTTTTTGTCTTTCTTTCCATTTATTTGACCTTTTCAATCTTCTTAAAAATCCTTGACTTTTTATGTCCTTCCTGCTTTCTTTCTCTATCTCCCTCCTTAATTGTTTTTTTTTTTCTTTTCCTTTATTATCTCTTTTCATTTATTTTCTCTTTTCATACATATGGGACAGCTGCTCGCTTTTGACGTCAGAAATCCAAAACTCTAATAACGTTTTTTTAACCTTCAATGGATTTTCATCAAACATTTCTCAGATTTAAATTTTTTTATGCAGTTTTTACAACAAAATTTTCTTCAGGGTGAACTTCCCCTTTAATGACATCAAAGCTTGGAATGATATCCATGGGTTACTTGATATTTATGTGGTCAGATTTTGATGTGGTGTGCGTAGTATGCATAAGAATTTCTCTATAGAGTTACTATCCTGCACCAGTTTTCTTTTCTTATTCCCTTCTTGTTTATAAAAATAGCAGTAAGATTCACATGAACCTCATTAGAGTGAGGTGAGTGTGAATACAAAAACAATAAGTTTGATAGAAGAAAAGACATTTATGCATTAGTTACAGTATTTCCAGACTTATGGACTGCTTGTAGCAAAACCCTGATGTCCTGACTGTCTAATCCAATAATATTGAGCTGGCTATCCCCCCCCCACCAGTTGTACCTATAGCTGCATCTGTTTTCAGGGTTTTTTGTGTGTTGTTGTGTTTGTATCTGCCATAGATATTTTACAAAGAAAATGAGTTTTGTTCTTGATTTTACAATTTTTTTTTATTTACAAAATTAATTTCATTTTCTTCCTTCCCATTATTGTACAGATTCCCAGCAATCTCACGCAGTGACTTTGACCAATAGTGCAAGGAAGAAGAAGAAGATCAAGAAGAAATCACTTTCAGGTGATCACTTAGCATCTAATAAAAACACTATAATTGAACTCCATCAACATACCAATGTTGACAGCCATATTGTTCTAGGATGCTTGCTTTCATCAACCCATATAGGACATTTGCCACTTTTTCCATCCATTTTTTTTTCACCACATACAAAGTACAAACATATTTAACCAAAGCCAGTGGAGTAATAAACCTCATATATTTGATAGGTTGGAGTTTTTGAATGGCACATTTTTCTGTGAAATTGCTAAAGAGCCAAAAGTATTGGCATTGTTTATTATACACTGTATGTTGTATATTTGATGTTGTAACAGAGCCGACTAGCAGGAAATAGCATAAAACAGGTCAATTCAGATAGTTATCCAAAGAAATCTGATACATGCCGTAAGTAGATGTTGAAAAAAATTACCCCTTTCCCATATGCACTATTGTAGTTAATAATTGGGGGTGTTTAGAATGTATTATATGTGTTGCTTGGTATGTGAAAATGTATTCAGGCAGTGGCAAAAGGGCTTTTTTTTCTGAATGTGCCATAACTAATTTTATCATTTTTTATCATGTTTCAATTCTTTTATTAGCTGAAGAGGAAACACTTTCAATTTCAATGGATGCTAAGACCAATGTAATATCTACACCTGGAAACAAGAAGAAGAAAAAGAAGCAGAAGCAGCAACAGGTAGCAGACATTTCAGGTAATTATGAGTAGAATTTACTTCATTAGCAACGGTCATGATGATGATGAGGACTGTATTGGTACTGATAGTGATGATGATCATGATCACGATGATGGTGATGATGATGGTGATGATGGTGATGATGATGATGATGCTGATGATGATGATAATGCTGCTGCTGCTGATGATGGTGATAAAAATAATGAACGTGATGATACTTCCTATTATAATGATACCTTGTTTTTATGTTGCATCTTTATAAAAGGTCTTTTTAGAAATAACTTCCGGAATATCATTTTATGAAGAGAAAATCTCAATTTACTTTAGAATTGACAAATTTTGTCCCTTTGTTGCATTCTTTTCCTAGATAATGATCCTTTACCTGTCGAAGAAGTTGCTCCTTCCCAAGAAAGCAAGAAATCTAAGGAGAAGAAAATGAAAAGGAAAGCTGAGAATGATGATCAGTCTCCGGGTGAGTTGATTTAAACATTTTGTTTTTTAGTATGATTTATGGCACAGTCAAACAGGGATTCGATTTTAAGGCGCGCGAGAGCCTTAATCCATTTTTGGTAGCGCGATTAATAGCGCGCCTCGCGATCGTTGACCTGTGCGGAAATGCCTAAAGTCGCCCTCGAAATCACCCAAAAATCATGCTTATTGCCGAGTAGCGCAGTTTCAAATTCCGACGTTGCGTTATTTTTTCTGTACCACGTATTTCCATACACATGGTACCAAGTACGGAAAAAAAAATCAATGCAACGGTCGGGAAACAGTTGCATGTATAGGGGTCCATTATGACTACCACCATGTGCAATTTCGAATGCACATGTTTCCCCTACAGATATCACGATTCTGTGATTAAATAATTCGAATTACACAGGAAATAAATCCCTGAGACTTGTAACCTAGCATTGGTGAGTTGTCATTCGGCTTTGCTTTTCAAAACGGCTTATTAATTCCAAAATAAGTTACCTTATTTATTAATTATAACAAAAAAATCATTCATTTTCTTTTTCTAGGGGATGAGGTATAATATCAGACAATAAATCATCAAACAAGCAAGCTCACTATACAAGGCTGGCGGCAGGCTCACGCATTGGCGCTTTTACTAGCTAGCCAGTTAGAGCTCTGTCTCTGCCAGAGCTCTGGGGGACAATTCACTCAGTAAAGGCCTCAATGATGGTGATTTTCTGTTTCAGACAGTTTACATTTCATGAATATTATTCAAAACTGCCAATAAAGTTTGATGATTTCTTCATTGTCATGTATATTTAAGTTCTTAATGAATACATTCTCACCGAATTTAGACTCCCCAATAGAGAAATGAAATTTTCATGGAGATCTGCGTTTTCAAAGAACTTCAGGAAAAGTTAGGGGATGTGGGCCTTTATTACATGTACATGGCTGAGTACAGGGTATTGTACTGGAATAGATGGAGTAGAAATTAGATATTGAATTCATTTATATCCAAGTCCAACTCACAGTCACACACACGCACTCACCCACATCCACCCACACACACATCCAAGATTCTAAGCATGAAAAATAACTTTAAAAATCATACAATATTGAACAAAAAGTAATAATTCATTAATAAGTGAACAGGTATATCCAAGTCCAACTCACAGTCACACACACACGCACTCACCCACACACACCCACATCCACCCACACATCCAAGATTCTAAGCATGAAAAATAACTTTAAAAATCATACAATATTAAACAAAAAGTACTAATTCATTAATAAGTGAACAGGTATTCCTCAAAATACACAAAAGTAGCATTTAAATAGAGCCCCCGAAATGCAAAAAGTAGCCCCCGAAATTTGCCAAAAAAATTTAAAATGGAGCCCCTGAAAAAAAAAATTGTTAGTGACTTAACTTTAAGCCAAAGTCAAAAACCTAACTCAAACAGGTTTTGATAACACACAATCTAATTACAAAACATTGTAAAACAATTACAAATACTTCCTTTGGTTGTTGATTGTAACTTTATACATACATTTCCTCCATCTGTTTTGTTAATTGGACAAAAAGCTCCCCTTGTATGTTGAAGAGCTTTTTGCAGTGCTCCTCTACCACTCTCCTTAAAAGATCTAGGAGAACTATTTATTGCTCCCCTCATAATTATAAAACTGAGTCCCCGAGTCAAAATTTTCCTACGATAAGTCTAAAACAGCTGTTTTAACATTTTTTTTAGTTATTATTATTATTATATACATATAGGTGGTTTGAATAAGAATGAATAAAATGGCTGTTGTCAAATTGCCCTCTAGGTGCCGTAGGGGAAATATGACTGCGCCATTACTATTTTATTGAAGGCCAACTACAATTTTGCTACATTAAGGCCTCAAAATCAAGTGAATTCGGTATCTCGTTATAAGCCAGTTAGTAGTTCCTTTCTGCGCATGATCAAAGAATTCTCGCATGATCAGAAGAAGGTCATTTGTACTAAAGTGACGTGGTGCTTTAAAATCTAATGAGATAAGCACCAACTTTCATGTCTTGATTATTCATATATTCTTTTGAATTGTCGTTTTCATTAACATCCACAAAAAACAACAATGCTTCCACGAACGACGGGTATTTCAGTTTGTTAAGTACATTGTGCAACATGCTAAGATATGCATTAAAGTAGGAATGCAACAAATACCTTCATCAAGTGTTCATTGGTGTGCTATTCTAGTCACCTGGTCTATTCAATTTCTTCATCCTACTATGTAAGGCACGCTTACGTAATATCTTGCTTTGAAATCTGCCTATCATGATGAAAAAAATGAAAGGTCATTTGACCAAAATTGCCCATGGAGTAACTACGAACTGGTCTATTAGCTAGTTGGTAGGAAGAAATGGGCAAACCTTAGATACTTTGAAGTTCTTTTTTTTCGTATTCGTTGCTTGCAAGCACATCCTATGGAAGTCTTTGCCTAGTTAGATGATTTTCATATTAACTTCAAAAGGTTCAGGAATTGTTGATTGTCTACTTTTCAAAAAGTTATAAATAAATGCCAGTTGTGGTTGCGACTTCAAAATAAATTCATACAGAATCCAATAAAATGGCCATCCAAGTGTCTGTATGTATGAATAAAAAAAAATTGTGCCAAAGAATTCTGGAAGAAATCGTGTAATTGCTGGGATATAAACAAAATAAACATGACATTTCACCAAATTGTTGGGTCTCTTACAAAGCGATGATAATACACTATCTCACATGTTTTCATCTTTCTTGGTAATCTACAGTGTGATTGTTTTTCAGCATGGATTTCATGATTTCATAAAGTTCAGTTTATGTGATTCTACCAGATCTAGATCTAGGATTATATGGTGACAGGTTGTTTTTACAGACTTAATCATGAGATCAGTGTTTACTGCAACTGCTTACATTTATTTTTGTTTAACTCATCCCTTAAAAAACAACAATGTTCTCTGTTGACCCAGATACAAAGATACCTCGAACTGAAGAACCAGAGGATGAAGACGCAGGGAACGAGAAAGAGAACGAAGAACAAGGTGAAGGTGAAGATAAAGAAGAAGCCAGTCAAGAGGAAGAAGCTGACAGTGAGTGTATCATTAAAACAGAACTGATTCTAGATAAGGAGGAACTTATGAGCTACTTAAAAGTTGAATGTATTCCTCACATAGATTGAAACGTCCTGTTCATAGATGAGCTGTAATCATTTTCATACTTGCTAACATAGCGTATATATCACCTGATATTATAAGCATATTAAGAAGCATACATGTTGATATAATGGTATGTTTTATTTAACCTTTAGCATGTATAACCTTATATAATAACTTTATGCATGCATAATAATAACAACCTTCATATCTCTCTCAGTGACAGGTACGGAAGAGATCTTATCAGACACCAGCTTTTCCTCGCTGACGGATAAAGTATCTGATCTGACGTTGAAGGGCGTGGCCGATATGGGATTTACTCATATGACGGAAATCCAACACAAAGCTATACCACACATGCTGGAGGGCAAGTGAGTTTGAGTCAAATTTGATTTTGAGATGATGATGATAACAGTTACACTGTCTTAGGATTGTGGAATTCATTTTGATTTTTTTTTTAAACTGAATTGTCTACAGACCATTTGTTTCAAGGAGATAGAAGGTAAATTGATAAGTTACGTATGGAATACATGATGGTGGTGATGATAATGATGATGACGATGGTCCTGATCATCATGCCTACTGATGATGATGGTGGTAATGATGACGATGATGATAATGGAGATGGTTATGATGACGATGCTGATGATGATGATGATGATGATAGTGGTGGTGGTGGTGGTTGTGATGATGATGACAACGACGGCGATGATGATGATGATTGTATTGGTACTGATAGTGATGATGATCATGATCATGATGGTAATTATGATCATAATGATGACCATAATGATGACTACGATGCCAATGATGTTGATCTTGATGACAGTAGTCATGACTGTGATGATAGTGGTGGTAATGTTGCAATGATACCTACTAATTATACTTTTTCCTGATTTCACCAATTCCTCCACATATCATCAGAGACATTCTGGCTGCTGCGAAGACGGGAAGCGGAAAGACGTTGGCCTTCCTCATCCCTGCGGTAGAACTAATGTACAAACTCAAGTTCATGCCAAGAAATGGTGAGTTAGTTATATAATTGGGTTTCTTTTCCTATTTAAATTTCTTATTTCAGTTAAAGCATGTAAAATCCTCATTTTGATTTTCCTTTCAAATGGTAATAGTTGATCAAAACAGCTAGATGCAACCATTTTTGTAACGCATGGGAATTTTTATATCTATGTATGTTTTGTTAGTTTGAGAAATGCATAAAAAATATTTTGAACTGTTCCAAAGTATAGTATAAGAATTATCTGAGGCAGGATTTGTTATCAGGGTTCCCACAGTCATGGAAAATCCTGGGTTCCCATAGTTGTAAAAAATCCTGGAAAAATTGTGGTCATGGAAAGTCAGGGAAAAGTCGAGAGAATTTGGAAAATTTTGTGAAAAGTCATGGAATTGCATTTACCTCTTGGCTATGACAGCTTTCCTGTTTGCCGTGTCTCGCAACTCTCCTACTCTGTGATCATACTCTGCTATTATTATTGGTGTTCATGATTTCCAACTTTCCCAGTTATGTGACATCCCAAATTCTACATAACTCCTGGGACGTCATGGGGTGTCTTGGAAAGCAGCAATTTAGTCATGGAATTCTGTTTTCAAATTTCGGTGGAAACCCTGGTTATGCATATCCTTTTATAAAAAGTAGCTTAATCATTACTCCTACTGCCAGCTAATCTTTAACCAGTGCTTGAACTACACCAAATTTAAACACACAAAAAAAATTTCAGTGATATTTGGGGAAATATTTTTATGTTGACAATGCTAACACAGATGCCTTTATGGATACTGTTCTCAAAGACATCTCCTTTCTGTTGAGTATTGACCATCATACACATTTCCTCCCTTACCCTTGCGGTGATCTGATACAGGTACTGGAGTACTGATCATCTCACCAACCCGCGAGCTCTCTATGCAGACCTATGGTGTCCTCAAAGAGCTGTTGGAGCACCACTACCACACGTTTGGACTGATCATGGGTGGGACTGACCGTACCACGGAGGCCAAGAAATTGGCCAAAGGAATCAACATCATGGTGGCCACACCGGGCAGACTGCTTGACCATATGCAGGTAAGGCTCAAGTATTTGGACAACCATTTGAACCAAAGTGGGATATTTCCAATATATTTCAAATACATGTATATGGTGCCTACTATATCAGATATATTGTCTTTTCCACCAATTGTTGGCTTTCATATCAAATTTATCAATATAAAGTATTTACCTATATTGTATGTATACTTTGTTTCTTACATTGTAAACAAATTTTTAGCACTTTATCTGTTTCTTTCATAGCATTGATAGATCATAATTCCTGCAAACATGTTTTTGAGGGTGAACCCCTTTCTTTACATTTGCTAAATAAATATAGAGATTTCATACTAGCATTTTCTGATGTCAATATTATACCTTTTTTCTGTTTACAAGATTGACATCCATAATCATCATGTATACTTTCACACTGTCTACTTTCAGAACACACCACAGTTCATGTACAAGAATCTCCAGTGCCTGATCATTGACGAAGCTGATAGGATCCTAGAGGTTGGCTTTGAAGAAGAAATGAAACAGATCATCAGACTGCTCCCCAGTAAGTCCTCTCTCCTACATGCTTTAGTTATAGATATACAGAGATGCCAGTCATTTGGTTTTTGTCTGACTTTAGGCCTTGACATCTTCATATGTGTTAAAGGAGGAAACTGATGGCGCCAATGGCACATTTTGAGCTTTCTCAGACTTCATACTGTACAGCATATATTGTTGTCTGTTTGTTTTTGCATGCCAACTTCTTTACAGGTTAAGTGAATGAAATTGAAGGGCATCCCTAGGGCAGGGAGACATTGTTTGCAAAGGGATATTTGTGTCTTTGAACTATTTCTCTATTTCTGGGAATAACTTTTTGTTGCATGTTTAAATAATGATATAATGCTTGTGTGTTAACGCAAAAGATACCAACAGTTATTTTTGTTGCCAATGCCATTATCACTCTCCTTTTTTTTGGGGGGGGGGTACTTAGAATGGCTGCATTTGACATTTTATTCTAAATATTGTACTCCTCCAGAGAGAAGACAAACAGCGCTCTTCTCAGCCACCCAGACCCGCAAGACCGAGGATCTAGCGAGGATATCACTCAAAAAGGAGCCAGTGTATGTAGGAGTGGATGATCACAAGGAATCAGCTACAGTCGATGGCTTAGAACAGGTAGGGGAAGGTCAAAGGTCAGAGATGAAAGTGTTAGGCATTGCTGTTGCGTCAGGCCCTTGTATGTCGGTGATATTTGTTTTGACTGACCAGGGACCTATTGCATAAAAGTTACCATGCTATGGTAACTTGCATGGAATCCTTGATATTGATTGGCTGTTGATCAGCATTACCATGGTCATTCAACTTAGTTCAAGTTCAACTTTATTTAATTCCAAATTTTAAAATCATTTTACAACACATATGGATAAATATGCAATTCAAAATGAAATAAAGCAATTCAATTATATGAAAATACATCTTGGTATAGATAGTGTATTGAAATTAGGTATAGCTGTAAAAAAATCATAGAGGTCTTGTAAGACAGCTACCTTAATACTATAAAATTTGAAAGCGGAGAACATATGCCATGAATATTCATTAAATGAAAATAAATTGCGTCTTGCACCAAGACAAACCGCAGATCATGGTAGTTACAATTGGATGGCAAAGTCATCATAATAGTGCATTTTATGCAACGGGCCCTGTCTCACAAATAACTGTGATAGATTTTAATCAAATTCGCATTGCAATCGATCAAAAATTAATATCTCTTTACTACATAAATTTTGAGTAATTGCAATTTGAGTTTGATCTGAATCTAGTGCAAGACAGCCATGTAAGCTACATGTATCAAGTAATATCCAGTGTGGGCACATCGTGGTCTAGTGGTTCTGACTCTCGTCTTTCAAACAGGGTCGTTAGTTCGAATCCTTGCCATGGCTTGTTTTTCCTTCAATAAGAAATTTATCCACACTGTGCTGTACTCGACCCAGGTGAGGTGATTGAGTACCCGGCAGGATTAATTCCTTGCATGTACTGAGCTTTGGTGATGGTAGCTCTAGCTAAAGCCGGGGTAATAAAAGCAAGTGCTTTGTAACCTCGGGCAAAAAGCACTGTATGAATCCAGCTAATGTTATTATTATCCAAAATTGTTTGGGTGCAATACCCAGCTTTGAATATGCACAATCTTGAATTCACAGCTATTCAGTTTAATCGAGGACGATAGTTTGCTTCATGTACAATTTGATGGCCAGTAAAAACAAGGTTTCACTACAGAAAGAAGGCCACTAAGACAGGTTTAACTATATAATTGATGTACGGTTCTTTGTATGTTGATACCGACTACTAGGGCTACGTGGTATGTCCGTCAGAGAAGCGCTTCCTCCTGCTCTTCACATTCCTGAAGAAGAATCGAAACAAGAAGGTGATGGTGTTCTTCTCTTCCTGTATGTCTGTCAAATACCACAGTGAGCTACTCAACTACATTGATCTACCGGTCAACTCTATACATGTAAGTCTTGCTGTGACCAGGCCCCTGTCTTACAATGAGTTGCGATTGATCTGATTAACCACAACTATGGAAAGCCAGCAATGTCAACATCTAAAACGCATGTTTATTCAAATTATTTTCTAGATGATGTATATTCGTGCATTCATTGTTTCCTTGACAATTCAGTGTGCTTATCTTTGTTCACAAAGTAAATTGTGCACATTTCCTATCACAAAGTAAATTGTGCACATTTTGACATTGATGGATTTCCATGAAGTCGAGATTGATCGGATCAATTGTAACTCTTTGCTCTTTGTAAGGCGGCCCCTACAGTGTAGATTGCACTGGCTCCCTCCTGATCTTTTTTATGTTCTATCCATAAGCTACAGGCTGGTGACTGTTACGATGAGAGGAAAAAAAAGCAAGAGTGGGTTTGAAGAAGACCAGAGATTGAAGATGATAGGTTTATTAGAAGTAAGGCTATCTTTGGTATGTGTTGACATACATGTAAGTGTAATTCCATTGAAGATTCAGCATTTTTGTACCTCCAACCCTTGCCCATTTTCCTCCATTCTTCTTATACTTCATATACTGCTCAAGCCATTATGATTTCAGGACATTGCAACTTTTCATTTGAACAAGAAAACAGATTTCGTAAAGATCCCACATATAGGGGGTCTGATCCCCACATGTTATGGAATTTCCTATTTGATATAATCATCATCATTTCTTTGTAGTGCTGTGCGATATTTTGAGAAGCACAAAATTATGCAGTATTGAAAAAATATTGAATCTTCGATAATGATTATATAATTATGTTGAGGTATAGTGATAACACAAAATGACCTAAATATTGTGGACTATGAAAAGTTAAACACTATTTATTGCCCACAAATGCTTCTCTGTATTGCTTTAAACCAACTCAGAACATCATAAGTCGGTACCCAAATGCCCACTTCTCTTGGACACCCACTGATGAAAGCCTTGCTTCCATTACCCCCTTCCCTGCCATCATGTAATGCAGCTCAGAATGAATGTATAAAGAATTTTCAGACTCGGCAATATTTTGCTGGCAATAATCACACCTTTTATATATATAAAATGTAAACTCAAGATGTAGGCCTACTTATGTGAATTTACACTTTATCTGTTCATATAGTTAAAAATGCATAATTTATATATTTTTGTAATACCATATGTTGGTACAATGAACTTATTTTAAAATCAGAACAACTTACGTTCAACCAAGGGATAGCATATCCCCTCCTTCCCCTTCTCATCACTCTAAGTATGAATTTTGTTATGAATCGAAATGACGCGTTCGATATGTAAATAATTATTATCTCTTGTTTTATGTTTGTTTATGTATACCTATACTGAATTCAATTTATGTTGCCCTGTATTACGTTCGTTTAGAACTGATAACCTGGGCCCATAATTGTAATTAATTCCCTTTTTTTATGAATAAAAGGTGATTTATATTAAAAAAAAACATTTGACACCGACCAGCTGTATTTCTTTGTTGATTGACCCAGGGTAAACAGAAGCAGAGTAAACGCACCCAGACCTTCTTTAGGTTCTGTAATGCCCAGACAGGAATCCTCCTGTGCACGGACGTCGCCGCCAGAGGTCTGGACATCCCGGCCGTTGATTGGATCGTTCAGTATGACCCCTCAGATGACCCAAAGGTCAGTGTTGTGACGTCTTTTGTTGAAGTGCAATCAGGGGCCGGTGACACATAGTTTAAAGGGGAAGCAAACTGACCAAGACTATGTGTTGTCTCTCATTGACTTGTGTTATAAAAAGCTAGTCATAGAATATGTACTGTAGATAACTATAAACAACTAATACAGTGGATAGATTAGCCCACGTTTAGTGTATAGAAACTAAAATGTGTTTGAGAGGAAAGGTATCTGTTATGCTATTCTATAACGTTTTATAACATAAATATTGCTATATGAATGCATAGAGTTGTGAATTAGTGTGTCATCATTCAAGTGGGTCTGTATTACAAGACTACACTGCTCAAAATGTTGCATGATTGGTAATGTATCTGGCCAGATACAAGTAGTAGAGGACTTCAAGAAGGGATGTTAAGGCTGCTTGTTCTTATGGCCTTTAATAGTAACTGATTGTAAAGTGATAAGGCCTGAAAATTCAAAGCTTTGTGTTAGATGGGCCAAACTGTAAAATGAATGTAGTAAAATCAGCCTCCTCCATTTCCAACCTGATATGTAATAATCTTGAATATAATTTTTGTACAGGGATACTTGAAATATGTTTTGTTATTTGTATGTCAAAATGTACAAAAAGTGTCATTGTTGAAAATGGAAATAACAAAATTAAATGAAATCAAGTCGATAATCTGATAGCCTGCCCTTGATCTGGTACAGTATGTAAGCTGATTTGTCATAGAAATGAGTTGTTATTTGGACATTGTAACAGATATGTAATGATGTGCTGTTACAGTTGACAAAGACACTAATGCTATTTTGATAAAAAGGTTAAAAAGAAATTATTACTTTTTTTGTAAATGTACTTTCTTGACTTATTTTTCTGCAGGAGTACATCCACAGAGTTGGACGTACAGCTCGAGGGTTAAAGGGCAAAGGTCATGCCCTCCTTATCCTTAGGCCAGAGGAGCTCGGTTTTGTACGTTACTTGAAGCATGCCAAGGTACCCCTGAATGAGTTTGAGTTCAGTTGGAGCAAGGTCTCTGATATTCAATCTCAGGTGAGATATTTTCAGCTTTTTTAGTTTTGTATATAGACTGATACACTAAAAATAATGGGTAAATTTTTACCAGCACGCGAGGGTAATTATGTGTCCAACCAATTTTGGGCAGTATTGCACGCAATCGGGGCAGCATATTGTCCCGTAAGGTTAAAAAATATAGGCAGCAATTACTTTAGAATGGGCAAAATTTTCATCACAATGGATACATAAAAATGCCTAATGTTGGTTGGACACATAATTACCCTCATGAAGCACTTTAACCTCATATTTTTAGAGTGTATATGATATAAAAAATACCCAATCAATAATCGCAAATCATTGTGATTAATTGTACAGGGGCCCGTTGCAGAAAGAGTTGCAATCAAACGCAACTCTAAAAATCATGCGCAACCTGATTTTCAACCAATCAACAGGACGCACTTTGGACTTGCAATTGATTTTTTGACTTGCGTTTAAACGCAACTCTTTCTGCAACAGACCCCAGTTGATTTGTTTGATCGACTGCACATGCGATGAGTCGTCAATCGTAAATATCAGCCCTGGCTTCAGTTGCCAGAAAATGTGAAATTCTGCTCCCTGTTGTATATTCCACCAAACTCATACAGCAAATAGTAAAAGTTTCATTGCAGTTTTACACGGTCTTTACCATTGATCTGCCCCCTCCTGCCAAAGCCATGCACTGCTGAAGATCTAGGTCTATTTTCATATTAAAGACTTGATTAACAAATGCTCAGTAGTTTCTGATAACAAGTTCACAGTTCACTATCGGATAGTCAGATCAAATGATTTCAGGAGCTTATAATAGCGAGTTGTAAATTTGTGATTATCACAAGTCTTAATAAGAGTGTTGGCTCAGTTGGTAGATCATCCGTCTCACAACCTGGAGGTCAAGAGTTCAAACCCCCGGCCGCATGAGACCAAAAGATGTTAAAAAATAGGAGTTGCTGTTACCCTGTTTGGGGTTCAACAATATAATGGATAGAGCTACATCAATCTGGCGTTGTTCAGTGGTTGCTGGGCTCACTATTAATGGAGTAAGCAAATTTTCTGAGGATTTCCATTTCTGATTACCCTACTTTGAACATTAAAATATGGATTTTTATTTAAAAATTTCATAAAATTGGCCCCTGGAGTCTTTCAGCACCAAAGAAAGATATACTCTTCATTGGACAGGACTTGCTTGGTGACCCAAGAAGATATAGATCTAATTTCTTTGTATTTAAATTCCCTGTGGCAATAACTTATCCCACCTCATTCCTTTCAGCTGGAAAAGTTGATAGAGAAGAACTACTTCCTTCACCGGTCAGCCCAGGAAGCATACAAGGGATACGTCCGAGCATACGACGCCCACAGTCTCAAGAAGATCTATGATGTCAATACCTTGGATCTACAGAAGGTTGCCAGATCCTTTGGTTTCAAGGTTCCACCCAGTGTTGACCTCAGTATCCTTTTCTTTGACGGCACTCCATCGATTCTATTTGCAAAAGTAAGAGGTTGGAATTTAACTGAGTGAAGTTTTGATATGTCGCATTTGATATTTGGTGTTCATACTAACTGCACTCCATCAATAGTTGGTTTGTTACAACTTGATGGATCAGAAAACAAATAGGCCCTCAAATGGTTACAGATCAAGTGTTCTCAGGAGAAACATCCCTATTAAACAAATTTTAATATTAAGAATAAATCTTGCAGATATTATAAATGAATAATTGTGAAAAATTGTCACAATTTGTCTATATTTCCATGGCAAATTATCAACAATTTCTATGAAGTATGTAAACACAACAAATACCAGCAAGCTCACAAGCCCTAGATACATGTGTCTGATTGGCTCAAAATCAAATTGTGATTATTTTTGGAATGGTGTTTGATTTCAGTTCTTATTGCAACAGATTATAGCTCATGGACAAATGGCTGATAAGGTTAAAAATCCCCTTTTTGTTTGCCTGCCGTGAACAAAGTTTGGCAGAGAACTTGTAATCACTTTTCCTCTTGGTCTGTTAGTCCGTTCATCCAGTGGTCTTTAACAAAAATGTTATTGTTCAACTTGCTCACATTTCTGCATCAGTTTTATTATTATTTGTTTGGCGTCACCTGTGCCTGGGAGGCGAAAAGCGAACTGAATCACTATTGCCCGCAGGTCTCTCTTCCCGATATAACTGATTGGGGGGTTGCAGGTGGACCACTACACCGGGGTTTCCCCCTACTCTTATACGAATAGTGCAGTGGGTTCTTAACCTGCAAAGGTGGTGAATCTCCTCTACACGGGGCCTCCATTTAACGTCCTATCCGAGGGATGGAGTGTTTTCCATTTTAACATAGCCTGCATCTATGAAACATAGGAGAGACGTTTACACACAACGCACTGGCTTCAGTCATCCGCCCAGGGTGGAATCGAACCCATGATCTTTGGTTCGACGGGCAGACGCGTTACCGACTGAGCCAACACCGCTCTTGACCGCTTTTGATCCCACTTGGTACAAATGATACTTTGGTAATACCACCTGTGTGTTCATGAGGATGATAACAAAGGTCATCTGGGGGTCAAAAGATCATTTTGCAAATCGATCGCGGAATCAGGCAAGAGTCTTGGGTCTCGAACAACCTTATTTAAAATCATGAATGAAGCCAGGGGTCGGTGACACATAACTAAGCAATTGATCATACTGTTGATTTGCACATTTGATTGCACGGCAGTCCCATGATCATGCACTTAGCTTTGTGTGACCGGGCCCATATAGATTTGGTGTGGCAAGATTTTGTTTCATTTCCTTGTGCTGTTCTGGGAATCCAGGCACCTTGAATGTAACTACTATGTAGTTGTCCTGGGAAAATATATGTGTGTTCATGGAAATTACATTTAGCCTATAGATTATTTATAGCTGACAGAAAGCGAAACAAAGGTGCATAAAACTCTCAGTCAATGACTATTTCTTTGTATCTTTATATAATGCTTTTAAAGGCTCTTCTTTTTAATATTCTCTTTAGTTTCAGTTCTGTTTACGGTAATTGTGTATGGGTTTTATAAAGAAGGTGAATCTGTAGGAAATCGTGTGGGTAAAGGGATTTAACTTTGATACAGACAACTACACAGTAGATACATGTAGATTTTTAATATTTCTATCTTATGACATATTTCTTTTTTATGTGATCTGATAGCCTTTTTTTCTCTTTTTTCTTTTTTTTTTGCTTGTAAAATTTTCTCTGGAACAAAATGATGGCCGGCAATTTTTTAGTGAAAACTTAGGCTTCTTTTTTTGCTTGTCAAATTTTTGACGTAAATCACCAAAATGCCCCCCTTTTTGAAAAATCCTGGATCTGCCCATTGGTCCATAGGTACTTTTATAATAATGCAGCATAATTACCTCAAATATCACATTAAAGCCGAGTACACGTTCTGCATTTCCGTGATTAAAGTAATTTCAGATCCACATATACGGTACTTAACCTTGGTCAAGTGTAGTGGATTAGGGTTGATGAATGGAGAGGGATTAGTACTCTTGACCATCTAATAAAAATGAGGTAGTCAGAACCACTACACCATTACACTTCCATACTCTTATGTATATATTTGTGATATGAGATTGAGAACTGTGATAAAAGCTTTGTAGAATAGATATTTGTTAATACCAGTGAATATGTTGCAACAACAGAAATGTCATCAACTAAGAAAAATGTAACCCATAAGAAATGAATATGTGCTTAAAAATCTTACTTTAATTAGGCAATGTTTTATGGGGGAGTGAGCTGTGTGTGGTCTCTCATTGACTGCGTGTTATAAATATATAGTCGTAAAATATACGTTTTCAGATATCTACTAATACTATAGAGAATAAATTGACCTATAATTGTATTTGCATAGAGAAACTAAAATGTTTTGAGAGAAAACGTATCTGTTCTGCTACTTGGTGACATAATTATTGCAGTATAAATGTATTGAGTAGTTAATTAGCATGTTATCATTCAAGTGGGTCTTTATTACTAGACTACATTAGCATTGTGGGTCAGGAAACTGGCCAGGTATGAGTAGTTGAGGATTCAAGATGGCACTATTTGTTCCTATCTGCTTTAACTAATTGAAAGATTGAGCTATGTAGACTTAATTGAATTTCAAGTCAAAGGGAGTTGTTTTTTATCCTTAACCATCTTTCTCCCTCAGTGGTTTATGGCAGTAAGAAGCAGCAGCGTGAAGCCAGGAAGAAGTTCAGCTATGTAGAACTCAACCAGAAGATGGCCCACAAGACTAAGATCTACAAACACATACCAGGGAAGAACAAGGACAGGAGACAGTTCTCAAGATAACAGCTGGAAGATATCAGACCAAAATCTTCTATTGTATCACAGGTCTGAGTCTGAGATAAGGATTGTGAACAGTTCTTAGAATCCAGATGAGGCAAGAATAAGATCTTAACATATACTAGGAAAGAAGGAGAGGAGACAGTTTTCAAGATTACAGCAGGAAGATATCAGATCAAGATCTGATCAAGACCACTGGTCTTGAGTCTCAGATGAGGATTGTGACACAGTTATTAGATTCCAGATGAGACAAGTTCTACAAACACATACCATGAAAGGACATAAGACAGAAGACAGTTTTGAAGATTACAGGTAGAAGATACTAGACCAAGAACTAAATTTACATCTAGGCCTAAAGGTGAAGGTTATAGACAGTTTTAAAGTTCCTAAGACAGGACCAAGATCTATAAACATGTACAAGGAAAGAACAAAGACGAGACCATTCTCAAGGTAACATCTAGAAGATATTAGACCAAGATCTACTGTATCATCCTAGACCCAAGATGATTATAGACAATAAAAAATTACAGACAAGACAAAGTCAGAATTTCTGAATGCTTTCTTTCAAACAGCGAAGAAAGCAGGCATCCTCTCAAGATGTAAGTTACGACTTCAAGTGTGACTGGTTACATTGGCTTGCACTTAATGGCCCCAGCTTTTTCTGTCTGAATATGAGAGTGAACTGTTTCATAATTTTCATCAATTATTAATCCTGATTAACGTTATCTTATTACTCCACATAAAATGGCTTTGAATTGATGTGTGAACTCAATTGATGTACAGAAATTAAGTGGAAGTTCGCTTTGAGAAATACTTTTTATTTTCTTTTTAAAAAAAATGCTTGTCTCCATTCCTCCAGTTCACTGTCTCTCTTTCTCATATTTACATGTTGTTATTTATTTGTGTTGATTTTCTCCTCTTTTTTTTGGGGGGGGGGGCAGCAGGGGGCATTGATGAATTAAAAGTTAAAGTAATTCCACCCCAGAAAAAATATTTGAAAAACAATAAAGCAAAATCAACCAAGCACAACATTGGAATTTTATCAGAATCAGTTGTGAAATAAGAAAGTTGTAACATTTAAATATTTCGCTGATTTTTCACGAAGCAGTTATATGCACAACTCAGTGATATGCAAATGAGAGTTGATGATGTCCCTAATTCACTATTTCTTTTGTTTTGTATTGTGTCACAATTTATTTACTTTAAACAGATTTGACAAAAACGACCCTCTTGATTGAACCACAAAAGGTACAATTCAATGTTCAAGGAGAAATAAAAGTTGTTTTACATTACCATCAGGAAAATATTGAACAATTGCATATTTCACAAATTAAGACAACATAAATTATTGAGTGGGTGATGTCATACTTTCCCTTATTTTCATATCTACCAAGATGCGTACCGGTATATTATTGTTTTGTGAAATTAAGCAACGTTTCTGAATATCCTGACTTTCTTTAATATTATACATCTGATTTTGATGATATTTTCAGTATTTAGCTTGTTTGATTTTCTCTATTTATTAATAAAATTCTACTTTTTGTTGTGGTGAAATTGCCCCCTTGATATTCAGTAATTATAATACTTTTGTGAAAATTAGTTATCGAACAAAAAATTGATAAAATATGCTTTTGAAATATAAATGATACACATATTGGCAAATCCATTAATTATGCATGTCTGATCCATTATGTATGTGGACCCTTCCTGAAACCAATTTTCTCTGTTTTCTTCTTCATCTGAGAAGTTGAAATGATCTCATGGCCTGAGCAGTTCATAAAGTAAATGTAAGAATGGAGAAAAATTGGGGTCGGGCCAAACCAGAAAATTATGATTTTATGGCATTTCTCAAATAATATTTTCTTAGTTCTGTGAAAAATGCTCTACTCATGCACAATTATGTGATATATAATTCAATAAATTCACACGTTATTAAAAAAGTCATTTGAATTTATCTTGTATTTACTTTGTAGTATTTACAATTCGCATGCAATATATTTCTGAATAAAATATTGTTCCTTTTTTTTCCTATCTTTTCATAGATTTTTGGGGTTGGTTAGAAAAGTTTTGATTTGCATGGTGATGTCACAGACAAGCAGCTCCTCTGTTAGGTGTGTTATATACCTTCACCAAAATGGAATTTTTCTCAACAAAATTGAAAGTGATTTTAATTGTGCAGGGGATATATCATCAGACACATACCCCCTTCTGTAGAAAAATATTTTATGCTGTTCCATGAAAAAAAGATGGAATTTATGGATGTGTATTAGGCCTGCATGACATATTGTGGAGCTGCTGGCATATGACATCACAAATCCAAAATTAGATCTCTAATATTTTTTTTGATCTGCCATGGATTTTTCTGAAACCTTCAATGCTTGTTATTATTTTAATTTGTATGCATTTGTACTAAAGGACAAGTCCACCCCTACAAAAACTTGATTTGAATAAAAAAGGAAAAATTCAACAAGCATAACACTGAAAATTTAATCAAAATAGGATGTAAAATAAGAAAGTAATGGCATTTTAAAGTTTCACTTATTTTCAACAAAATAGTTATATGAATGAGCCAGTTACATCCAAATGATGGAGTTGATGACATCACTCACTATTTCTTTTGTATTTTATTATATAAAATATTGTATTCTATAAAATATGAAATATTTTTTATTTCTCGTCATTGTCATGTGAAATGAAGTTTCATTCTCCCTGAACATGTGGAATTCCATTATTTTAACATTTTGTGCTTAAGGCAATGAGGTCCTTATCATGAAATTCGTAAAAATTGAAATATTGTATAATTCAAACAGTAAAAAAACAAAAGAAATAGTGAGTGGGTGACGTCATCGACTCTCTCAATTGGATGTAACTGGCTCGTTTATATAACTATTTTGTTGAAAATAAGTGAATCTTTGAAATGTCATAACTTTCTTATTTTACATCCGATTTTGATGAAATTTTCAGCACTGTGCTTTTCTGATTTGTCTCTATTGATTTAAATCAACATTTTTCTGAGGTGGACTTGACCTTTAAGCACTATATAAAAAAGATTGCATATTATTATTATTTTCCTTCTATTTTTACAATAATTTTTTTTGTCGGGGTATACTTGCCCTATTAGACCAACGAGTGGTGGGAGTAAAAATTCCCTTAAATCTGACAGGCGTGGATTCCTGGCCCTTACGCACCTTTATATCTTGTTCATTGCTGCACAATTGTAATGAAAATCAGTATTCTAAGGGCGTGGGGGGTGCACCCTCACACGGAGGCAGAGGAGTTCTGACACTGGCAAGCAAAACAAAATTTGTACCCCTTCTGCTTTTCAACAGCTGATTTTCCAAACTTAATTTGGTTCCACCTCCCATACCACTTTAGTTCCACCCCCATACCACTTTAGTTCCACCTCCCCAAGATGTTCACCCCCATACCACTTTAGTTCCACCTCCCCATGCTCAAACCAGGCTAATGAGGCTATGCCCTATTCCCAAACCCCATTGTTAAATTGCAAAAAATAATTATATATGTTTAGTTAAACTTCTTTGCTAGAGAATGTTCCAAGTTTTGTTCTTCACGAAACAAGTGTTAATGAACCCCATTTACCAATTTCTATAGGAATTTTATCTAAAATATTAATCTAGACTTGAAATAGAGCCAAGACTGGAAAATGTTCCCTTTTGTTTGGAATTCCCCCAATATGACAAAAAGACAAGTACCATCATACTGTATAGACCAATTTCACAGCCGGTTTATGTATTTGGCCCTCTATCGGCGACGCCATTGCTGCGGTGGGCAAGTGCGCTGACCGCGATTGGCTCTGTGTACAAATTCAATGAAAGATTACAGATAAGCTCTGATATTGTGTCATTAACTTCATCATAAAACAATAAAATAAAGCATGGACACCTGGGTAGACGATGTAAGACAATGGCCATATCTGACCGATGAAGGTATGATGAATTTTTGCACTTTGGCTACTTTTTCCCCTTAGTTTTGTCAGTAAAAGTGAGTTGATGATGACCAAGAATCGCTGTTGGTTTTCATCAGGGAGCTCACTTCTTGTTGCTAGTAAACTGTGTTAGAGCTAGTAGCGGGAGAGTGAACGAGACATGTAGAGTGAGAGGATGAGAGAGGGGAAAGGGGGGAGAGTATGTGTGAGAGGAGCGGGATAGTGAGAGGGGAATAGTCAGAAGGGGGGTAGGGACAGAGAGAGAGAGAGGGGGGGGGGCTAGCGACAGAGTGTGTGAGAGAGGGAGAGAGAGGGATAGTGTAGTACAGAGAAGGGGATAGTGAGAGAGAGAGAGGGATAGTGTGAGATAGAGAGAGAGAGAGGGACTGATATTTCCATCTAAGTCCTTTCTGTTGATGTTTTTTATCCACTGGCGACGCATTCCTTCATCACGGCCTGGAAACCTATGCAGGGAGTACGGCTTCACACACAAACAGGCTTCATGAGTCCAAGGCGAGTGAATTTCACATTCACTTTGCTTCCAATCCTGAAGCTTTCTCCAATTGTTGTGGCAATTGAACACAGCACAGCTGCGACCTGAACTTCTCCGATTAATGTTCATTGTGAATCTTACAAGAAATCTGCTCAATTGGTCCAAAATAAAAAAAAAATCGAACGAATGTACCAAATACCCTATTGACTTGTGTACTATAAAAGTTGATTCGCCCACCGCAGCATGGCGACCAGTCTGCTGCCCTCTCACGTTGTGAAATTGGTCTATACAGATATTTAGTGGTAGTCTTGCCAGTGCTTGAATTGTCGGCCAACGATTAGTAAACCTTATTAATTACATGTACACAGTATTCAGGTGGCAATCTGGACACAAGTGCTTGATACAAACAATTTATTTTTATCACAATTTATTATTCAACTACCAGCATACATATAGCATTTACTTTAGGCACATAAACATCTTATCTTTATAACCACCAACTTTGCATTTCATCAATGTTACTTTTTACAAGACTCGGGACAAAAAGCCAATGAAAACATGGGTCAATCTGGCCTTGTCAGGCACCAACAAAAAATGGGGAAAATCTATATTAATTAATGACTCAACATCGGGAGTCCGGAAGCATTTTCTTCAAACACAAGGGCCCGAATTCACAAAGGTGGTTTCTGCAGAAACCATGGTTTCAACCGTGGGATTTGCTGATTTTGGTATTGACAAAGGTGGTTTCTAAAAACCATGGTTTCAAACGAAACCACCTTTGTGAATTCGGGCCCAATAGTCCTCGTCCGAAATGAGCTGGCATATCTGACAACTATTATTTTTAATTGACTGAGAATCAAATGTCTCTGAATGCCACTCACTCAACTGTCAGAGAACGATCTGTGCTTCCTCGTCTTTTAGCAGGAATCTCGATATAAAAAATGCACCATGCGTCTTTTCCTATATAGCGGCTTTTCTGCCTTCCCTATTGTTTTGTCTTTGTCAAATAATGACATGTGAGAATTAGTGAAAGACCGCTTGCAAGATTCCTGCCCAAAAAACGCAACTCACTCCGCCTTTTACCCAACTTATCGACTTTAATGAAATGGTTCCCAGTTTGCAAGCATTATTTTTTGCAATGAATGTTCTGCAAACTCCTTGTCGAGAACATCAGTTTGATGCATAGAGTAGAAGCATATTGCGTAAAACGTGCCCTTGTTGTGTAGTATGTAAAAAACGACCTTAATTGCTATAATCTTTGTACTCGCATACAAGCATTTTTACTCCCTTTTTTTAGTTCGGCCTCGAAATTATGGGACATTTTATTCCACCTCTTCAATTAACTTGGTTTGCATAACCGTTCATCAATGTTGAAGATTTCCTTGTTCCTTTTTTCAAAGAAACAATTCTAGAACATTTCATGTCAATATTTTCAAGCCAAAACAATTACATCTTCACAAAAAATACAAATTTACATTTGTTTTAATTAATGATGACATCACATTATTGCATTTGATAATTTTCGATCGGCAAAAAAAGTATCACCGCACATGCACCGAAACTGAAAAATTGTGCCGAGCCTCTCAAATCTAAACTTTAGTAAAGTGATCATTTGTAAACATACATCAAAACCACATCCATCAGTTTTCACTTCATTGGCACAAATTAATTGTCTAACTAATGAGCAATAAGAAATAAAGGAATGCCATTTATGCGACAATAATAATCGTCGATTTTGTTTCTGTTCTTCTTAACTTCGCTTACAATATTATACTACCAGTAAGGCCCGTAAGACAAAGGTTAGCGATCAATCGCTATATGGATTGGCCTATCAAGATCATCATTGCATGCGCATTTTGCTCAGTAGAATGACAAGGAACCAATCGGAATTGCTCTTTAAAATTATCGGTCTAATCTTTATGTTACGGGGCTAAGTCGAAGTAGCGACACCGACTCCACCAATTGGCTCCGTAACACAAAGATGAGCTATCAATCGCTAAATGAACTGACCAATCAAGATCAAGTTCACACGCGCAATTGGCGAAAAATACTGACCAGGAACCAATCAGAAGTGTTCTTTCATAATTGCTATTCATCGCTAAACTTTGTGTTACGGTGCCCAGATCAATTCAGAACTATTGCGGGTTTTTTTCAATGACATCAGACACACCATTGGTCTGTTTGGGAAGGTGTGACCGGACCGATGGAGTGTACACGGCAACAGTTTAGAAAGTGCTTTCCATCGTAAAACAAAATAAATAATAACAAAAACTAGCTACTATAAATAATCAATTTACAAAAAGCAGCATTTCTCTCTAGCACAACCAAAGGTGATTAAACTGGTGTATTAAAGGAATGCCTTAATTTTCAAATCATAACTTGCGAAATGTCCTTTCAAATAGCAACACAACATTGTATCACTTATCTAATTCCAAACAGTTCATTATCAAAAACAAAATCATTTCAGATCCTCATTTATAAAAGATGATTCATATTCCATTCAAATAGATTTTTTGTTTCCAATTATATTTTCATGTTCATTTCTAGTGATTTGATTAATTTTCGTAAGTTTAGAAATGCAAAGAAATTTTTGAAGCAACGGAAGAAACTTCACTTTGAGCTCAACTCACCATGGTCATGGTAATTATCCTTTTTTACATTTGGGTCATGTTTCCCAACTGAATTTCCCGTGAAACTATATCAGAAACTGAAAACCGGTTCAATATTATATCCATTGTAGTAATGTTTTTACTCTGTAAAAATATTTCCTTCATCAAAACATTTCATTGTGTACTGATTGTATTAGTACTGTTTGCCGAAGTACTTTTGAATAGCTTCCTTCCCTGTTAATATTATCACACTTTCTGGCCGAACATCGACACCCATTCCTTGTACGTTACATTTAAACAAAAATGAGGAAGGATTTAAGGAGCGGAAAATTCATGTAGCGGGAAGTGAGTTGTTGGTTGTATTTCCGTCAAGGGCTTTAATTGTTTCAATCATTCCTGTTCTATGTTTTTAAGATCATGAATATGTTAATGTATAGTTATTTCCTGGTGGAATATTATCGATATACCAGTGTACATTTATTCATTAACAAAATTAAGAGCTGAGGTGATATTTCCGATTCGAGAAGAAAAAAATGCTTAGCAATTCCGTAAAAATAATCTACGTACAATAGTTAATTGCAAGATGGTTGAAGTTTACAGAACTGCTTTTCCCTTCTTTTCAATTCCCTGCAAAAAAAGCGATCCTAGAAAAAAGGGCTAAGGTCAGTATGTTGCAATATGGGGGCTCATAAAAACAAAGTTTACTCCAAAAGCCCGAAACAAAGTCTCAGTGAATGTTTTCAGGTACAAGATGAAATTATTATTCTTAGCTCATATTAGAGTTTCAGTTCTTCTTTAAATTAAAGTTCGTCAAGTGAAGTTAGTACTCGTCTTGTTCATCTTCGTCGGCTGCGTCATCGTCGGCAGAGTCAACACCAACTTCTTCGTAGTCCTTCTCGAGAGCAGCCAAATCCTCACGAGCCTCAGAGAACTCCCCTTCCTCCATACCCTCTCCGACGTACCAATGGACGAAGGCACGCTTGGCGTACATCAGATCGAACTTGTGGTCGAGACGGGCCCAGGCTTCAGCAATGGCTGTGGTGTTGCTCAACATGCAGACAGCACGTTGGACCTTTGCCAAGTCGCCACCGGGTACGACTGTAGGTGGTTGGTAGTTGATACCGACCTTGAAGCCAGTGGGGCACCAATCGACGAACTGGATAGTACGTTTGGTCTTAATGGTAGCGATGGCAGCATTGACATCCTTGGGGACGACATCACCACGGTACAGGAGACAGCAGGCCATGTACTTGCCATGACGCGGGTCACATTTCACCATCTGGTTGACGGGTTCGAACAGAGAGTTAGTGATCTCGGCAACGCTCAGTTGCTCGTGGTAGGCCTTCTCAGCAGAGATTACAGGGGCATACGTAGCCAGTGGGAAATGAATCCTTGGGTAGGGAACCAAGTTGGTCTGGAACTCTGTTAGGTCAACGTTGAGGGCGCCGTCAAATCGAAGTGATGCGGTTATGGATGAAACAATCTGGCCGATCAGACGATTCAGGTTAGTGTAGGTGGGACGTTCAATGTCGAGGTTTCGACGGCAGATATCGTAGATGGCCTCGTTGTCGACCATGAAGGCACAATCAGAGTGCTCAAGGGTGGTGTGGGTGGTGAGAACAGAATTATAGGGCTCCACCACGGCAGTAGATACCTGGGGCGCGGGGTAAATGGCGAATTCCAACTTGGATTTCTTTCCGTAATCGACGGAGAGACGCTCCATTAGAAGAGAGGAGAATCCTGAGCCGGTGCCACCACCGAAGCTGTGGAAGATAAGGAATCCCTGGAGACCTGTACATTGGTCAGCCTGGAAAAAAAAGAACGATGTCTTCAGTCATCCCTGTTACTAAATTTCATTCCCTAACATATCAAGTTCTGAAGACCTGTACATTGGTCAGCCTGGAAAAAAAAGAACGATGTCTTCAGTCATCCCTGTTACTAAATTTCATTAGCCTGGAAAAAAAAGAACGATGTCTTCAGTCATCCCTGTTACTAAATTTCATTCCCTAACATATCAAGTTCTGAAGACCTGTACATTGGTCAGCCTGGAAAAAAAAGAACGATGTCTTCAGTCATCCCTGTTACTAAATTTCATTCCCTAACATATCAAGTTCTACGGATGTACTCTTTCGCAGTTTCATTCCGACTGTGATGTGACTTTCCATCCCCTTCCACAACACTTTTTAATTTCCTTAACAAGAGTCATAAACAAAAAAAAATAAATAACTATCATATTCTGAAAGTTAAGTTGCTCCCCACTACAGATTTACTTGAGAGACAAACGTCTAAGGCCAAAGGACCCAGAAGCTCTCCTCAAGGACATCTGGAAGCAATTTCTTCATGTTTGTATTGTGATTTAAAAAGAAAACATACCATTGAAATCGATTTGAAAAGCACATCGTTATAAAAGAGACTGAATTTCTGAACATTTCTCACCAATTTCCTGATCTTATCCAAGACCTGGTCGACGATCTCCTTGCCGACAGTGTAGTGACCACGGGCGTAGTTGTTGGCAGCATCCTCCTTGCCGGTGATCAGCTGCTCGGGGTGGAAGAGCTGACGGTAGGTACCGGTACGAACCTCATCTAGAAGATGGAGAGTAAATGTAAAGATGGACGCGTGGTTAGGGTGGGTGGTTAGGATGGTATTTGACTCATGAATAACGTGTGCTAATACCTATCGTAACGTACCATTCCTTTTTGTCACTATAGACAAGCTTTGTTACCAGCATGCTTTTTGTCACTCATTAGTAAACTTTTTAGGATATGGCTCCTTCTTTTGTTATTTTATTATACCCCTTCATTTTCTCAATTCATGCCTTAGACTTATGATGGCTTTCATTTTTTACATGAAAGATGTTCACCTCTCCTTGACATTCTCATTCTAGGCGTATGGAGGAACAATCAACGTCACCATTCTTCTTCTATCTTCAACTTTCCTTCTTCTTTCTCTCCTCCCCATCTCTCTCTCTCTCTCTCTCTCTTCTTCCCTCCATGTTCCTATATCATTCTCGTTCACATCATTCTCTATCTATCCATCTCTCTCAGTAAACATATCATCCAACAGAGTCATCACTTATCGGTCATTAAACACTTCATCGCGTGAGACGTGTTTATGGCACAACGCACGGCGCTATCAATTGACAATCATGTCATTCATGAAGTCGACAAATCATTGACGTTTTTATTTCAAGGAGAACATGAGTCAGCTGGTATAGCACGTGACGACGATTGTGAGTAACATGGTCGTCAACGTTGGTTTGGTTGACGTGGAGGAGGGTTAGATTTCTATGGAGAGCCCCTCAAACGAATGTAATCCATCACGACATTTGTGCAAATAATAAACTTTGGGAGGGTGAAGATTTGAGACGGGGGAGTACGAAAGAGATGAAATGAGGCGAAAAAGTTGAGAGCACGAGTGCTTGTCGGATGGAGACACATCAGAAAAGACAGACCAGACAGAGGGCCCTTATACAAGTTTGAGTTCAAATTTATTCAAAGCAATCAATCAAGCGATATATTACAAAGTTTGATAAACAGAAATATAACGTTTGGGAACGCAAAAATGCAGAGCTTAACATGTGAAAAGGGTCCCCAAAAGTATGTTCTGAGCAGAGTGGAGTGTGGAAAGAGAATGAGAGAGGTAACAGATGTATACAGAGTCTGACGGGAATGTGAAGATGGTTGTAGAGTTACATTCGAGAGACAAATAAGGAATCGACCCGGTAAAAGAAAATGATTTTGAGGGAGACGCGGGGAGGGTGTATTGTAAAATGTGAACCCCCCACCCGCCTACCCTCTAGTTTTCATTTCTGAACATGTTATCTATTTCTATTTTACCATATGTATTTCCATTCTCTTATAGTCAGCGCGCTATCATGGTTAACTTCAATTAATAATGTTGGCGTCCGCAAACACTATGTAGACGAAACGAAAATTGCCTTTATCACTTTGACCATGATGACGACGTGTTATCAACTTTCTGTAAGCAGAATTCCAAATTGGCAAAAAAATAATTAGCTTTGCCGTACTGGGGGTAGATTCTTACTAAACTATGGAATTAAAAACAAAATGAGAGGGAAAGGCAACTGCATGTAAGAAATCAAGGGGCAGAAGAAAAGATAAGACAGCAAGAGAACATTAGGGGAAGTATTGAAATGGTCACAACAAGATGAGGCAAGGGCGTAATACTATTATAGATGTGAGCAGGGGCGATATAGGGACATGGAATGTCTGCAGCGTGGCTCAATTGTACCACTATTTACGTGCAACAGTAAATAGAGAAACTTTTATGTTACAGCCAAAGAAAACGCTATTAAGATAAGTTTGTAATGACGTGGCGCCCCGTTTGCCTGGTTGCTTAAAAGCTTATTTAGAGGATTGGAGAGGGGGCCGAGAAATTACGCCATGATGGACAAAACAGAACAAAGGATAGGTGAAAACAAGGAAAATAGAGTTGATACTGAAAGATGATGTATATAATTGATAAATGATTCGAATATGTTCTTGAGACAGAATGAATAATGAAGAATGTGATAGGCCTAGACACTAATAGCCTCTCTCCGAAACCATGGAATCCTCTCCTTGAAAAAGGAGGCTTTGCTAGCTCACTTTTCAAGACCGACGCCCCTATAATGGCTGACGCCGAATATTATATGGAATAAGAGCTCTGGAATATCTTTCAACCCCTCATGTTGCATTATCGCGGGAATTCGGTCGCAATATATTAGATTGCATGGTAAGATTCGTTATGAATTAGGATCTCGATAAATGCCTTCTTCAATTACGAGGATGTAAACAGAAGTTACCCTCTGAAACCCATCCCGATTGCACTTGTCACCGCGATATCATTCATCAATGGTTTTGACCTGATGGGTGGTGCAGGATGGCGTCTTGGGTTTTCGAAAGAGTTTATTCGTTATCTTTCTGTTATGAATGACTAGGAGCTATTTTTTGACAGTTTAAGATATGGTGGTAACCGAGGTATAGGATAGAGTGGATGAGTAAAAATAGGAAACGTTTCACTACAACTCAACTGGGAAATATTGTACCTCATTCACCCTGCGCCGTCACCAGCATTCTACCCCCCCCCCTCTCTGCCTTTACCCCAACTCATAAAAATATTTCTTCAAAACAAATTCACTTCAAGTTTCCTATATATATGAGACTTCATTATTTTCCTGATAAACAAAGGATACAAAGCTCTAGAACAGATCGAGACAGACGAGGAAGGAAAAAGTAATGAAATGCTGTCTGAAGAAAAATGAAATGGGACAAAGAAATGGCAAGAACAAAGAAACCATAAACAAAATGAAAGAGAACTGAGAAGTAAACATAACCAAACAGTCGCGAGTTGAGAGCCCTGTTTTCACGCTGTTTTCTCCCCAAGCCCCCAAAGTATTACTCGTACAAAGTATGATAAATCCTTGTGGAATGATTGGAATGTTGCCGGTCGAGATGAAGGATCGACGCGACCCGACGAGACGCACTATTGCCCGCAGACGACATCCCAGTTTTATTTTGTTACGAACGATTATCCCCGTGGCACGCGCCGAGCATCAATTATCAATTTGCATTTCCGATGTAATGCGGAGCTGTCAAGTGCCATAAATTCGAATTGGTTGTCGGGCCCTGCCTTGATGAATGAAGCTTCGGTAGCCCCCTCAACATGTCAAAGAAAGTTCGTGATGGAACCTGGTGTATATTACATCACATCTGGAGTCGCAGTTAACATGGTCAATAGTGTCTGAATTCGCAATGAGGACTTTGTACCAGACCAGCAGTCCCGCAATAAATACTAGTAGTCCGCACCGTATATTACATCACATCTGGAGTCGCAGTTAACATGGTCAATAGTGTCTGAATTTGCAATGAGGACTTTGCACCAGACCCGCAGTCCCGCAATAAATAATAGTAGTCCGCACCGCAAGCGTAGCAGAGCGGCGCTTCTTTTACGATCAGGGATGGCGCTGGTCTGGTTCTTACCAGCGTCAAAATAACACCGGTCTGGCGCTGGCTATTTTAACACGCGACATTCATAAGCTCAACATTTTACGACTTAGCCCGGACCAGCGAGCTGCTAAAAGTGGTATGAGATGCAAGGTATGGATCATGATACCGAACAAGTAACGACATGACGATACTCGAGATAAAAAACAAAATGCAATACTATTTCAAAAATACCAGTCAGAGTTTTTCTGGAGTTTCGAGTCACATGAAGTCACATCTTTTTGTGATTCAGTTCTAGTCAATTTTGATCAGATTCGGGTCATTAGCCAAATTCTATATCTATTTCCAACAAGTTTGACAAATGTTTAGACCATATCGTTTGCGATCTGACTGTAGTTCCCGTTCAAAGCAACTCCCTTTATCACCACTGTCATCGGCGGTGGTTATAGGAGCGTTGTGGCCCAGTGGATTAGTCTTCGGACTTTGAAACAGAGGGTCGTGGGTTCGAATCCCAGCCATGGCGTAATTTCCTTCAGCAAGAAACTGATCCACGATGTGCTGCACTCGACCCAGGTGAGGTAAATGGGTACCGGTAGGAAGTAATTCCTTAAGAAGCTGTGTGCGCTATGAACGCCTAGCTTAGCCGGGTAATATAGGAGCGCCTCGAGCACCTAACAAGGTGGAAATGTGCGCAATATAAATATCCTATATTATTATTATAGGACGGTCGCTATATGAGAACGGTACAGAAATGACGTTCTCATCTGTCCTTATAACTATCCTTATAACTACCATCAGCATTTCGAAAACACCCTAACATCTATATTGACGTCCTTTTCGTAACGTTCTCATACCGATTGTCCGTATAACTACCGTCCTCTTTTCGAAAACTCCCCACTTTCACCATTGTTCTCATCTATATCGACGTCTTTTTCTTATCGTTCTATTACCGTCCGCCCTTATATAACTACCGCCAACGAAATCTCCCCCATTATTTCCACTGTTCTCATTTATATTGACGTCATTTTCTCATCGTTCTCTTACCATCCTCTCTTTATACCGATTTCGTAAAAAAAAACTAACTATTATTACCACTGTTCGTACTGTTCTCTTACATAACTACCGGTTTCGTTTCGTATTCACTATTATCGCTGATGCTATCATCGACATTGACTTCCTATTCTGAACGTTCTCACACCGACCGTCCTTATTACTAACGTCCTCACTTCGAGAACTCGTTATCACCACCTTTTTTACCGTGTTCATACTGACCGTCCTCAAAACTGTACAACCACCGTCCTTGTTTTTTTTTAAACCCTCACAATTCTCATCACTATAACTACCATTACTGCACAAGTATAGCACCACCATCTTCACCACCAACAACTTCGTCGTCATGACCTCCATTCTTCCTCAATGTGCCAACCAACATCCCGAATGCCACAATGGTATATGATAGGTGCAACTTCACCCCTTTGTAGGTGCATGTCTGCACCCTTCGTTCCAGAAAGGAGCAAAATTGCACCTTTAACGTTTTATTCAGTTGATTTCAGTGGCAATGGCCATTGCCTAAGATGCAAAGCTGTACCATTTTTTTTCTCTTAAAATGTTGAGTCATTATCAAAATAGGTGGCCTTACCGATGACGGTCGGCTCGAGATCGACGAAGATGGCACGAGGAACATGCTTTCCTGATCCCGTCTCGCTGAAGAAGGTATTGAAGGCCTCATCGGTCGACTTTGAGGTGGAGGAGGAGTTATTCCCATTTGGAAGATATCCATCGGGCTGGATGCCGTGCTCAAGACAGTACAGCTCCCAGCAGGCATTGCCGATCTGACATCCGGCTTGGCCAACGTGGACAGAGATACATTCACGCTATTTGAAAGAAAGAGGGGGGGGGGGGGTATAAGAAAAATATGAGATGTTAGATAATTGGAATCTAAAAAGTTATTTCCAGAATTTGAAGAAATAGGGCAAAAATAGGAACCATGGTAATTTTTGTTTCATTCAGTGATTGATCTTCTCGATAATTTGTTACTTTATGTGATTATTCATTTTTATAATCGATGTTTCGGTATAGGCCTACATCATTACAGGTCATAAATGTAGTCTCAAAATTCGATACAATGGGCGGGGGGTATCACTTTGTATACACGCTTTTTATTCTACAATGGTAAGCATTTTTTTCACAAAATGATACTATGACATTAGAATATCTCGTAATAAATATCATATTACGAGATATTTCAATGTCATAGTATCCTTTTGTGAAATAAAATACTTATCATTGTAGAATAAAAAGCCTGCATACAAATTGATAAAAGCAAAACTGCTAATTGTATCGACTTTTGTGACTTCGTTTTTTCGAAGTCGAATTTGACGGAGATATTCTTTACATGACTACGGGGGGGGGGGGGGGAGTCAGACAGCAAAAAAACAATACGAAGTGATGCAGTGCTGACCTGTCACTGTGAGTGTCGGATAGCAAAAAAATCTTACCGGATTTCCAACTTTCATAGCTGAAAACAAAGTGGTATATATCACCGGAAAATGATATGAAAATAAGACGAGCAATCCTCAACTTTTGCTTGAAGGTATTGACTCTATCACCCTCAACTATAATCAGCGACATTCAATCGCGACCGGATGCTAACATAATCGTTTATACTTCCTCAATAATTTCAAGAGTAATAATTAATCAAGGAGCGGTTGCTTCAGCATCTCTATAAATATGTCAATCAACCATGAAATGTGAACTCAAACATAGGTCGGTGATTATCCTCAGTAAATATATATAATGGCAGCCAAACAGCTTTCCAACACACCTCGAATCGCAGCATGAAAATAAATGAAGAGAACTTGGAAAGTTTCATATCTATACAAGGGTTGTTTTCGAGCGCAATGTTTCATATTTTCTCTTCCCACACGTGCTATTACGTAACATTCATTCTCGTTGCACAGAATGACTTCGTAAGTGGTATGCGTTTTGTTGTGCATTTGTTTATTTTGATTAGTTTAATTCTTTGTAGGTGTCTGTTACGTTTGTGAATATCCCTTTATTATGGCATGCTCATATACACAGATTCGCTAGGCATGTGGAACACTTAATACAATTTATTCTCATGTAGGTACGGTTCTTCTTAAATTGATGGCTAGGCAAAGGAGTCTGGCTGCACTTCTTGATTTCTTACGATTAAAACTATTTTGTTTGGCTCTTCGGCTCGTCGTATTTTATTTTTATTCTCATGAGTGTTCCGGAATGGTTGGCATCTCCGGTGCAAACGATCAGGGAGACAAAATTGAATACCTTACTGATTTACCAAGGCAATGACCGTTACCTTACCTTTTGATAATTCATGTTCTATCACAGCTCTAATGACAAGCTTCATAAATGTTGGCAAGTATTCATTATATCGTCACGCCTACTTAATGAAGTATAATTATTGATGTATTTACTCCTATACTCTGAAAGCTGTATATGAACCTCCCTATATGCATCTATGTATTTTTATTTTTTTATTTGTTCGCTTATTTATTTCCATCTGTTTTCATTTCTTCGTGGCATGCTAAATGCATCTGTTGTATGGCAGATTTGTTGGCCATTACGGAATACTTAATTAGATTTTCATCTAGGTAGCACAAATTAAATGTATTCGTCCTTTATGGATGGCGTAATTGTTTAATAAATTTAGCGGGTTGCGTTCTCTTAAGACACTCAGTTTTACTTTTTACTGTTTGAAATTATCTTAACTATCCTTATCCTTTTTTTTCTGTTGATTTCTTTTATAAACAAATCTCGTTTTCAATAAAAAAAAATAGAAGAAAACTATCTTTAACAGATCAAATCATTCTTAGATTTTTTTTCGACAGTTCTTAGTTGTCGTGATCATTTTTCCAATAATTGTTGCATGTTATAAAAAATTAACTTTGTTCTTGTTCTGTTCTTATGTTCGTAAGAGGCAGTTGATATGAGTATATTGATAGTGTATATATTGTAGTTAGTGCAAAGTTGTCATATATTTGTTTCACTATGACGTTGAAGAAGATTCAATTTTGTTTCTCCCCTTTCACTTGCAATCTCCTCTCTCTCTCCCCTTCCTTTGTTTCCTACATTAAGTATTAATTCATAATGTGTTTCCTTTACATCTACAAAAATCTCTTTTTTTTCTATCTGCTTTATTGAAAATCTATTTCTTAAACTTCGTTTACTACCAGGGAGCTCAAATTTCGTGTTTTTTGTAATGATGTATTACGATTTCTCATACCTGAGTCATGTATTTTTTAATCCTGCGAAGATCTTTTTTAATTCATATGTTTTTGTAAATGTTATGTGTTTGTATTCCGTTTGTATCTGTTCACATTTACATGTTTTGTTTTGTCTTACCTTTTTCTTTCATACCCTCGCCGGAATAGTAGGTCTATACTCTGAATCACCTCTCCAAGATACTGTGCTTTATCATATTTGTTGTATTTTCTACCCGTCACAAAACGCTCGTATTATCAATGGTTTAAATGGATACATTACATAATCATTTAGCGTTTAATTCTCTTCCAGATGATCAATACGACGATGCTATAGCCAATTCCTTAACTGAGTATATTTCTAACGAGCAATTTAAAAACATTTTGTGCAATAATAACGATAAAAATATATTTTCTTTATTTCATTTGAATATTAGAAGCATTAATAGACACTTTGATGATTTTCAATTGCTCTTAGATAATTCATCTCAATGTCTTCCCTCTGTAATTGGGCTCACTGAGACTTGGTTGTCCACGAATCCTAACCCACCTTTTGCCTTATATGAACACGATTTTATTTTCAATAGTCGGATAGAAAAGTCTGGGGGCGGTGTTGGCCTATACGTTTCAAAAAAATATTCTTTCAACATTTGCAAGGATGTTACTATAATGAATGATATCTTAGAATCCCTTTTTATTGAAATCCAATTGCCAGGCCGGAGAAATATGATAATTGGTGTAATTTACCGCCCTCCAAATAGCAATAACATTGACTTCCTGTCATCCCTCAGGAATATTTTGCATAATCCAGTAATGAATAATAAAGATTGTTGTATAATGGGCGACTTCAATATCAACTTACTAAAATATAATAATGAAAGTTCATGTCATGATTTTTTAGAAACATTTTTATCAAATGCATTCTTTCCTCTTGTTACTAAGCCAACTCGTGTCACTAATGTATCGGCAACATTGATTGATAATATCTTCAGTAACATTATTCCGCATCCCAATTCATATGTCATACTGTCTGATATATCTGATCATTACCCAATTTTCTCTCAGTTTACTCTTTCTAATTTAAGTAGTGGTGGACAGCCTCCCAAATTAAGACGTCAAGCTTCCCCTGAAAACATAGCTAGACTCGGAGCGAGTTTAGAACACGTAGACTGGTCAAATGTCTACAACACTGATAATGTTAATAGTTCGTACAACATATTTTTAGATATTCTGAATAAAGAACTAGATGCGTGTATTCCCCTTCAAAAATGTCAAACAAATTATAAAATTACTCCTAGACTTCCCTGGATATCGAAATCTCTTTTAAAGTGTATAAATAAAAAGAATAAATTGTACTACAAATACAAATCCGAATTTACAGATAGAACAAAACAAAAATATACTTCATATAAGAATGCTTTAACCAGAATTTTGCGTTTTGAAAAGAAGAAATATTTTACAAGTCGCTTAGAGTTGTATAAACGCGACATGCAGAATACCTGGAAAGTCCTCAAACAAGCTATGAATTTAACCAAAAACAAAAATGAAATTACTAAGATAAAAAGAGATAATGATGTAATCGATAATCCCAACCTAATTGCTAACCTGTTTAATACACATTTTTCCTTAATTGGTGAGAAGTTAGCACAAAAAATACCTACATCAAATAAATCTTTTAGAGATTTTTTAAATCCTCCAAATTCAAGCTCTATTTTCTTTGTTCCAACTCACAGGAATGAGGTAATGGATATTGTTTCTCATTTGAATAACAGAAAGAGTTCTGGTTTTGATAGTATCAACAATGTTATATTAAAGGGGATAATACCTTTTATTGTTGATCCACTCGTACATATATTTAATTTGTCTTTTTTAGATGGGATAGTGCCAAATACGATGAAGATAGCAAAGGTCATTCCATTGTTTAAAAAAGGCGACAATCAAGATGTGAACAATTATCGCCCTATATCTTTATTGTCATCCCTCTCAAAAGTTTTAGAAAAATTGATATATAAAAGAACAATTGCTTTTTTAAATGATCATGATATTTTTTGTGAAAATCAATATGGGTTTAGAGCAAAACATAGTACAAATCATGCGTTATTATCACTTGTTGAAAAGGTAGCCCATGCTCTCGATTCATCTTCTCATATGGTTGGAATACTCCTGGACTTCTCCAAGGCCTTCGACACTATCAACCACAACATTTTACTTCATAAACTTTCACATTATGGTATACGTGGGAAGGCTTTGGAGTGGTTCAGGAGTTATCTTTCCAATAGAAAACAATATATTTTTCTGAATGGCTGTTCCTCTGAATTGCGGGATATTACTTGTGGTGTCCCTCAAGGGAGTTTGCTAGGCCCTCTATTGTTTATTATCTATATCAACGATTTTTATAGATCATCAGATATGGCATCTTTTATATTATTTGCTGACGATACAAACTTGTTTTTCTCTCATTCAAATCCAAACACCCTTGTTGAAATTGTGAATACTGAACTAAAAAACATTACTCAGTGGATTCGAGCAAATAGATTATCTCTAAATTTAGAAAAGACCAAATATATCCTTTTTAGTAATTCAATTGATGCCTTACCAGCTGATATAGTTTTTGATGACACTCCCTTAGAAAAGGTATTATATTCTAAGTTTCTTGGTGTAATAATTGACAATAAGCTTTCATGGAAGATTCATATCGATAATATTTCTAAAAAGATTTCACGCAACATAGGTATACTAAATAGACTAAAGATCCAACTTCCACCTTCTGCCTTACTAACATTATATTTTTCTCTAACATTACCGTATTTGAATTACGGCTTACTTGCTTGGGGCAACGCTCACCAAACTATCTTAGACAAACTTTTAATGTTGCAAAAAAGAGCGGTTAGAATTATTAATCAAGTAGATTTTCGTGCTCATACTGATCCACTTTTCTATGATAGTAGTATTCTGAAAGTAAAAGATTTATATCTGCTTCAATTAGGTCAATTTATGTTTAAGTATACTAACGATTTGTTGCCAAATTCTTTCGAGAATATGTTTTTAAGAAATCGCGCAATTCATTATTACCCAACGAGACGATCAGAAGAGTTTCATTTGCCTTTGCTTAGAACTCTCTTCGCTAAAAATACGTTTATATATGAAGGTCCAAACCTCTGGAATTCCTTTTCTGATTACTTAAAAAATTCTCCTTCTTTACATGTATTTAAAAAAAGATTGAAATTATCGTTACTCTTAAAATACAAAGATTAAGTTATTGTTCCTGCTACGCGCGCACCCATACATTATCTGTCCTGATCATCTGAATGATTTTGCATTATCACTCTTGCTTTCTTTTATTATTTATTCCATACGCGCAGTGTTACCTTATTTAAATATTTAAATTTTAAAATGTTTTATCTGATGCTATGACAATTTTGTTTCGACAGTAATTCTTCAGGGTATGAAATATTTAATTTTCGTTTAATTTTTGTGCTATAATTTTTTGTTCTTGTTATATGTTTGTGTTTTGTAATTTTGTCTGTCCTATATTCTATTTTACATGTCCGTCTTCGCAGGATTATAGTTACTATAGCATAATAATTGCTATTATAAATATTGTCACCGTTATCATTATTTATTTTTTTTTCTCTTTTCTTACAAAATCAAGTATTTTTCAACCAACAAATTTGTTTTTATTTTTTTGTTAATGTTGTATAAATAAAAAATGTTATTTCACTGGGTCCTAAGCAATACAAGCTTTGCTTTTAATTTAGGTTCCCCCACTTTTGTTATCTTTTTTTGACAAATTATTGTTAATTTTTCGATTTTGTGTAACTATTTCTTGATTGATATGTATTGTCATATTTGATTTGTTATTGTAAACGAAAGTGGAAAAATAAATTCAAATCAAATCAAATCAAATATTGACGATATCCGTCTCCTCCAGTAAGCTACCAATCTGGGTCGTGCATGAGACCCCCCCCCCCCCCATCCTCTCGTTTCCGTGAAGGGTGTTGGGGTGAGAGCAGGTGTAAGGCTTCAGCGAGCAGAGATTTAGGTGGGAGAGGGTACATAGTAGATAATATAAACATATATGGGTATATGATTATATAATAATATATATCCTATATATTATATAATTATATCTTCTTTAGATATGAACTGACCCTTTTGATTCCATTGGAAGATTTCCAATTTCAGAATTTGCATAGCAGTCTATATGGGAGAGGGTCGTCTACCCCGCCCCAACAGACCGAAATCCCATGAAATCGCCGCATCATCGAGGGGGGTGGGGTGGGAGGAGGTAGCGGTGGTTCATTAACATTCGACAAGACAAGTTGTCTGATTTGACAACTTAATTTTAAGGAAAAAGATCCGAGTGTTGCTGTCATATTAAACACACAAATTGAAAAGGAAAATGGCAAAATTCAGCCTTCACTTTTCATTTGGTAGGACACGAAATCAAAGCGAGGACATTATTTTTTTGTGGATTTCGATGACAATTCTGTTTTGTCAACGTGTAGGAGCTTCGTAGCTAATAACATGCCCAAATTCGCCCAACCCCTTCGGCTCTCACTGAAATTCAACGATAGGAATAAAGGGCATAGTTCACCGACCATAACGCCCAATTACTCGGAGAAAGGCCCCAGGTGGGCCCTTGATCTCGCCTCACACCCCATGGTGTCGAAACCATTTGCACTTCCGAAACACGAAAAATAAATGTAGGGCAACCGTGGGATTAGAAGAAAATTTGATTGAAGTCGTCACCTCTTGTGGAATGATGTCCATCAAATTTTGACAGGCTTTACAATTTTCTTTTTCTTTTTTTCTTTTTCAAGATTTGTTTATTTCTCAACTCATTCCATACATAAGTATCACATGCACAGATACATCATAATTGAAAAATAGCATACATTTCAAACAAATTCAAATAAATGGTTCATGTTTTATACAAAATATTCCAATTTTTCGATGCACATTCATCAAATTACGTTTAAAAGCAATAATTCTCTGGGTTGTTTCGATTTTTTTCCAAACCAAGCATAAAATGAGTAAAATTGGTTTGATATTCCTGTATTTACATGAATAAATGAAATATTTTGCAAACAACACGATAATAGTGGTAAGATGAAAATTATTGAGGGTTATATCTCCAAAACAAATTTCAATGTCACTGAATTGTGTACTTGATATACTTGGCCTTCAACCACTCGTGAACTTCGTTCCAAAATGAAATTACATATTCACATCTCAGAAATAGATGAGCAATTGTTTGAACGTGACTTTCACAGAAATTACATAAAGGAAAATCTTTGACTCCAATTTCAAATAAACAATCTTGTGTTAAAATTCTTCTGTAAATAAATTTGAATTGGAAGTTTCGAAGTGTATTAGCAATTGATGATTATGTAAGAGGGAAGCGAGAGTTCCAAATAGGAGAGTCTGACAAATTATCACTCAAATTCTTATTTTGTTTCTTATAAATTTGACATGTTTTTTATAGTACTTTTCCCGCCATAAACATTCGAGGCCGATCTAAGAAATATTAAACTTGAAACATTGAATGTTGATATATTAATTTCTCTTCTAACATTTCGTCATGCGCCCAATTTTATAGGTGATGACTTTTTTTCTTCCATTTGTTCTTCTTCGCTTGTAAAATTTATCGTTAAACGAAATGCCCTTTATTTTCAATTGATTTTTTTTTCCGGAATGTTTAATGAATTAATTTATTTCTTCATTAATTTATTAATTGATTTATCTATTCGTTTATTTGTTTATTAATCTTCCACTTGCCATATTTTTCGGACAAAATCGCACCCAGTAAAAGTCAGACTCTGGATCTGCGCCTGATATCAAATGTTATTTCATCAAAAATGTTAAACGAGCCTTGTTATCTCCAGTGGCATACTGACGTTTTTTTTTTTTTTTTGTTTGTTTTACTTGTACTCATGAGAGTAGAACTCAAGAATGAACATGATGAATAAAAGGCAAAACAAAATTTAAAAAACCCAAGAAACAAACGGTGTGCAAATTGTGTACAAACTTATGGCGATATTAGCCGGTGCTATATGTTATTAAAATGGGATATAGCATCATCGTTATCATCATCATCAATGATAATAATGGAAGTCAGATGAAACGTTACTAAGATATTATGAACATGGTCTGGAGAATCCCATGTTGACATCAATATAGGTCACTTGCTTCAAATTTTTTCTTGTTCTATAGAATGCCCAATTAAAACCATAGAGCTATTACAGTTTTTATATAGCTCCATGCCTGATTAAAACTGTTTCTTGGTTGTACACGCAGGGGGTCATCAGCTGGAATCGAACAGCCTTATAATCATGATAATTGGCGTAGCGCGTCACGGTGTGACCAGGTGTAGCAGAAATAGGGTCTACAACAGCGAACAGTTGTGCCACTTTTGACACATTATTGTGACAAACAACAAATTACACGTGTGGGGCTGAGCTGGTGGAAGAAACTGGCGGGATGTATATAATGTCTCTAAAGCTAGATTTATCTTCATGGTACTTTTCTCACTCCTATATTCAAGGAGCTTTGTAATTAAAGGGGTTTTCAGGTATTTAAAATGAAGGTTCCTGTTTTTTTTTTTTCTGGTCATATTAATACTTTTATACGATGGGGTGTATATATACAAATTGATAATAAAAAAAAATACGCAGGGTGAAAGCCCTAATGATAATCGAATGATAATTTGTTCAGCTTTATGTCATTTATGATCATCAAGAGCCATTTTTTAGGGATGTGATATAACAAATACTCATTGTTCTCTCTTTCCTTGATATATTTTCCACACGTTTTCATGCCCTCCCCGCTAACCCTTCCCTTCTAAAAAAATAAGAAAAAAAGAACTTCCATTTGTCTAAACATTTTTTTTCATTAAAACCCAGACATGATCATGATGATGAAGCAACTGAGGAGTGCATGTGCAAGGCGCATTTTGAGTAGCAATAATTATGGGGGAGTCATGTGTTGAACTTGAATTAAACTAATTATGTCGAGATATCTGACCTCATACTTCCTCAATTTGATTATTTCTTTGTATTTGACCTATTTAATTGCAATAATATTACAATACATTAACGATTGATCATATCTCATCCCTATAACATAAGTTATTGTGATATGTGGTCACCTTGATTAGTGTGAAGTTCTGTGAACTGGTATAGTGTGAATTTCGTCTGCAAAACTCGGTAAAATAATCATAGTAATGTAGAGCAAAGGGTAGTGTAACGCTACTGCTTTCGTTAAATAGATATGATTTATCTCAATACCCTCGCCTGTATATTCTTTGACAATTTTGATTTGATTTGATTTATTTATTTCCACATTCTAATTAAAGCATATACAAGTGAAATCATTTTTTCTTAGTATAACATAATAAGTAAATGATATAATTAATAACATATACATATATACAATCTAATAATCTAATTAGAATATATTTATACCTGATAAATTTCTGTTTATTTAATTGTTACAAAAAATAGCAAAAAATCATATATATATATATATATATATACATATATCAATATACTTCATTTTGAAATGTGGGAGACCTTCATCTTAACTTCAACTTCATTTTAACTTCAAGAATAGGATACCAGCCGTAATTTTGCTCGTTGCAATTCGTAATTAATATTTTCTTTAAAATAACAACAACATTCTATCAATCGTGATTCATTCGATTATACATCAAACCCAGTCTGAAAATTAATTTGTATATGACAGACGTAAATATATCAATAATTTATTATCATCATTATTTTGTATGATGGAATATGATAATTGTATATTGAATAGTGAAATCAAAGAAAACTACAAGCAATTAGTGAGGATATAAATAAGGTTACAAATACAAGAATTTAAATTATACCTAATGGTTTTGCCTTAAAATGAGTGATTGTAAACGTGGTCAAGTACATCATATACTTCCATTGCTTATGTTGTTTTTGTATGATGTATAGGCCTATTTTCTTGAGAAATGTAAATGGGTTCGTGTTTCTGGTTAGAGATTTATTAACGGGTGAAAAGACAAAGACAGCACCGTCGAGCAAAAATGAATTTCATCGGAAAATGCCGCAGCAGATTTTCATCATACACGCTACATTTCATCACATATCGCTATTATTTCTTGTGTATGAAAGTTTTGGATATACAATATTTTGGGATCCATATTTCGACATATAGTCCAGTGTATAGTGTGCGTTTGTTTAATCAGCGCTTGCCTGTAATATAATATTATGTACATTCTCTGCCCCCCCCCCCCCCCGAGAATATTCAAGCAATGAGATATTTCACAGATGCCATTAGCTATTTCAAAATGTTGACGATGGAAACATATTAAACATGGTCGATAGAAAATGCCCGATATACATTCCAATGCAAAAGTTATCATTTTAGTCAGTCTATATTACCTGTTAAAACATTACCGTGCACACAAATGAATACACATTTTGTATGTGTAAAAATAACATGGGCATTATCATGATAATACTCAATGTACAAGGAGGTATAGTAGATTACTATAATGTAAATACGTTATAAAAGTGGTATGGAAAACTGCCAATTGGAAATGATTTGATTTCCTGATCATTAAGTTAAACAAAAGAATACTCTATGCTTCAAGTTACACGACTGCTGAATTACATGAACACTTATTTTCACAGATATACATCGCAAAGGCGGCGGCGGGTTGTTTTTCGAAAGGGGTGGCAGCTTTTCCCTAGCTATCAAAAATGCATTATAAAGATATACGACTCATTATTGTGGTATCGCACTTATGATTATGATTTTATTTGAAAACCAATTAAAGAGGAAAAATAGGTAAATGGAAAAGAAGTGGGCAAAATAGAGAAATTTCTCTGCCCCCTCCCCCTCCCCGGCCAGCACCACCTACACCTTTACCACCATACCCGGATAATAATCTATCTGCTTGAAATTATTTCCTGATATGATATAAAAAAAATCATGACTTTACCAGATGTGAGATTCAGCGACTGCAATATGAATTAACTTGCTCTCCTCATTATCAAATTGCTAATCCTGCATTTGTATGTTGTAAATGATTGTATAATAGAACAATTATATTTTGTGAAAAAATGAAGAAAACAATTGTTTATTTGAAATGAATTTGAGGACTGTCGATAGATTAGTCTCGAACATTTCTTAAATGATTTCTTACTGAGTCAACATCTCAAAACTTGTTTTAATATCGCAAATTATCAAAAATAGTTATTTAAGTTTCAGGCAAAATGAGCGCAACACTGCGTTGTTCTTTTTATCCACAGCCCGGGGGGCCACTTCCATTCACGAGTGGATACCATGCGCGACCATGGGGTCTCGAAAAGCACCCTAAACACGTAATTTCCATTTTCTGAAAATGCACCCCTTAACAAGTATTGGCGTGTGAAACCCTACCCTTAACAAGTATGGGAAACAAAACGATACTCTTAGCAAATATTCCCTGAAATGAACCCCTAAACAAGTACAGGAATGTTTTATTGTTATGGGTCCTTCGGTCGTCGCGGCTTTACCTTATTTGGTTTAGTACGACCCCACCTTCTACACCTCGCGCAAATCGGACTCTAAACACGAAGTTTTGGGGCAAAAGGACATCCTTTATAAAACATTTTAATTTTGTTTTATCATCCCCGCATATTCGACCCTAAACACGTAATTTTCCTAGCGAAATAGATACCCTTTTTTCATTATTTTTGTGTTTTTGACACCCTTATCACGTTACGTACGTAACGTGCCCTGTCGTGAAAAAGACATCCTTTTTACGTGTTTTTTGGTCGCGCATGGTATCCACTCGCCAATGTAAGTGCCCCCCCCCCCCCGGGATCCACAGGCTCCCCTGTTCTTTATTATTACATCAAGGTAAATGTATTCATCAGCATGATCAGGGGAATCGTAAGTTTGAAGAGGTGAAAGTGTTTAGTGACGTGTTGAAGCAGTAAGGTGAAGAGTTCTTATATCAGACAGCCTCACCCATGTGGCGTATAAATATAGCGCAAAGGGGCAAGTAACCATCCCGTATAAGGCGCAAAAGGTGGTATAGAAATAGTCACACTCATTCCCATTTCCCAAACATTTTTAACTGCAGCGTAAATCTGAAACCATCAACTCCAAACAATGTCACAACCGTTTTCCGAAAAAGGAACAAACCCTGCAAATCTGGGACAAAAAGACAAAGAAAGCGAGAAAATTAGTTATACATCGGCCCCCTTTTCATTTAAACATTTTTTTTTCATTTATTCTATTTTTTCGATTCGTCATTGATAATTGTTTTCCTTTTCTATTCTTTATTCATTATGTTTATTTGAGAATATTACATTCCAAAGCCTATTTTAAGTAACACCACCACCATGGTGCACTGTGCCCCTCGATTGCAGATTACACATTTATGAAGAAATGACCTCACCCCGAATAGCTCCCCCTCTAGATAACAGTACCCCCTAAATTGCTGATCACCTGACATTGACTAATGAAGATCGCATATGTGGAATGATTTCATTCCCTGAGTCAGGTGAAGAGTCACCGTGAATGAACATGATGATGTGTTAGCGGTGATGACATACCATTGGTATCTGAATAACATGAACAGATTAAGTGATGACCGTGTTTACAAATATGATTAAAATGTTGTGGTTGATGATGACGATGACGATAATGATGACGAAGGAGGTCAAGATTATGTTTGTAATGGTGATGACGATGTTATTACGAAGCAGAGAGATCTTTATAAAAAAAAATCATGATGAGTGTGCCCTCTGCAAATGCATTAGGAAACACCAAACCAAGAAGAAAACGCCAAAAAAAATTAAATAGGTTATGTCATTCTCAGTGATTTCATTTTTTTGTTTGTTCCCTGGGGGCAACCTAGCTCACTCCCATAGGCCCTTTGCATAGGCCTCTACACAAAATTAAAATTACCGATTACCACCAATGGTATTATCATTTAGGACAAATCCTCCCCAACAAAAAGTTGATTTGAATAAAAAGAGAAAATCCAACAAGCACAACACTGAAAATCTCATTAAAAACGGATGTAAAATAAGAAAGTTATGACATTTTTAAGTTTCGCTTAATTTCACAAAATAGGTAAATGTCCATCCCGGTCGATATGCAGACGAGGGAACTGATGGCATCACTCACTCACTATTTCTTTTGTATTTTATTATATAAAATATGAAAGATTCTAATTTTCTCCTCATTGTCCTGTGAAACAAAGTTTTATCTTGCCCTGAACATGTGGAATTACCATTGTCTAACATTTTATGGTTCAGTCCAGTTGGTCCTTTTTGTCAAATCTGTGAAAATTGAAATATTGTATAATTCAAACAATAAAAAACAAAAGAAAGAGTGAGTGAGGGACATCATCAATTCTCTCATTTGGATGTGACTGAATTGTGCAATAACTATTTTGTGAAAAATAAGCGAGACTTTAAAATGTCATAACTTTCTTATTTTTCATCCGATTTTGATGAAATTTTCAGCATTACGCTTTTCTGATTTTTCTCTATTGATTCAAATCAAAATTTTTCTAAAGTGGACTTGACCTTTAAGAAATTAAATTAGGTTAAACGCTGAGCTATTAAAAGGTATGTTGTTAGGCAAATTTTGTAGAACATTATTTGGAAACAGTGGTGTGTCTCAATGTTATCAAGCCCACATGCCCTTTATTTTTCATAACAAGTGGAATGCCTCTGGCCGTCTCACCTGCATCACGCGGTTCAAAATAGCAGCAGTGCTGACTTTGAAAACTACTCTAACTCGCACAAGATGTTCAGTGATACATGGTTACTCTTATGTCCACTTTTTATGAACTAGACCAATAAACTTACAGAGATATGATGGTTATTCAACAAAAAAACCCAACATGGCCAAAGTTCATTGACCTTACATGACCTTTGACCTTGATCATGTGACCTGAAACTCGCACAGGATGTTCAGTGATACTTGATTACTCTTATGTCCAAGTTTCATGAATCAGATCCATAAACTTTCAAAGTTATGATGGTAATTCAACAGATACACCCCATTCGGCCAAAGTTCATTGACCTTTGACCTTGGTCATGTGACCTGAAATGCGCACAGGATGTTCAGTGATACTTGATTACTCTATTGTCCAAGTTTAACGAACTAGACCAATAAACTTTCAAAGTTATGATGGTAATTCAACAGATACCCCCATTCGGCCAAAGTTCATTGACCCTAAATGACCTTTGACCTTAATCATGAGACCTGAAACTTGCACAAAATGTTCAGTGATGCTTGATTACTATCATGTCCAAGTTTCATGAATCAGATCCATAAACTTTCAAAGTTATGATGGGAATTCAACAGATACCCCCAATTCGGCCAAAGTTCATTGACCCTAAATGACCTTTGACCTTAGTCATGTGACATAAAATCCATGAGGGATGTTCAGTGATACTTGATTAACCTTATGGCCAAGTTTCATGAACTAGGTCCATATACTTTCTAAGTTATGATGTCATTTCAAAAACTTAACCTCAGGTTAAGATTTGATGTTGACGCCGCCGCCGCCGCCGTCGGAAAAGCGGCGCCTATAGTCTCACTCTGCTATGCAGGTGAGACAAAAAAACGAAATGTTAAGATAAAATATGAATGTTAATGATGTTGCTACTCTTATTCTCCTGGTAAAGGAAACAGAGATCTCATAATAGAGCCCGTATTTCGTACAAATTGTACTGAAAGTGAAATAAGGTTATATAGAGACAGAGGCAATTAATAAACCACTATCTTACGTGTCATTAATCAAAACATTATCATGCTGGTAGTAAGGCTTTTAACTTTACTATTGAGGAAACTTCATCATCCAATGTAACTTCCATGGAATCCTTGATTCCAATTGACTATAAAAAAATTATTTAGTAAAAGTGCTCCATGAGGGCAATATGTGTCCAACCAACATTGGGCATTTTTATTTATCCAGTGTAATGAAAATTTTGCCCATTCTCAATTGCTGCTTATTTTTTAAACCTTACTGGACAATATGCTTCCCGCATTTGGTAAAAAATTGGGTGGACACATAATTACCCTCGTGGTGCAAAAATTTTACCCAATATTTTTTACTGTATAGACTTCAAAACCATGCTAATTTCTCTTAAACATGTTAAATGGTAGATTTACTATATATATCATGACAATAGTGACTTTGATATAACCACAACCATGACAATAATGACCCTGCATGGTTTAGATTGAAATATTCTCGAAATAAAATGTATAGGCCTCGACGGATAGTACGTATAGAAGGATCACGATTGATGGTGTTACACTCAGTGTCTATAGTCTTCTCTTAATCATATATTGGGAGTTATCAGGGCAATTATTAATACTTTCGGTGCACTGGCTTGGGGCACCCCCCAAAAAAAAAATCAATGTTCTTCGACCAAGAAAAAGAAGGAAAAAAGAAAGTAAAAATTGTAACATGTGATGTTATTTTCTGGATATTATGTCAAAATCTATCAAAACGATGACATTTTAAAACGGTCAAAATTATCGGGAATGAAAGAGGTTGAGGAAGAAGAAGATAATTAGCAAAAAGAAAGAAAGAAAGAAAGAAAGAAGGAAAAAGTGAAAGTTAAAATTATATAGAAGAAAAGAATTACTAGTTAAAAATAAGACGTAAATATGGAATTGGCCAGGTTGTGATTCACGCCAATCAAGCACAAACCTGGTGAACAGGCGCTGCATCCCTACGGAGAAAAGTACAAACCGCATCTCAGCATCTCACAGCGGGAGAGACAAAACTAAATGTATTTGTGCGGAGGATGTATCAGACACAATCATTTGGGTTTTCATTAAATCTTCACCGATATCTTCTAACTTGTTCTGTTTTTAATAAAACCATCTTTTATCGTCAGTGTGAATTCCCCCTTTAAGTAACTTGTGTCTTGTGGTTACAATGGCCAGACGTTTATTTCTTCTGCGGTTATGCAGCAAATACGGCAAACCACAAATAATTAATGTATTATATCAGTATATTACACAGTATAATGTTAATGAATGTAATTTGCGACATAAAGAGTGTGATGTATATAAAAAACAATTAAAAAATCGCATTTGTATAGATAGGTAGATAGATATATATCTTTTTGGGGGGTGATTTTTTTGCAAGGAAGGTGAGAATCTGAAAATATTCAGCCACAACAAATAAAGATACTTCACGACAAATGAAAACCCACCATTATGTGCATTGACTTTCATGTATTTTTTTCATTTTTACTCTGGGGTGTTTTTTAAGGAAAATCAAATCATATTCTTGATGCATGTGTAATCAAATTCATGACGATTTAATAGGGCTTTAATCATGTTAATGAAAAATGGTGATAACAAGTCTAGACAAAGGCGCGTGCGCTGTCATAATAGGGATCAAGAAATAAAAGATTTTAAGATTTCCTTTTTTGGATTCAATTTACATTGTGGATGACGTTTTTCTCTTTGTATTTGAACCGATACTTGAAGAGAGGCATGCACGTGTAAATAACATACCTCGGATACCGCACCAATATAATCTTGTGAATTCTGGGTAGTTTCCAAATGGGATTGAAACATCTTAAGTGAATGGAATAAGAGGATGATTTTCTCCCCCCTCTTTCTCCTTTTTTTTCTCTCTTTCGCACTCCATCATCACCATCATCCTCTTTCCTCAGTGTTGATTGATGATGCGATTTCGCTGAGCCAAGTGCAGCGGTACACCCTGCCCATATTTGGAAGCAACGAAGAGTTATTACAACTAAGATATAAAAATAGTTCATGTGAGACCACATAAACAGCGTCAAGCGGCTTGAATTCCTGTTTATTCTCGCATCACTTTGTCTTTGTATCGTTCATTAAGTCAGATGGAAAATTCTTTATTCAAGCCCCGAGCCCCCCCTCCTTCTATCTCTTTCCTGCGCATTATTCTTATAACATGCAAGAAAACAGACAATCTTAAGCTGCCAAGATTATTTTAGACCAAAGATACTCGTGTATTTTCATTCATTTAGGATTTTATTCTCGCATGGTCAATCTTATGACGTCAAAGACTTTTACCTAGCCCTAAGCCCCAATTCTAAATGTACGCATGCTTTCATGTGTGTGTATTTACTATTACCAAACCTTCCAGACATTTCTCCTCGCTCCTCTCTCCCGCTCCCTGTTCATCCCCCTCCCCTCCCCTCTTTCTCTTGATCTCTCACTGAAACAAAACTATAGAGGCTTTTATTTATCGATGATTTCCCCTTTCCCATTCATGAAATTTGTTCTCCTTTCATTATCCATAATTCACATTGCATTTTCACATACACGTTCCACTTATTGTTCAGAGGATGTAATTTTATATCTTATGCATTTCGTTATCTCAATTTAACAATGGACCTAGTATAGGTCCACGATTTAACACATGAAATTCCGTCTTCTTTTCAACAAAGTCCACGTTCCCGCCATCCCTTTCCCTTGAAGATTTTTCTCTATCTCATTATCATCACGTCGATCGTTCATGAGCACCAAATATCATTTTCGCGTTATTCTCACCACATAATCTCCCTTAAAACACCTTTCTCGTGTTGGAAATCTCTTTCATATTTTCACCCTTGGTTGCCCGATTTCAAGATCACTTTCCCGTGAAAGTTACCCATGCATCTGTTCATCTGGGCCCGGTAACACAAATCTTAGTAATTGATCGTGGGGCTGATTTCTACGATTGATGGCATTGACTGTTGTGTATGATCAATTGTAAATACTAGCTCTACGATTAATCGCTCAGCTTTGTGTAACGGGGGCCCTGATCATTACGGTATAACATTCATGACATTGAATCCTATACTATACCGTCTGGGGATGGATCAATGATAAAACCGTATGTTCGGGTAAACAACGCCTCCTTCTAACATGACCAAACTTTAATGATTCATGATAATATTCTCTTGAATTAAGGACATAAAACCCCGTATACAATACAAGAGATACAGTACAATGATATACACAAAAGATTCATATAACAAAAATAACGAGTAGGCCTATAACAATTTATTTATCTTTCTTTTTGTCTATTCTCAATGTTCTCTGGAGTAAAACTTTAAATACCATAACTCTTTTAGAATTGATCTGCGTGGAGTGTAGCACCTCTCAAATTTCTGGTGCAATGGCAGGCAAGGTCACGGGCGTCGGCGCAGAAGATTATCCTTTGTTCAAAGGGTTACCATCTATGTTGCGCCCCCCCCCCAAAAAAAAAAAAAGATAGATAGATAGATACATACATGAATAGATAAATAAATGAATAAATAAATAGATATTAAATAATTAAGTGAATAAAAATAAAAATGATTCTCCGCTCTGCCGCCCATAAGCAATGCACTGTGGGTAACTCACTGATATCGTTATTCCTTCATCGTGGATATATGAATGAAAATATAAAGTTATAAATAAACTCACTATAGTTGTTTAAACATGTATGAGAGCTATGCATGTATAGTTAGAGAAATCTTTGTGAATGGTTTGCAATAAGTGACTCATCAGGTATGAATGATCGTGTTCAAACAAAGATAAGACATTAGGAATACTCGTATTGGGTAGACGTAATGGGGCGACTAGGCGGCATAACTCTACAAGGGGGCATTAATTGGCGTGGGACAGGGGTCAGAGTGCCCCCCCCCCCCGCAGAATTTTGTTGACCTCTCTAATCAATTTTCGGAAATTTTTGCAAAACCGTGTACCAAAATGTAAATGTCCATCTGACTGTGATTGTTTCCGGATTATTTGCATGGTCACCCCCCCCCCCCCCCCATTTTCAAAACCGTTCGGCGGTCCCTGATAAAACTGATAATGGTGATTTATAAAACATAATACATCAAACATATAATTTAAGTATAATCATATTCCACATTCATTCTTCTGTTGGGTCATATAGGCCTATCCTCTTCCTCGAACAATTTTAGTGTTTGATGAAATGAAATTGTTGTGTGGTTTGGTGGTTTAGACAATTAAGGGGAAACCGGTATGTTTATGGAATAATTAATTACCAAGCGAAACTAACACTCGATGCTCACTTGTCTTGTTTGTTATTTCTCTTTCGCGTTAATTTGTGTTGTCTCGAATTCACAGTAAATGGATCAATCTTTAGATGGCTAATACAATGTTTCCTCCTCTTTGATTCTTTTACTTTACCTTTTTTTTTACTACACATGTCCCTCTGAGAAGACCTTAATCCGTCGGCCCTCTGGTTGCGTGCTTACAAACATTCAAGCTTTCTTAGCAATCAGGTAAAAAATCACCAACACCATCACACGGTTGGAATATTATGGAAATACTGTATCATGTTTTAATTCATTGATGTTTTGAAATAAAGTTAGGAGGATCAGACATCCCCCCCCCCTCAAAAAAGAAAATACATTAAATATACGAGAGAAATATTACGAGATGAAAATTCAACATTTGGCTTGTTGGGGTTCATTTTGGGGTTATTAATTTTCATCATGACTTGTCACTGAGTCCATCGATTATATAACGATTTGAGCTACGTTCATTACTTACATGTTTTTTTTTCTTTAAGGAATTCAAGTTCAAAGCATATTCTGTCCTTTTGATTTCGTGAGTGTTTCGTATTGTCATATAGGCCGAGTATGAAGTGAGCCTATATCATGCTCATAGGCCTATATCCAATGTCAATGGGTCTATAGTGTACCTGCACTTTTATGTCAAGACAGAGGCGAATCCAGAGGGGCCGAGGCAGGGAAGAATTTGCCCCTATTATTTCCCTTTTTTTTAAGTATATAGAAAAGGGATGGGAAGGGGAGTGTGAAATGAGGAAGAATGGTATAAAAAGATGTATAAAATGGGTATTTAAAATGTCTGGGCCATCTAACCTACTCTATAATACCCGATAATTCGATTAAGGAAAAAGTCACCGTATATCAGTGTCAACATCATATTCTTCTCTTTCACATCCACTTCTGTGCGTATAATTTGTATTGTTTTGTTGTTGTTGTTTTTTTCTTCCGATTATAAAGAGAGGTCCCCTTCCCGTGCACATATATATATATACCTCTATACCATACCTCTATATACTGGGGTGTTAACCCGGCGGTGTTAAATCTTACACCATTTGGTGTACTAGAAGACCACACCCTGAGGTGTTAAAATTACACCAGAGAAATTGAACATAATCTCACCAAGCTAAATAGTGTTAAATAGTAACGACCAATTAAATGTGATCACTCTAAAACTGCACACGGTAAATTTTTACCCAATTTTGGGTGAAAGGGAAATGCGCATGTTTGCTGGGTATTTTTTGTACCTCATATTGGACAAAATGCATGTTTTAAGGGTACCTTTCAACGCAACATTGCGTAAAATATTTACAAAATATTTGGTATCTATTTTTACCCAACCAACATGCATGTTCCCAGTTTTACCCAGTATTGGGTAAACCTTTTTAGAGGTGTTGTAATAGCACCCATTGGTGTTGAAGCAACATTGTAAATTTAAAAGCGATACACCGGTTGGCATCAAAGTTTTTTTGCTGTGTACTAATCAGATGGATGGTGATCAGGGTCCTGTCTTACAAAGAGTTACGATCGATCCAATCTATCGTAACTCTATGGAAATCCATCAGTGTCATAACTTCTTCTACAGGAAATTTGCGAAATGTCCTTTGTAAACAAACAAGAAAACACTAAATTTTCAAGAAATCAATTAATTCATGGATATACATCCATACCAGGAACAAATTTTGAAGAAAAAAAAACATGCATTTTATATGTTGACTTTGCTGGCTTTCCATAGTTACAGTTGATCCGATCAATCACTACTCTTTGTAAGACGGGCCCCAGATCTGTCTGCTGCATGATTGTGATTATCATGCTATATAACGATCTGGAACAGCAACACGCGTTAATTGTTTATCATGTCTGACAGTGATAACATCTTGAAACCACGTCGACTCTAATCTCACAGACATGTTGACCTTAGGTGAGGTGAAACTGAATGGAAATCATCCTTTATCAATTATTGGGATTTATAAATTACATTACAATTACCCTGGACCTAGACCTACATGCTCTATGGTTTCATTCGTTGTCTTGAATTATAAAAATACCCTGAGAACATCAAGTTCATATTCACTCTTAAAACATCATTTCTAACGCAGTTTGGTAGAAGTGATGAAAGATAAACTGTATAGAGTCTAAAACGAATAACACTTTAAATTTATAGAGCGATTCATATTATGTTTGACAGTCTGGAATCGATGGGATAAAGGTAGCTTTTAATGAAGGTTGATACAGAATTCGGTATATAATTCCACTGGAATTATGGAATTATATACCGAATTCTGTATCAACCTTCATTAAAAGCTACCTTTATCCCATCGTCTATATGCCATATAAGACCTTACATTGGAATAAAACATGACTGTCAATTAAAGGGGCAAATGAAAACTGTCAATGCATGGAATCATTCCACGTGTAAAATCAATTGGGTGAGACGATACTCTGACTCACTCGACCTGCCGCGACCCATCGCTAACTTTATCAGATTTTGTTGCATTGTGTATAATGGGTATATTCAAAATAGGAGATGGACTTAAATGATAGAGTATCCCCCCTCCCCACACTCACATATTTTTTTTTCTTCATATTTCTAATTGGGGCTTGATCAGGAACAGATCAAATGATGACCATTAGGCATGTTATATAGGAGCTATAGGATTAGGTTATACATTTTATATTTGTGGGTTAACCATCTCCTTCCCTCCTCCTCCTCCTCCTTCTCCTCTTCCTCCCCACCTCCTTCTATTTTCCTTTATTTCTAAAATCTCGTTTATCTTCTCTCTCCCTTTCTACCTCTCCCTCCCTCTCTAGCCGCCACTCTCTATTTCCCTCTTCTTTTCTCTTCTATCATCCAACCTCCTCATCTGCAGTTTTACACCATTCGCATAAATATTCTCTTGGGAGAACCCGAAGGAATACAATGATCCTCCCAACCAGAGGTACCGTATACGTATTCAGACAAGAGGTAATATCGAGAAGTGTGTACATTCATGATGCGGTGGGCCGAAATTTGCATAGAAGTTGGAGAAAGCATAGACTTCGCGATTTCGACATCAGTTTATAACCAGTACATAATAGAGTGACTCACTGCATTACGTCTCTGTGTGATGAGATTGGAATGTTGAAAGCATTCGTGAATTGCCGTCAGTGCGTTCTAGAATATGAGGGTGAATCTGTCAACCCCCCCCCCCCCGAAAAAGGAGCAAAAATATGCAAGAGAGAGAAGGGAGTGTTGCAGAAAGTACTGCCCTTTGAAGAAAAAAGGAGAACGAAATGATAAAAAAAGATTTAAAAAACCCACCGCCCCTTCCAATTAATGGATGAATTTGCACTTTTTAAAGGGCTGTGACTCTCTATCCCTTTAAAAACAAATCACAGTCCTTTATATTTCTTTATTACATCATTACCTTAATAGTTTCCGTTTATAATAAAGCATTAACATCCGTTCATTTCTTTATTTTCATTTAATTGATTACTCAAGATGTTTTATGTGTTGATTTTTGGGGGGAGATGTGCTTTTTAGAACGACCGTAAAGTAACCAGTTAGATGGGATGGAAAGTCTATATGCAGGCTTTTAATTTCTTTTTAATTTTAATCATCTTAAACTTTTTTAACTTTAACTAGGCATATAGGTATTCAACTTTTCTCTTTATACCTTCCATTTTCGCTCACCCATCCACAACCTCCCCCCTCCACCCCACAGCCCTGTGAGAAAACATTACAGTTATGTTAGTCATTTCGTGTCCAACTCATACATCATTCAAAAGCAACACGTTTTCATCGCATTCGAATCAAACCAAAGACCACATTCATTCATTATTCCAATCGCAGACTCTCACATTCATGCGCCCAAGGCTTTAATCAATAGATACTCTAGACGCCGGATTTGGAGAAGCAGAAGGACGTTAATAACACACACACAAGTGAATCTTAACTCCCTTTTGGCGTTTATGAGATGGCACATGAGTTGAATCCTCGATGACTCAAATATGATAATGGGAATAAATTTTGTTCATGATGAATCTGTAAATTCACTAAACTGCTGTTGTTTCTAAAAGGGGGATGGGGCAGTTTGTGACAATAAGTGTTTTAATTTCACTCATTCTTTCAAATAAACATTTATTTGCTTCCATTTTTCATCAAATATATTTTTCCAATATGAATTATACAAAATCATTTCATAAAAGCTCCCTTCATTAATAACCTATTTGCTATAAGTATTACGCTAATCAATGATTTAGGGAGAGGTGAAAATGAGGAAATATATTAACATTCTGCAGATATTGAGATGCTATACTGATTACGGGCGAAGCCAAGAGCACGTCTATCTTTGAAAATAAATTTTGATACTGCAGTTTTACAATCGTCAGCAGAGTATAACATTAAATTTAAATTGACATCTCATGCTTAATAATATTTATTTAAAAAAAAGCGTATTGAAAACAAACCAGAGGGGCAGATTTTTTTTCTCTCTCGTGCCAAAAACTGAACATACCACCAATATATTTGTAATAGAATAATTATAATCCGGTTAATGATAAACAGATTAGGGTATTTTGACCAACGCAACACTTGATCCAATTGTGTATATATCATGTATATGGAGAGTGGCATGCCCCCCCCCCCCCATGGTATAGCCTATCCGCTGAGGAAAATCGAACCCCTTTCAGTTAAGTCCCCATGATATCTTTAAAAAAAAATACGCAAAATATCATAAAATAAGATCATACTATGAACCATTTTCCGGAAAATGTCCCTCCAACATTTTTTGGGGAAGCCCCCCTCCCCCCCCCTCAATTTTACCGAACCCTTTATTCGCCCCGAAATCGAATTGTGTATATACTGAGGTCTGTATCAAACCATACTTAAGGGGAAAAGCGTCAATATTTGGATATTTATAATCCTGTTATATATAAACAGATCACATAACAAGCCAATAAGGCAGGGTAGCTGTCCCAGTGCACTATTCAGGATTATATTTCTCATCCCATTCAGAGGTTGGTCGACGAAACTGAATACGAGTTTTCCTTGAGCGTGCATGTTCGTTTTTATTTCCGCATCTCTTGAAGTTTACGACTTCACGGCCTGCAGGGGCAAGGGGGCATGTTCCCTACTCAACCCCAGTAAAAATAGTGTTACTTTTTTATATCCTGTCTGTGTGTCCATCTCTCTCTTTACCTCCGCCCCCCCCCCCCCTCTCCCTCTCTCCTTTCATTGATTCTGTTCACATACATGATATTCCACATAGACATATGATCTATCTTTCTTTTCATCTCTCTCTCTCTCTCTCTCTCTCCTTCGATTTCTCTCTCACACGCTGCATACCCTGACATTCCCCCCCCCCCGGTCCATCATCTTAAATCTTTCTATTTTACACACTCACGCAAACACGTTGTCGATTATGAACTATTCACAAGGTAATACAGTACTAGATGCTGTTATAAAACAATTTTGCTGGTATAAGAAAAGTTATATTTTTCAATAAAAAAATACGACTCATATAAAGTCGGGGCCCCGCCCCCAACAATGTGAGTGTCTCTATTGCTGGATCAACGCTACTTAACTCGTTGCTACTTCCTCCTAGTGCAAATTGCAAGCATAGAACGTCTATTATAAGTGGCCGTTAGATTTAGGCCTTTAAACGCACACCTATCGGACCGGGTGCTCAACTCCATTTCAAGAGGGGTCGTGGAAAGGCCCTCGACGATCCTCATACCTTTTTTCAACAAAATGTGTACAAAAAAGCAAAAATAATTACTTTTGATGTGAGTGTGCTTTGCGTGCCCCCCCCCCCACACACACATAGCCTACACCTTCAAAATAATTATTACCGCGGTCCCTATTAAAATGGTGAAATTGATAACACTGAAATTTGATTGAATGTATATTTTTCATAATATTTTGCAAGCATTCAGCAAGTTAACACGCTGTTGCCATGAGCATCTTCTCTTGAGCTACATTTCAGGTCTACTGAATATTTCTTTTTATTACCCTTGCGAAGAAATCAGTGAATACGTCCAATTTGGAAACTGAAGACCAGCTACCAGATGAGCTACTAAATCAGCCATGTTAGCAACTCCTCTATTCTACCTCCCCTTTTCCCCCTCTGTCTCCAACTCTCCCCTCTCCGCCGCATTCATCCCTTACTCTCACCCATTACATATATATTTCTCCTTATCACAAATAATTTTCCAGTCTTATGCAGTCAGTGGCCCGTTGCAGAAAGAGTTGCAATTAATCGCAACTCTAAAAATCTTTCGCAAATTGATTTTCAACCAATCAACAGCGCGCATTTGGGACTTGCGATTGATTTTTTGACTTGCGTTTAAGCGCAACTCTTTCTGTAGTCTCATCGCCCTCCTTCTTATACCATAAATAATTTTCATTACTTTTTTACAATTTCGTTTTGGTATAGAAAGACATATTGGTCATCAAAAGTTTGCAAAAAAATCACATATGATTGAAGGCACACTAATTGCCATTGATCATGAAAATCAGAAGATAGATTCAACAAAATTAATAAAGCACTTACCATTATTGCAGATATTCAAGGCAAAGTTGTTTGACAAAAAATTAAAAAAGGTCGTTATTAATCGAGTGCACCCGGATCGCTTCGCTAGATGGAGTCCCACTTAAACAAGTCTTTGATAAATATTATCGAAACTTTTGCTGAGATTGATTTGCTCTCTAGCTTCTTTTCCGTGGCTGTTTCAAAGTACTGCGACGGAAGGCGAAGGAATGAAACATTTCCAACTCGGATAATCGTTTTTATACCATCAGACCGCTCCTTGCTTCAAATGAACAGCAAGAAACTCAATGCACTATAGCGCCATCATGCGCCGACTAGTCAAATGTTTTAAAGGGAAAGAACGTTCACGAGGGGAAGATGCTATAATGTTTTACCAGTATAAATTGTAACTCCAAAGAGAACTTAAAATTTGAAAACAAATTCGATTTTAGAAGTGAGCAAATCTAAAAGAAAAGAGAACATTTACGGACTGCATTGCACTGACTTAAACTATTAAGTACTTTCTTCTCTCTAATTTATTTTCCCTCATTTTTTCCATTTTAGTTATCAAAAAATATATCAATCTTTAATTACTTTGTTTCCTGTTCTTTAATTATTGAATCATGTATCTATACATGCTTTGAATTTCCTAGATTATCAAGTACATGTATAGTGGATGTCTGCATATTAACATAATTTATAACTTTTAATAGTTTTCGACAAAACTTTATCAATTAGAGTTTGACTGATTCTTCTGCTTTATATTTATGCTTAACAACTTTATGTGCATGATCAGCTATAGGGTGCACAGAAAAAAAATGTGGTAGATGACTGCACCAGTAATTTCAATCCGGCGTTAATTTGTTGGTCTTCGTTCAACACCCATGTGTGTTATTACAACACCTTTGGTCGTTACTTAGGTGTTATGTTCAATCTTCAGTGTGTAATTTCAACACCCCTGGATGTAGTCCACTAGGGATACCAACTGATGTCAGTTTTTAAGAACACTCCTCTGATGACACCTTCAACTCTGAAGTAATCACACCCATATTTTCCAGCAACTTTGTGAATTTATGTGTGTCAAATTGGGGTGCCGGCGACATTGAATGTTTGTTTGTTTGTTTTTGTTTTGTTTTACAGAGAAATGCCGTTATGCAAAATAATGCTATTCATCATCATCCAATTTTATATTGTGGATTTCCCTTTAACATGTTTAAACGGTAATGAGTAGGCCAAGTATAATTATGATGCATGCCCAGCAAGAGAACGGCATTCATCACCAGTTAGGCATGTAATATACCATGATGAATATTACGACAACGATGCTGTCTTCGTAAGATGTCGACTGTACACTTTCGCTTTTCAAAGATCTGTGTCTCTGTCCCTCTCCTCCCTCCACCCCCCTCTATAGCTCTCTCTCTCTCTCCCTCTCTCCCCCTCTCGGCCCCCCCCCGTGTTTCACTGTGTGTGTGTGTGTGTCTCTCTCTCTCTATGTATCTGTCTCTGTCTCGTTTATCTTTATAGAGAATCACCCCAGACACATACACCCCACCCACACGCAACCTTCGCTTGCGCCCTCCCTCTCTCGTATTTCGTTTGAATAAATTTACTAAACAGAAAATAATCATTTTTTAATTCTTTTTTCCCTGTTACATAATATTCATCTCCAAATGAATCAATGAAATTAGTTATACATAGTATACAATATTACAATCCCCTCTCTAAGGAAATAAATGCAACTACTAAAAAAAAACAGCAACAGCCAAATAAAAAGGTAACCATTCACACACACACACTCCACACGCTCTGCCATCCTCATTTTTTTTTCTTCACTTAACTTCCATTAAGTACTATGTGCTACAATGATATTAGCTTGTCTTGAAACATACCTTTCATCGGATAATAAATCGTTTCATAATTTTATTTGTATAAAGAAACTGAAATGTTTTGGGGAGGAAGGCACTTGTTTTGCTATAGTCATGATAATTGCATAGTTATCGCGTATACAGAGTGGTGAATTAACATGCTATGCTATCATTCTAAAGGGCCTATATTATAAAACTACACTGATCAGACTGCATTATGGGTAGTGATCCTGGCCAGATAGGAGTATAGTTAAAGACTTCTGATTTAAGCTCTGGTGACCCCACCCCCATGCGTTTATTGCTAATACAATTCATTATAGATAATGATGAATGTGTTCAGAGGCGCCAATTTCGTGAGATATTTTGTCCATCACGGGAGGGAGGGGGTGAGGGGTGAAGAGACCACCCTCTCGATAGGTTCCTGCATACTAAATTTCTTAAATCGAGGGGGCCGGGCACGTCCACACCTCCACCGGGATCGCCGCCAATAATGGAATAAATTTGATATGTTCTGGTTAAATCCTGCGATTTGTGGTTACATTTTCAGAGCTAACTATTGAGAAATTTCTAATCAATATTATATTGAGGATTGATTAACTCAGATTAATTTGTCACATTTGAGGCTTTACTAGTAGTAGAAATAATTAACCACGTTTGAATCAGTTCCGGTAATGAAACGGCCGGGGTGTCGTTCCTATTGATCGAGGATCAAAAGATTTACTAATTGTGCGAAGTTATTCTATGTAATTTCAGGCACTGTGGCATGTGGGGCCTATTCGTGGGGCCTCCCCCGGCCCCTATATGAAAAAAGTAGGGATTTTAATAGGGCACATCGTTCTAAGCAGTCATGTGATAGTATTTGTCATGATATTAGATTTTCATTATTTTATTTAGTACGCCTCCGTCATGTTTCGCCTTCCCCCCCCCCCTTGTTTCCCTCAATACGTACATGTACGCCAGCTCAGTGATTTCGGCAGAAAATCTCGAAATTAACCTTGAACCCAAGTTTTGTTCAATGTTTATGAAATTTATGAAGCATGGCGAGCAGCTGTTCTGACTTGGATGAATGGTCTCAGTGGCGTAGGCTATATACCGGGGGGGCAAGGGTGCCCCCTCTTTGGCGCGCCAGAGAGAAAAAAAATAGAAAGGGAAGAAAATGGAAGAAGATAATCACCGCGACATGAAAATGGAAAGGAAACGACGTTGCTGTCTAGGGTGGAATGGGTCGAAAAATTTAGCACTTTCCGTCGTCATCTTAATTTTCGTGGGGGCACACTTTTCTTACAATACCCCCACCCCCGTGCCGGGCAACGTTTTTCCTTGATACGCCACTGGCACTTTGTGCCCAAATCTCACTGAACTCATCCTCAGCAACATATTGCTAGTCTTTATATCCTAGACCCAATATAGTGTATTATAATGTGATGCACAACATTATGTCCTAATCCGGAATCAGATATTGAAAAATAGCAATCACAGCAATATAAAAAAATCCAATAAAATAGTAGGGATCCAAGTACAGTTTTTATTAGAAGAACTTTATGTGTTTGACCAAAGATTATAAACGAATGTGATAAAGACTAGCTTGGAAACACTGCTGGTCATGTGACTGTGATTAGCAGCTGGACTGCACTGTATTTGTACCACGAAAACAAACATCTCTCAAGTCAAATAATATAATTCCTGTTCGAAGTCGAAGAAACACAGACAATAAAGCCCAACTAGGTCAACGTTTCATTTCCGAGTTTCAGTGAAGAATATTCGTGCAATGACCACCACATCGAACGACTCTTTATTTCGATCTTCTTTCTATCATATCACAGCGAACAAGCTGGTGTTGTTGGGGGTTCTATTGCTTGGAATCATCGGGGCAGCTATGGCGGAACAGAAGCGAGTGGGTGGGATGACAGGCGTGACGTCGCTTGAAAATGGTTTAGTTAGCGCCGAAGATAAGAATCTAATTCAGGGATTGCTTGATAAGGCAAGTATACTTTTAAAAAGATAGTGAATTAACATTCCAATACTGGCCTCCCCAATACTAATTTCTTCAACTTTTTTCAATCATGATTTGTATTTGTTTTATTTTACTTTTAGTTTTTTAGTTAAAAATCTTTGAAGATTTGTACCGGTAAGGCCTATTAGTATTACTAGTATTAGGGCATGATGTAGACCAAAAGCTTCGGTCTCTGTTATGTTGGTTGTTCAGCTGAACTCCGTTGGCTTCACTCACCAAATACAGAGACCGAAGTTCTAGCGCGATCTGTACAGGGGACTCAATGGCCATATGTTTATGTACTTAAGATCGGACAAAACGGGGAAGTGAATTTGCGTGACAGCCGAGGTAAGTCACTGTTTTTGTTCCTTTTAACTTGATTTTTCTCCGTTTTTTGGCAATTAATGCCAAGAGGGAATATTAATTTGCATTTTGGTCGCAATTATTGTCAATTTTTTTATTCATTAAAGACAAAAATTGAAGAGCCCCGATGGGGGGATTTTGCATTGCAAGTCCCCTAATGGTGGCTGCACGATAGCGAGCCGTCTGTGTACGAGGAGAAATAAAAAAATGTTAAAAAACTCCTCGAAACAGACGGCTGCCAGCTGTCTAGGCATGATGAAGAGCTTGCACTGATATTGTTTTCACACTAAAGTAAAAGCATATGATTACTCACAACTAGCCTAGGTCTAGTTATGTACTGTCGTGATGGCATTATCGTGATATTGGGAACCGTCCATCGTTCACGTCATACAGCAGCGCTTTATTCAGTCACACTCACACGCACGGTTCTCTATTTCCACCTCGATTCACTTTGTACACAAGTGCACTTATACAAAATGATGAGTGGTTCCCGAAACCATGATTTGGCCGTCATGACTGTAGGGAAATGGGTTTTCCGTGATAGGCTAGCGCTACAGTATGCCTGTGGTTGTGTCTGAAGAGTTCTACTATTTAAAGTGTTATATTTGTTGCTTATCTAAAACTATCTTGTTCAAAGTCTTGTTGTTTCTCCTGATTAATTCTGACCTTTTCAAGTTGGTAATCAACTGATCAAGGACTTTTCATTGAAAACTGATTCTATGTGCACTTGTAACTGTAAGTGTGTGTGATGTACAGTAAACCCCAATTGAGTTTTGTCAGACATGTATCAGTCAGATCTGAGACCAACCTTCAACAACACCTTCCCCCAAAAGACGCGATATTAAGGGGAGCATTATTTTTTGTCCGGCAAGTTTCCTTGATTTTTATTGGCTTTAACAGCCTTACGCAGTGTTAGTGTTACTAACTGTGTAAACTTAGATAATACGTGCGACAAGTCCTTTCATGATACGCTCCCAGACCCAGGCCAGGCATGCCAGGGCTCGAGTCTGGTTTACATGTAAGTAGATGTAGACCTACCTTGTTCTCATTACTAGTTTACTGGAAATCAGTTTGGAAAAAACACTTGATGTAAAGTGATCTTGTTTTGTTGTTCCGGGAACGCTCTCACTCTCAGTGGGTTGACATGTTTTGCATGAAATTGGAAACGACAGACCCGCATTTAAACATTCTACACACAGTATGTTGAGTAGCACACACAAAATATGCGAAAATTGCTTCCTGAGGAACGGTTGTCTCCTCACTTACACTGAAACCAGTTAATGAGTCAGAGCGATCTTGAAAACTACATTGCTAGGTGGTTTTCCAAACCGGTTTGGAAGCTTCCAAGACCACTTCGGCCGTTCTCATTACTAGTTTCCAGTGAAACTAGTTTTAGGATGGTAATGAGAACGGGGTCGAAGTCTGCTGAAATAATGAGAAGCCAAACTATTGTGTTGGCTCAGTTGGTAGAGTGTCCGTTTCACAAAAGTGCGACCGGGAGGTCAGTCCCTGGCTGCATCAGACCAAAAAGCTAAACCATTGTGTTGGCTCAGTTGGTAGAGTGTCTGTTTCACAAAAGTGCGACCGGGAGGTCAGTTCCCAGCTGCATCAGACCAAAAAGACGTTAAAAAGATGAGACTACATGTAGCTGCTGCCCTATTTTGCATCCAATGATTTCTGACACTGCTCAGTGGGTGCCGGGCCAACAATCAATTGGGCAAAATGAATTTTGGAAGTATTTCTCAACACTGGAATAGGATTATTTATGATAGATTTCAATAAAAAAATATTTTAATTTATAGATTTTCGTATTAGAGCATCGTTGCACTTAATGCATTGTACACATGTGTACAGTATTTGTGCATTTCTCTTGTTTATTTAATTTGATTTTACATGTAGAAACTTGATTGTAATTGTAAAATTGACTACTTAACTAATATTTAAGACATTGCACTCTTTAATAGGTACCCACTTTTGAACCACATAGCCTACATATGTTTGGGACATCATGGTTTAAGCAGTGACTTTCCCTGGTTTTAAGTTATAAATACTAGAGTTTAGAATACAGACCAAATAGTCTATATCAAATTACTCAGGGGCTGGGGGTTGTTTAGTTAAAATGCTTAGGAGAGCCCTGGAAGCTAAAAAAGAGAGCACTGAAAATTCCCATTCATCGGAATGTTAAAGCTTATTCAATGTTGCAGATTTAGGCATTACGGTAAGTTGTGAAAAGCAGCTCCCAAACATAAACAAAAAATAAAAAATTTACTGTATGTACATGATATGCTGCACTGGGTATACATGTAGGGTATTGTTTTTCAGTATCATTCTCATTCTAATCATTCTATTCAATCTAAGATTAAGAGTAATGGCAAAATGAGCCTGTAATCAAGACATTGTACATTATGTGTGCACATACATGTTTGCAATGCAATAAAAAAAATAATGATAAATAAAAATCACTTCTCAAAAGTGTAAATTTCCAACCTTTTGCTATTTTTACTATTAGGATTATTTTATATCATTATCATCATTGTTGTATTATTGTTATTATCATCATTATCATCATTATCATTGTAATTATATTAATATTAAAGAAAATTAATGTTTGTTGCTGTTTTTAGTCAAGTAAAAGCAGATTTAAATCTTGACCTAATAAAAGCTGTGTACCACTGTATGAGTAGTGGAAATATATTAATGACTTTGTGATGATCTTCCGTAGACCATTGACTTCAATCACCAGTACATTTAGCTCTAAGGTCACCATCTGTTCATTAACATTTTTCTCCTCTCTTCCCCAAATTGACAATTGAGATAGCACAGGAGATCATTCTTGTGCAATAAAAGATATTTGTATGCACCTTAATGCAAGCTGCTGTTTCATTCTACTTGTACTTCTGTACCCTACAATTTGCTTTCAAGAAATTCATGAAATTATATTTTTCTTATTCATGTGTGGATAACCTCAATTTAAATATCATGTTGCTACAATATTAGCCCCAATTACCAAAATTATGGGTGTATTATATGCTGTACTCTGTACATCACATACAGATATAAATGGACCACTCCGTTTTTCCAAGATTTTTGATATATTATCTTCTGTATCAGGTGTATATGGTCAATTCCAGCGTAACGGACATGACGTTCAGACAAATTTTTGTAATTCAAATGTTTATACAGTAGAATTAGCAGTCTTTTGATAATTGTTACTAAGCTTATCAGACACATTTAAGTATCAGTTACATACACATAAAATTTCAAATCGTTTCATTGAACAGTTGCGGAGAAATTGCACTCTTTGTGAGCGTAACGGACATGACACGAAATGGACGAAGCATTTTTACCTCCTATTGCTTATCAAAATTCCTGTGAATTCTTAGATTGCATGCACCTGACATTGGTGTTAATTTAACCTTAAGACCATGCTCTATCCATAAAATAGTGTTTAACAACAGTTTTGCAGTGCATTCTGTATTCCGAGCTCAAAATGTAGCGTAACGGACATGACACACGAAGCGTAACGGACATGACAGTTTTGTCCACTTTTTGTAAGCGAATATAATTATTTTATTACAAGATATGGTACAAGTCTAATTGTTTACATGTTAAGGCTAGAGGTTAGAGACACATATCATAACTGGTAATCTGTAATATCTCCTATTATTTTGCAATTTGAGAGGGGGTCTTTTTGTACAATATTTATAAAACAAAAAAATATTTAGAAAAATTTATTTTACACCGGTTAACAACAGTTAATAAGTATTTTCCAGTTACTACCATCCGCCACACCTAATTAAAGGAAAAAAAGTTGATAGAAAAGATTATTTTTTATTCATGCCCTAATATTTGATAATATACTAGCGTAACGGACATGACACCCTTACGAAGTGAACTTCATCAGCACTTCTTAGTTTGAAAATGGAAGAAATATCAATAATGAATGTAATTATGTAACAGCAAAGTACCTTTACTGACAATCTAATGAAAAATATGTAGATATTATTAGCAGGTATCATTAAATTAATAGCTATAGCCTAGGTGATAATTTTATATTGAATACATTTATCGTACCACTACGACATACTGAGAAGACCAAATCTCTTTTTTTTGTGAGAAGAAAACAAAATTTACCAGACCTGTATAAATCCATGAAGAACATATTATGGAATGTATTGTATGATAAAGAATATATACTAGTATAAATGTCAGTTTTAAGATTACAAAAAATTGTATTAAAATTTAATAGCAGTACCTGGAAAGCGGTCTTTCATTATCGATTATATACGAGTTGAAAGGTAATCGGAATGCTTGTAAATAGCTTCTGAGATTTTTTTTTCATTCAAAATAACTATCATCCTGAGTATAATCATCCTTTCATCAAATCTTGGATGTTCTAAATCTTACAATCTTGCTTGCTGACAAACGTGGCTGTATCTACATGTAATTTTGTTTAATTGTCCGCGCTGCTTGTGTACAGTTGAAGATACATCATTCAAATCGTTATTATGGCTGACCAAAATACTATGACATAATTTATTGATCGCGCCACATTCTTTCCACGGCCCCTTTGCTTTGTGATACTGCAAAGAAGTGCCACTGTAGATTCATGGATTCATATAGCTACATGTACATCATGAAACACAGATATCCGAATACAAACTTGCTTTTAAATGTGATCCCATGCCATCACTGAAGAAGTACATGTTGAGGTTGGTGTAAGTCAGATACTTTGAAGTAATATCATCAATGATCATTAATTCACAAGTTGGAGTTTTATCATGCTCCAAACTGTCAGTGCAAGAACCTAAGATAATAAAATGTTTGTTCAAACACGAATGATGCAGATTGTGATCTGAGTATGTTGCCAGATCTAGCTGCATCTTATCCTAATATTATGTAACATACCTTTAATTCTCAGAAAAATCTACCAGAACAAGAGCTGAACTTTCATCATTCACCAACTTCTAAAAATAGCTTGAATGACATGCAGATTCTATGAAATATTACATTCAGCTATCCTCAAACAATTGAGACTAACCTCAGTCTGTGACACTGAGCCTAATATTTTGTTTTTGTAAATGCTGCCATTTGCCATATATAAGGCGTCATGTCCGTTACGCGAATTGTCATGTCCGTTACGCCATTTTTATGAAAATGAGAAATGGTAAGGGAAAATGATTGCTACACATGGTAGGGGGTTTAATTCTAACATAGAATCTGAATCTGCAGTACCTTTAGACAAATTTCCTGTAAGCTGTGAAAACTTTAAGTGAAAAACGTAACGGACATGACACTGATAATGGTAAAGAAATCACACAAATCTGAAGACAGATTTCTGTAAAATTGATGAATGGTATAAAATTTAACAATTATTTTCTGTTGATTTAAACATTAATCAACTATTCAAAAGTTAAAAGAGACCTCTGGGACCTTGTTTGCTTTTAGTAGAGACAGAAAAGATGAATTGTTCAAAAATAGCCAAATTTTTTACATTTTGCAATATACTATTCTATTTTTTTGATGATGGAAAAAACTACCAAATTATATCAATATTGCGATTTTTCTATTGGAAATTGAGACTTTATAGATTACTTTTTAAGAAAATTTTACTGCTTGAGTGAAATCTGAAACTTCATTTTTTCTCTAAAGTGAACATTTTCCATGGAATTGCCCATATTCTTTATATTTGGTTTATTTGAATATTTATGTCATTTGTATTTTCTGATGTTATATTTTATTTATTGTAATTATTGCTTATAAATTTTGTTGGAAAAATTGAATAAATGAATGAATGAATAAATGCATAACGTTTATTGAATGCTCTCAGTTTCATGCTTTGAGATTGATTTTGAGATGGTGGTCTCCCGCATAATGTAAATTTCATAGTTAATTTCGTTATTCTCAGTATAACAAACAATGTCTTCATCAGGATTTCAGGTATAGTGTACTTTGTTGTCTAATATTGTTAAGCTTTTGCAATTAGTTTATTGATAGTAATCAGTAAATCATAACCAATAATGAATTAAAGTTTAGCTTGAGTTGATGGTCTCAACAGGCCTGCACTTTTGCAATTTTGTTCATAAATTCATGAACATACATTGTATTTTCGTTTTTTTTTACGAAAAAAAATGTCTACACTCTACGATTATTGGTTATGCCATTTGCTTTCTGATTATTGTTAACCTTTTCTACTTTGATTGTAAACTATGTATTTACATGTATAAATGGTTGTAAACTGTAAAACCCCTAGATGTAACCAAGCCAACCCCAATCTCTATTTCATGCAGGTAAGGCCCGATGCAGAGCTAAAGGCAGGAAGGAAATTTGATGAATTGACACCTGTAGCATATGCAACCCAACTTGTGAATGGAGTCAACTATTTCATAAAGGTATGTATCAAATATTTAGGAATGATTACATGTATGAACATACGGTTTGAGTCTGCCAAGTAAAATCTCTTGGGACTACAAAAAAGTGTGTTATACTTCAAAAGAATGTACAAATGAGACATTGTTAATGTTAAATAATTGCCCTTTAATCACCCCCAAAATTATTCCCTCTAGTGGCATGGTCGTCCACGTTAAAAAAGGCCTAATTCCATGTGTCCTTTTTTTATTAAGTGTCAACTATAACTTTAATAAACAATTAACTTAGGATTGTGACAACCAACATGTTTACCAGTGAGAAAAAAAAATACTTTGGCTTGGCTCAGTTGGCTGAGCTGTGATTTTTAAAAAAATCTGTAGATGAAAAGTCGCTTTTCAACCAAACTTGGATGGTAGATGGACTGGGGGACCTGCATGTTATGCTGCAGTCGGAGGTCACATGGTAAGGTCAAAGGTCATTTTCAGGTCAACGTTAAAGTTTACATGCAAGACTCTCTTATGACACCTAACTCCGCAACCGTAAGTCGCTTTTCAACCAAACTTGGATGGTAGATGGACTGGGGGGACCTGCATGTTATGCTGTAGTTGGAGGTCACATGGTACATGGCTCTTATAAGTGTTATTCCATCCCAGTCATTTCTCAATGAAGTTTCAATACCATTCTGTTGTGTGCCCTCGCAAATCACGATATTTCTGGTTATTTTCATAAGTGGCGAGACACAAAATCCCTTTTGCCTTGTTTAAATGTAGTTATCTTTTTGTTATTTTGAATAATTGTCATGTAATTTTTAAATGAGTATTTTTTGTGTCATTCTATGCTCTCCCCTTTCTCTACCCCCTTTCTCTCTCCTCTCCCTCTCTCCCTCCCCAGGCCAACACCGGTGGCACAGGTGACAAAAGATATGTCGTCATTCGCCTGCACAAGTCATTCCGTGATGATGTGACTTTCCACAGTATCCAAGTGGATAAGACAGAGGCGGATCCTATTACATATTTCTAGATTCTTCAATTATATTCTTCATTTATATTCGGACTCATCAATATCTCCAGCATGTTTTAAATAGCAACAAACTTCCATTGCCTAAATAAAAAATTATTAACAATATGCTGTCAGTATGTTAATAAGCATTGCACAACACACATTTAAAAAACATATTGAATCTTTTTCCATTGAATTATGGCCATCATATGGTTATATTAAGCAGTAGTAAAAAGCAAGATTTATTGCTGAGAAGTTTTTATGTGAATCTGTTGTATGGTTTTTCAAAATATTCCTATATCTGTGTTGTATTATTTAAATTATTATATTGGGTGATTTCCTTCAAATATTCATAAAAGCAATCCATTGAAATATTTCAGAAAACTTCAGCAGTTTTAATCGTCTCTAAATTGTGCTTTCTTGACCAAGACTCTTTTCAAATATGATCCCCGGGATATGATCAAGTATATTGAAATAACGCATTCTTTGTGAATAACTACTACATACATGTAGCTCTTTTAGCATTTAAGCTGTGTCTGTTGTGAATTTACATGCCATCACTGTTGTAATATGATATATGTAATTTCCTGGTAAATTGTGGGAATGTTTTCAACTTCTCATATTACATTTTACATCTAAAGCAAGGATGGCACTGCTTGCAATGCAGTACATGTATTAATTCTGTCAAGGGCTTGTGGCGGGGGGGGGGGGGGGGGGGGGCGCAGCAAGGTACATGTACTCTAAGTGTTTTATAATCTACCATCTGCTTTTTAACTGCAAGTACAGTATGTTTCACTGGCTTTGCTGCTTTTTCATTCGGGTTGACCACATCTCTTTTCATCAGACATTGAGAATCAGGATTATTTTCACCCAAAGCATGATAACTGATATATGCACTTAAAATTGATGGTCGCCTTTATTCAGTAGTTTTTATCTCTGTTTATGACTTTCTCTCTACAACTTTGATCTACATCTGCTCATGTATGTTCAAAATTGTGTACATGTACATGTATATACAGTACGCTGTACATGTTTTTGTACAGTTTTTAATTATGGTTTCCAATGCTCGGATTTGTCACATGCTGAACTATATTTTAATATATAATATACATGTAAAATGAAAGTGAAACAAGCAACTCCCCACATATACATGGCAAGGTATGCTGCTAGTGAATATGATGACTTCAATCATATGAATAGAAACCTTGATTATATAGCAGTAACATGAAATGAAACAAACCATTTTTTGTATCTCTCAGCGTATGATAGCAAAGTGTGCTGTTTAGATAAAAATATGATGGCTTCGTGTCACCCTACTGTAGTCAATAATATAATCATAAAACCATCTGAACTTTAATCTACATTGAGCTTCCATATCCCATTTCCTACATACATGTAGTTTTGAAATCTTTAGAGCCATTAAATAGTAATTTAAACCAATATACTCTGGTAATTTCAGAATCAGGTTAGCATGTCTCTGTCGTGAAAACTATTCTTCAGGTATATGTCTAAAGAATAAATCAATATGCAATATGTCAAAATGAATGCATGATGGAAGAAAAAAGAAATTTCTATATATTTTATACTCTCAACTTTCTTACCATTTTCACATACGTATTATACTATCTCCGTGATTGGTCAAAAGAATAGAATAATTGATGTCTTCTTCTGTTTATTTGTTGAAAAAAAGTACAACTTTGTTTTTAAATTTAAATGTATAGAATCTTCTTATATGGATACAATAAACTTATTTCAGCTTTATGCCAGTTTTCATTGTTATTTATTTTTTTTACTTGTTTGTACCTGTATATAGTGTTTTACACAAGCTACCTACTGTGTATCAGCACGAGGAAAGGATCGGCACAGTTGGTGTAATGAGCCAAAACTTTTGAGAGGGCCAGAATTGATGTATGGAATAATTAACTTGGAAAAAAAATGATGCAGGCAGAAGAAGTGAGCAAGCAAAAATTTAGGTTCCTGGGTTTTTACATAATATTCAGAAAATGATATGAACTCCTCAAAAAAAAGTTTGGAAATCTGAATTTGATCGATAATCCCTCTTCGGTTTTAGTAAATATCAATGTGTAATTAATATCAATGAATAGATCATTTAATTTTCTTTAAAATGATAGCCTATATGATATGATTATCATTCACATGGAGGTGCAGTGCCTTGAAATGTGGGGCAAGGTCAAAATTCCAAAGTTGCAAAATGACGCAAAATTGACAGTCACTGTTCTTTTTTCCATGGTGATGAGTAAGTTTCTTCAGTAATTTCTTTTGTTTTCATGCACCTTAATATCAACATTAACATGGAATCAAACACACCTCTGCATAAGCAAAAACATAACAAACAAACAAACATGCATGGGTATTTCAAACAACGACACCAACCATGTTATCTCACAGAACTATCACTTCAGAAGCAGGGGCTTGGTTTGAATGCATTTTCATTTCTACTGACAGACAAAAGAACCATGTTCTGTATTGACCCTTCATGACTATTTCTGCTCGTTTTGCAGCTTTTCAATTCAGACCTCATCCAACACTTTTGAATCCTGCTCTTTTCGTGATGGCATGATCATAAGAAGCATGGTATCATCTTAAAGAGAATTAAATGATCTTTTGAATGATATCAAATATGCATTGTGTAAAATTGGGAGTTGGGAGAAAGGAATGGTCAAAACTCAGATTTCCAAACCCTTTTTGCTCGTTTTGCAGCTTTTCAATTCAGACTTCATCCAACACATTTGAATCCTGCTCTTTTCGTCATGACATGATTATAACAAGCATGGTATCATTTTAAAGAGAATTAAATTATCTTTAGAATGATGTAAAATATGCATTGTTTAAAATTTGAAGTAGGAAGAAATTAATGGCAAACATATTTCCAAACTTTTTTTGAGAGGTATATTTCACTCTTCTTTCTTTTCCCTCTTTTCTTGATTGTGAAACTTAGGGCCATGGCCCCCCCCCCTGTCCCCTCAACATCCCATCTCATCTGCCCAATGACTTGAAAATAAATATTGTGGGAACATGTGTAAATTTCTCAACAAACTTCTTCATTTACAATGCATTCCAGAAAAAAACACATCGAGAATGATATATCTTGTTTTCATAATTTTAATTAACACATTCCCCTTTTTCATTAGCCATTTAATTTTTTTCAAACCATTCATTCTTTATCATGGAAAATTAAATCTGTATTGCATGCATAATATGCAAATGATGGCATTTAAATAGAATGAAATCACATTTCCTGAAAGTTCAATTTCTGCCTTTCGACATGACACCTCTAATGACAAAAGTGACCAAGGGGCAATAAAGCAGTGTTAGTTTGAGATAATTCTTGCATTTGATGTTTAAAAATGGAAACATTTGTCACTGCAGTTGGTCAATTCTCAATCAGGACTCCCAATTTACCAAGATCAGCCCTGCATCAAATCTTTAGTACAGTACCTTTTAATGCTATGGCAGGCAGCCATTGAAAAAGAGTTTGTCTCATGGGCATTATGAAAATGCAATCACTGCTTTGAAACGAGAGTAACTTTCTTAACCTTGTTTATTTTTTTATTTGAGGTGTCGTATACATTCAAACTTCAAAGGGCAGAAATGAACTTCCTGAATGCGTTTCTTTTTTCTTATGAATTCTGCTACATCACAGTAAAAGATAATCCAAGTTTCAAAATATGAGTCAATTATTTTTGTAATTCAAATATGATAGATGATTAATAATTCAGATTTTTTTTGTGGGATGCACTGTGTGATCAAAATTCACTTGAAACTTCCAGAATTTGTTTCCTCTCAGTTCTCATGTTTTAATTAAAGTGCCAGTTGGAGACGCATCTTTCCTGTAGGATTTCCTGCAGTCCCCATTGACAAAACATTAGGGACTGCAGGAAAACTGCAATGAAAAGATGCATGGAAGCCTATAGCAGGATACCTACTCTGCAGGCACAGACCCCTTGGTTTTCACAATGCGCATAGTGCATAATGCAAAGTCTGAAGTAGTGAGACTAGATTCACTATGTAATGTGGCTGACACAGACAGATGGCGTGTTTCTATAGAGAATCGGGCGTGTTTCTATAAAGAATCGTTAAACACGGTTTATCTTTTCCCAAATCAAAATTAAACCAACCTGTAACTACAGAGCGAATAATCCGATTAACTCACACTGCGTGTCGCGGAACACGGCAATAACCACCTCCCAGAGCTGGTTAGGAGAACACACATTTTACCGCATCGTGTCTGTTTCAACAAAAGTTTTCCTGAATTCTGGATACGCAAGTAATACCGTTTAACGAGTCTATGTAGAAACATGCTGTTAGTCTTGGGAGTCTAGTCTTCACTCTAGACCCTTTATTGGTTGAAGTGTCAAATACGAGTCTGTGCTTGCAGTCTGCGGGATACCTGCTCAAAGAGTGTTGTACAAGTTGCATCTTTTCATCAGAATGAGATCACTCCTTCTGAATATCAAATTACTGAAACTAATAGCAAACCATTAAACAAAACAATGAAAATATAAGGACATAAGATAAACACATGAACATTGAATGGTTGTATATTACAAAGTTGTTTTTATTTGTCATAAAGTATCCCATACGAATACCTATACACAAACAAATGATCAGTAATCGGGATACATTTGATTAAATGCATATTGTACTCTTTTTATTCAAATCCACTTGTTGTTCTTGGGTGCATTTGGCATTGCTGCATGAATCAGAATAAGATTAAATAGTACAGGGAAATCAATCAAAGCATAATCAATGTTGATATATTTTGGACTATCCCAAGTCAAAACACAGATCTATGGTGTGAATTTTTTAGTACAAAATACATTCATTTGTCCCCACTGACATTTTTTTCTGAGCATCTATCAAGGATGATCATCTGAAGAAAAAGGACCAGCGGCTCTATGTCCTCTCAGAGGGACCTTGTGATTGAGGGATAATAACTTCTAAGAGGACATTTGTTTTAACACATCAACATGGTATTGAACCCAGGACTCCATGGTAAAGAGATCACTGCTATCAAAGGATTAGGATTGGGGAAAGTTTTTAGGTTTTGTAGATTCTTAAGAGCACTTGTCGATAGACGATGGACAAATATCATGATTTTTTTCTCTCTGAATTTATATGAGATAATGCAAGATCTCTGAATTTGCAAACAAAGTGTGCTTTTAATGATATGCTTCCATTTTTCATATTTCATAACAAATTCATATTCTAACATTTCAAATAAAATGGCCTGGATTGGATGGTAACCCCCCCCCCCCTCCCTTCAATGACAGACAGTAGCACTAGCCCTAGATCAAAAAATACTTTATTCCCCTTTAATCCTGACTGCTTAATTTTATTTGGGTTTTTCACAATCCATTCAACCAAATCATCTTTCCAGCACATCCTGACGGAGAGTAAAAAAATACAGTATCCACAGCTACAATAATTCCCACTGGAGCTTTACAGTCTACTGGTACATGGATACCAGTCCACTCCGCCCGGCAAACTGATGCAAGATCTGTAAAAGCAAACTTACACCTGGCGCACACTAGGCGACTCGATTGCCCGTTGAAATGTACTTCCCTACCTCTTTAGTCTCCTCTCCATCATTTTTTTTCAACAATCCAGTCATTCAATCATATTCCTTCCCGAACCATGCAGATGATAGCCACCAGTTGGTTCAGAATGTCAATTAGGGACTTTAGCGTCCACCTCAAATCCCCACTAGAGCTTGAGAGTCCATATTAATCCATTCCACTGGCAAACCGCTATGAGCCAGCACTAGACTTCTTCTTCCGCTTCAGGCTCTGGACATGCCTCTCAAACTCCTCCTTGATCATCGCCCTCTCCTCGTTGCTATGGGAACTTGACCTGTATAGATTAAGAAGATCCATCTTCTCATGATCTGGAGTCCACCACCTCTTGCCCTCCTCTATCCTCTCCTCAGAGAGCACCTCCGTCATGTCGATCCCTTGGAAACCATACCGCTCCCATCGCTTGTGCCATGGCTTGGGTTTCATCTTCACCTATGCAAGGATGGGTCGGAAAAAAGAACAGGCGATCAGACGATTGTAACTTTACTTGAATAAAACTGAAATCACATAGGCCTGTATTCTGAAGTCGGGTTGAATTCAAACTCTGGTATAAAGAAGTGGTTTAAGTATGGACAGCCAGTAGGGGCATAAATGTCAGTAGAAAGAAAGGGAAATTATGAGTGAGCAAGAACTGATCTTTATATAAAAGATCTTTTAACCTATGGTTTCTTGATAGGAAGAGGGAGAGTGTAAGTTTCTAATGTTAAGAGGAAAATAATGTCAAAGTCTAGGACCATCTAAATTAAGGGATTGTCTTAAGAGTTTGCACTTGGTAACTATGGAAACGAGCAGCTCATAGAAAACAGAAAAGTCAAATCAGTGACTTTTCACAGAAAAAAAACTTGTTGATAACTAGGATAAGTTTAATATAAGGCAATCTGAAATTTAAAAGCATCATGGCTAGGTAAAACAATATGAAGAAAAGTGTTCTAGAATGAAAGATTTTAATGGAAAATGCAATAGTGATTGCAAAGGCTTTGCATCAATAAGGCACAGCTGATTTTTAGGTCGGATGTATTCTGTTTCTGGTAACTCCCGTAGGAACTCGGCAGGACAGCATTTTGCTGGTAAATGCCAAGCTGGTATGTAACCAATTACCTAGGAAATAGGTTAATCGGTTATAATGGCTGACCTTATAGACGTCAGATATTACTCTTGGGCCTTTTTATCAAAGTGGAGAAAATGGCAGAGTGGGGATTCGAACTCACAACCTTGCGATTATGAGTCCAATGCTCTAACAATTGGACCACACGACCTGTATAATCATCATACTCATCCCATCTGCTTTTGTTTCCTGCAAACTTGAAGAGGGGAATATTTGTTCATTCTTTTATCATAGACTTACAATAAGAAAAAATAAACTTAATTATGCACCTTTCTACATGACTGGATTTTTTTTACTCTAATGTATATGTGACCAACCATCCCCCAAACCAACAATAAGTCGCCCAAAATGAATTTTGAGGTTTTCATTGAGTTTGAACAAGGACATCCTGAGCTTTAAAATGATATATGATTTGTCAGTTTTGGATCAACAATAACTCACTCAAATACTTGATTGAATGCAGAAGAAGCAAAACGAGAGCTTCAGAAAACAAGGAGAAACCAATATTTGAAGTTTGTGTTCACACAAGCATGAGATATGCACACTGTGCAAATTCAATTAAACTTCCAAGCAGTCTGCAAAAACTTGTGTCAAAAAAACTAATACCTTGTTTTCTAATGAAATTTTCGACTTGAATTTTTTCGAGTACAAAGATGAAGAAACACTTCTTCAGATAAGCTAAAATTTGAATTTTGACTTTTTTAAAACCATTTAACTATTTGGGCTATTAACAGAGAACCTTCCCTGATGATTTATTGGTAGTTTTGGGGTGATTGTTCACATATTTTTGTAAGAATATGCTAAATAAATAAAGTGTTTGGGAAATAATTGGCTCACAAATTCTTCATTTACCTTCACATCATTGACAGGAACTGGTTTGCCCGGAGGATGTTTGATTGTTGTCATGTCAGGATCTATGGTGCTGTACTCAGGCAAGGCATCTCGCAGGTAGAGGAGGTTGCGATCTATCCTTTTCTCAAGTTTGATAACCTCAATCTTTTTGATGAGGGGGTTGTACAGTTCATAGTTGATCTCAATACCTGGATATCAGATGATACAATTATGGTGTTGCAACGGTACAGTGAAGAGTGAATGTATAAAGTTTTATGATTAAAATATACGATTTCTAATTTTCTATTATTTCATTAATTTGACTTTACTGTAAATACTTTTGAGTGGTGGGTTTGATTCAAGAATTTCCCATTTTGGAAGAACTTGAACTTGGACCACAACTAAGCAAAATATTATCTTAAGTTCCTTTTTCTTAAAACTGAATACTAATAGATTGAAAAACATAATGAACTATAAGCCTTCTTGATGTAAAGACTTAAAAAAAACTGCATTATTTTTGAGTCCCCACAATACAGTCTAAATACAGTTTTGTTACATAGATCTGTGCTCCGTGACACAAAGGTTTGCGATGAATTCTAAATTTGAAAGAACCACGCTGATTGGTTCCCGGTCAGTATTTCAAACAGAGTGCGCATGCAACGATGATCTTGATTGGTTATTGGTATTTACCGATTGATTGCAAACCTTTGTGTTACGGAGCCCAGGAGAATAAGCATTTACATTTAAATTAATATTAGTTACTTCCTACACCAAATTTCTATAATTCCTGATAGAATACTGACCTTGATCATCTATGCAATTCCGTAGCTTAAAACTGGCACCAAGTCCATAGTTTTTCCTTTCAATGCAGATGCCAACAAAACGATTTTCCTTTCCTGGAGCATACGGGTCAGACACTGTTACGGCTAGGATTGAACCTTTATTGAGGGGAGAGAGAAAATCAAGAACTTGCGTGTTACACAGTACTCAACATAATATTTTAAGCCTTAGGTACAATACAAACTTTCAAAGTAAGAAACCAAACTGTTTTACAGGTAAATGCCAGTTTTGGTAACAATATCAAAATGAGCTCGTACAGAATCAAATGAAATGACCACCAAAGTGTCTGTTTGTATAAATAAAGAATATGTACCAAGGGATTCTGGAAGAAATTGTGTAATTGCTGAGAAATTAGCAAATAAACACAGGATTTGGGTCAAGCGTCGGGCATGACATTCAAAGCAATAATAATACACTGTCCCACGTGCGCTTATCTGTGATCTTCAGTGTGAATACTTTTCAGCGTAGATTTCAAGATTTCAGTTTATGTGACTGTACAAAATCTAGATCCTCGATGATTACCGACAACTAAGCCTGGTTTTACGGACTTTCTCATGAAATCAGTGTTTACTGCAACTACATGTACTGGCATTTCTCTTTCAGCAGAAATATACGTATCTTCTTTGCCAAAGGAGCTCCAGATAGGCTTGAAATAGCTATAAATTGAATCTTAAACACAACTTAAATTTTGCTTTTAAACAATTTGGCACTGGGAAATTTCTTGGCCTCCTAAAGAGAACTATTCTAAAAAAAATTTGGGGGGATGGGGAATGGGGAGGGGGTTGGGAGGGGTGGGATGCAGTTGGGTAGGGAATATAGAGGATGTTAGGGAGAATAAAACTGAGAGAACTGAGAACATCAGGAAAGATTTGATATCAATGAGGTGAGAGAGATCTGAAAAAGACAGTGAAGTTGGAGGGAGGAAGCCACAGGAAGAAAGTGATGGACACTGAGATTGAAGGAAGAAGACAATGGAAGGGATGGAAGGATACTGTCATGGACCATAGTAAGGTTGGTCTGAGCATGGAAGATGCTCAAAACAGAAAGAAGCGGAAGCAGGGAGTGTCATCATGGTTTGATAGTCGGGGTTAGAGTCTTCATTAGACAGAAAATGATGACCATAATAAATGATGATGAATCTGCTTAGACGTTATTCAAAAAGAAACCTCAGCCGATGGAGATTCACCCTACGATTTATAGTAGTTGTTTATTTCTATTTTTTCATACATTTCATTAAAAAAATCAACAAATTCTCATGAAAACTTATACAGTGGATTTATCTTTCCCTTTTTAATACAAAATATACCAATAACAAAATGAATAACACAATTATGTATTGAATTCCAATCACTCTACCTGGATAAAACTCTGGAATATCCAGGACCTCTCGTCTCTTGTAACAATCTTCCCTCTCTAGAAAATCCTTCAGCGTACTCCTCTGCCCCATGGGAGGCATAAACTCAGGGCTGAAATACTTCCTCTCCTGCAGGGCCTCACCAACCTTCTTCCGCCGCGGTCCTCGGGTGGTGGCAGGTGCATGCTGGGAGGGGAGTGGTTTTGTTGTAGGTTGGGTGGATTCTTCAGGCTGGTTGGCATCAGTCGGTGAATGATCATTACTGCCCGAGTCATCTGAGCTAGCATAAGCCGATTTTGAGCCTGTAGAGTCATGAGGAGAAATTTTAATTCACATTTTAAGTTTTTCAACACTGTTTTTTACTGGTAAAGTTTCATACAGAAAATAGGAAATTGTATAAGGTATTACTTTTACCAAGCAAAGCAAGGATGACGTTAGAGCCTTGGCAAAAACATCCTTTTTGCACGGTGAATCATATCTGTATGTCTCAGGACTTGAATTTCAATATTTTTAGGGCAAGACCACTTTTTTAAAAGAGCATTTTTTTTTCCGCACAAATGGGAAAATTAACAAAGGGCACAAAAATATCCAAGGCCGATGTCAAAAGAGTGGTAGGCTATAGTGACCACCAAAGATCATCCAATGCTGTGGCCTTCAATTGCCTTACATTAATTTAGGCACTGGAAGCAAGAAGATTTACCCATGCACCAGAAGTAAGTAAGTTGGGGGACCGAGGGGGTGGGCTTAATCAAATGTAACAACCTAGAAATATTTGGGGTTCAATCAGAACTTCAGAAGTAAATTGAATCCTTGTCATGTGAAATCTCTAGATTTGTCAAAAACAAAGAGGATATCCTTTTTTTACCAAATGAAACAGAACATAGAACGACAATGTCAAGATCTATTATAGCTCTCTGATGAAGATTCTATGTCTGGCACAAGTCACTAATGATGTCCTGGATTAGTAACCCCATTACCCCCATGTGTGCTAAAATAATGTTGACCAGTAATATTTGGCTTGTTTTCTGTCTATCTGGTGGATAATTCTTGTTGTTGGGGGCAGTCAGTACTAGTTAATACTCAAATGCCTTGGCTAAAAACTAAATTGGTTTCTATTAATTTTTTTTTCTAAATTAAGAGAATATGTGGGCCATAATTTCGACTTACCACCAATAGAACTTCTTAAGAAAAATACAATAAAAACATTACAGATTTTGAAGGCTCTGGTGAAAAAAAAGACTTTTATGATGTGTGTTTTGTATGTTGCATGGACTCCACTCAATACAGACAGGGAGGTTGTAGACTGCAAGTGGCCAGCAATGTCACAATCGCCATCCCATACAATACATGTACCACTACCAGCAGGCCTGTGAGTGGGGTTTCAAAAAAATAGCGGAAAATCTGAAAATTTACCTATTTACTATCGCCAAGCCGCTGCATTTGCCCATCACGATTCACGGTGTATTCTAGACCAAAAGCTTCAGTCTCTGTTCCACTGAACTGCGTTGGCTCACTCACCAATACATAGACTGAAGAGCTTGGAGGACCGTACGTACAGACAACGTATTTTAGCAGTAACGTTAGATCTAAAAGTAGAAACCTGATTTTCCGATCGTTTTTTGTACATAAAATGTCACATTATGAAAAAGAAATCACATCCATATTTACGACAAAATGTTCAAAATTCAGAAATATCGTACCTTAGACCGCAGTTACCGCTAATTCCTTTGAAATAATGATCGAAACATCATCATCTTCGATCCTTTCGTTGGTCAACGTAAGTTGCCATCTTGGATGACGTCATCATCCTTACAGACGTATTTACCAGTCGCAAAATATCGCGATTTGAGCCGCTGCTTTGCGCTTGTATGCCAACAAAGGCAACGGTGCACGGTGTGATCCGCAGCAGTTTCATAGTTACATATAATTCAAAACTTCGCGAAGGCAAAATACAAGGCCCCGTATCGTGTATATATATTCACAACAAACACATTCTGCTCGCATCCATTTACCTAGACTTGTTTTCCAGCCGTTTTGGATAAAATAGCGGAATTTTGACTAAGAAAAAACAGAAATGGAACACAGGAAAGAGCGGAAATTGAAATCGGTCTTAAAAATGAAAATAGCGGATTTCCGCTAAATAGCGGAGATTTCAAAAGCCTGTACCAGGTATGCATGAATGTCACACTCCCATTCACAACAACTCGTAGTACCAATGAGGTCCAAACATTACATGTATGGACCTCATAGGCGACATCAGTGCTAAAATTGGGTTAGAGATTTATGTGGATCTAAATTTATTGTAATTTCAACAAAAGTACTAGCTAAATTTGAGGCTTTTGTTGAAATTTTGCTTTAATGAAACATTTATGCTTGAATAAGTAACAAAAAATTGAAAGAAATGAAGGGGAACTTACATTTTGACGACTTTTTCCTGATTTTCTTGGCAGTTGTCCTTCACTTCTGACTCGCGATCGGACCTGATATGCAGATCACGTATACGCGTTCTCGTCAGGTGATCGGTCGGTTATTCTTTTCGCCAGATGTTGATAATTATATATTTCATAACGCAGCGTTCATCGCAAATTTAGCTGAAAGAGATTGAAGTTGAACAGCGCAAGCTTTAATTTATTCAGAAATAACGTTTGATTGCACAAGTTTCGCCTCGGACATTTAGGATCATTTGGTCCCATATTGGCGTAACTACGGGGGGGGGGGGGGGGGTGTCCCTACCACCGTCCACACCGGGCGTCCACAAGCCAGCAATTATCTTTTTTCTCTCTTTTTTTAACCAAAATGCTTCCCCCCAGAAAAAAAAGAACCAGGGTTAAAGAGAAAGACAATTATGATAGAGGAACACAAAATACTTTATTTTTTCAGCTTTTAATGCATCGACTTATAATCAAATATTAAATGGGGCTTAGAACATTTTTTTAAAAAGTCAATTAATAAAAATATTCCGCTCTTCGGGATTTGAGCTTTCATGAAATATCAATCTTTTTCATGATTACCGAAAATACTTCAAATGTCAAAAAAAAATTATCGGTGTATTAGCTGATACCTTGCGCCCGCCTTAATTATTTTAATGTTGAGATACTTTGCTTTAATTTAATGAATTCCTAAAAGCATTAATTCTCAGATCATTTGTCGCAATCGAATGATTCGATTGGTAAGCTAGTTGTATAATTATTATGATTCATGAATTGTTTAAAATGTGTCTCTCTATCAGTTTTGAATATTTAAAAAAATGTCAGCTCGTGCTTTTTGCTCGCAATATTTTGATTAGTAAGAAATTCTTGTGTATGCGAGTTTGATACATAAATAACTAGAGAGAGGGGGGGGGTGTCCCTCAGCTACTTGTCCTTGCTTATTCCATATTTTTTTATTATGCTCGTGTTGTGAGTATTTCAAAGTCTTCTTTTTCTCACCCTTTTTATTGTCTCGGAGCTTCCCTCTATTTCTTTGCTACGATGTATAGCCCATCTTACTTGTTTCATTTTTTTATGTTCTCATTTCATTGAAAACATAATTATTAAACTGACGTAGAAGACTTTACAACAAAATTTTGATATTGTTTTTTCTTGTTTGTTTGGCTTTCTTTTTTCTTCTCCTCAGTCCTTTTTCTAATTAGTTTCCCTTTCCTTATTTTATATTATTTCATTTCATGAGGCATCCGCCAACTTATATACAACAACAAACGTTAGAGGCGGATATCCAGTAAGGGGGCGTGGTGGTGTGCCCTCTAAAAAGAGGAAAATAGGAAGGAAAAAGCAGGAAGGAGAAAAAATAAGAAAAAAAGACGATGATGGCAATGATGATAATGATGATGAAAATTATCTTGGTGAAGATGAGAGTGGTGGTGATGGTGGCGTGGCGGTGATGATGATGATGATAATAATGATGGTGGTAGTAGTGATAAAGATGAGAATGAAGTTGGTGACGATGATATGATGATGATGTAATTTTGTCTTTAAAAAAATAATAGTGCAAAGGTGAAATCATTTAAAGTTTGTTATGAAAATAGCAGAAAAAAATAATTTGAAAAATTGTACGTATGCGTATGGAAAATCTATCCCCCACCAAAAAAGAAAAAAAGTGAGATTTTGTTTTGTTATTTGTGACGGCGTAGGCCTATGCGAGCAGCTGTGTGATATAATTATGGTAAAAAAAGTAAATGAAATGCCAAGAAATACATGATAATGCCTTTTATTGTACATTCAGTATATCAGTAGATAAATTCATACTCGTTCCAAAAAAGAAGAAAGTGGGTATATTATGGACCATTAAAAATGGGCAGTTGCTCTTTATATTATATTACATAGAATATATAGAGCAACTGCTCGTGTGTAGCGGTAAATTATTCACCTGATCTACATAATTCATGCGGCGCACGGCGCGTGCGCAATGTTTAATAATATTATTATTGCTGTGAATACAATGAATGTCATCAAAAACATAATCTCACAGATCAAATAGTGCCAGCTCGAGGCGCAAAATGAGAAAAAAATATATATTTTCTGCCCTGATAATTTGATAACCCTAACCTAACCCAATTTCTAAGTATTTTTATCATAAACAGGATAACTATATACAATGATTGAAATTAACTTTATATTCTTTTGCGAACAAAATGAATATGAAAGACAGCTTTTTGATAAAGAACACAGTTTTAGAGCGTTAGAGCGCGACTTACACCTACAACCGCTAACATAGGCGGATCCAGGGGGGCCGAGGGGCCCGGGCCCCCCTATTGGCGGAGCAAAAAAAGAAAAAAAAAGAAAGGAAAAAAGAAAAGGAAGGGAAAAGAGAGGAAAAAAGAAGAAAGGCAAACATAAGAGGAGGAACATGATTTAATGAAATAACATTAGGGGAAGACTCTGAAAATAATTTTTTTTTAAATCTATTTGTTAGGATAAAAAATTTTCGCTCGCGCTTCGCGCCTTATTGTCTTTTAGGGTATTTGCATATCTTGCTCAATATGGAGCTTGAAAAATCAAACTTTGAAGTCATTATACAAAACATATTTCAGCTGGGAAATTGAACTTTCATTATTTTGTTTCATTTACAAATTGATTTTTAAAAAGTGCTCTGTAAAAATGTCTGTGTTATCGTCTGAACATTATCATTTTCTGCTTGCGCTGCGCGCTCGCAAAATTTGAATTTTCAGGTACGTATTATTTTCCTGTATTCCATAAAGTTCTCAAAAAGTTCCCTATTCAGGTCAGATTGTTAAAACGTATCAGCTAGCGCCGCACGCTATAGCATTTGGATTAGTCGGTTATGTATATCCCAATATTAATTCTAAATCAAACTAATTTGATGACAGTTTATCAAAAAATTCGACTCGCGATTTCTGCTCGCATTGATAGATATATAATGCCTCTTATGCATAATTACAAAGTGCTTTAAATGTCCAGTTTTCAGGCCATAATATTAACACATTTCGCGCTCCCATGCGAGAGAAATAGGAAGATGGTCATCATTTTCATATGATGACATAATGCCCTCATAGCATGTTCCGGTCCTATGTAAAAACTCAAAGTAATAAAAATAAAATACATCAGCTCTTTTTTAACTGTGATCCATCACAATTCACAATTTTCCCACAAAGTGTTTGCATTACAGAGCTTAAATTCACCCTTTGTTATATCATATATTTTTAGCTCGCGCTTTGCGCTCTCTTTATTGATTTTCATGATAAGAAAGTTACTTAGAATACCCAAATTCTAGGTCGAAATCTAAAACACACATTAATTCAGATACGCAGATTGTTCTCTATTTAAATCATTATCCAGTTTCAGATCACAATATCAAAAAGTGTCTGCTCGCGGATAAATAACTTATCCTTTTCATGATAAAACATGAATAGTGCGTCCAGAATTTTTCCCCATAATTTTGTTTACCCATCACATTTCTCCCTATTTTCTCCTCCCTTTTATTTTCCATTAATTTTTCTTTCGTTCACTTTTTTTCTGTCCTCTTTTCCCATAATTTATTTTACCCATCACATTTCTCCCTATTTTCTCTTCCCTTTTATTTTCCATTAATTTTTCTTTCGTTCACTTTTTTTCTGTCGCCTTTTCCCTTCTAAGTTCTATTTTTTTCTCGTCTCACCGCTTTTCCTCATCCCCAGCCCTCGATCGACGCCCGTGCAGATTCGCAAACAATATCAAGAGTATGTCTACTTGCAAGGGCGGAAATCTCTCCCCAAAGGTAGGGGGACCAGGGGCTGGAAAATTTGACAAGCAAAAAACAAACAAAAAAAGAAGGTTTATCACCCTCTAAAGAAGGTCATCTTGACCAAAAGAAATTTGACAAGCAAACAAGCAAAAAAAAAAGGGGGCATGCCAAAAGTAAGATCGTCTCTTCCAAAATACATTTCGATTTTGAACGAAATGACCAAAAATAGTAGGGGGACATTTCATAATGTGCCCCCTACTATTTTGGGTGAGGGGACATGTCCCCCGGCCCTGGGGTTTGCGCCCATGTGGGTGGGGGTGTTGCGCCTCCCTATCGGGATCATATCACAGCGAGTATACACTCTTCCATATGGAAGAGTGTTTACTCGCTGAGATTTCGATCTCACACATAATTTTATAAAAAAATAGAACAGCTACGCCTTGAACACAGGCCAAAATGCCTAACGATTTCTCCGCGGCATTAACAACTCTCGTAAAGGGCGCTCCATTTATAAATAAAGTTGCATGAACAGCTCTCTATGGCGACAAAATTTAACGCGGAATTGTAGCCAGCAGCGTGGGAAATTGGCAGAAAATTCAAGAAGAGAACCGGTGAGTACCGATTTAACAGTATTCATGTATTAATTAATATTTATTTAATCATAAGAATAATTTTTTTTTACGGAAAGAAAGCTTAGTTCTAAGCTAGGGCGGCCCAAATGTGCGTGAGTGGAGTCCCAGTTTCTTAACACGGGTAAGTATTAGGCTTGGGAGCCAGCGCCGGGTAATCGAGTCTACCCGATTCTCAATGCCAGAGTCGGGGAGTCGACCCTGATCTCTGGAGACTCGAGTACCAAGCGGCGGCGGTTCTGAGATAAAGGGACTCGAGTCTTTGCCATGCTCTCTCATTCATGGACGAAAATCGGCCCCAGCGCCGACTCTCAGCGCCGAATCCAAGCACTGAGATAAAATAAATGTGGAATTTGGAGCCGAAGAGTCACATACTTCGAGCAGAACGTTTCTCTGTTTGGAGCCTGCAGTATACCTTGTGCATGAGGCTCAGTGTGCATTGTGTGTACTGTGTATGTACGTGTGTGTATGTGACTGTAAAATGCCAGTAGAGACCACGTGCGTTGTGGTGAGCGACACTTGTGATTGTATCATGAAAGTTAGTGTATTGGGATTTGTGTGTGGAATGTGTGAGAAGGTGTAAGATTTTGGCTGACTGAATAGATGATTGCTCCCCCCCTCCCATTTATGTACACTCTCCAGCCCCATGCCGATCCTTCCCCCAAAGCTTCTCTCTCCTCATTCCTTCTTTTCTTCCAAACTTTATTTCCCTTTTATTCTTGTTAATTTCTCCTTTTAGAAGTTGTAATTCACTACGAATTTCATTATAATTTTAATGAAGTGTTTATCACCTCTTGTTTATAAATATTTTTATATATCTGTTCAAAATAAGTTTACTTAAATTCGTTTTCCTTATTTTATATGCAGCATATACCCCATGTTTCGAAATCAATGATAATCTTCAGGACACTAAGTCTCCTAGCTCTTTTATTGTCTCCCCTTTGAATTTAAATGCATTGATAAACAAGCATTCTTTATATTACTATGAGATATATCTTTATTTGCATATCGCTTTGAGTGAATATCATGTTTATTAACCATCCTTTATACTTTAATTAATGATTGAAACGTACACATAAAACTACGCATTTTACATTTTGTTTGAACAGTAAAGGTATTGTGGGCTTCGAAGGTTCTACTGTATTTTTTCCTTTCCTGAATATTTCTCATCTGGAAAATGTCATTCGAGAGTGTCAATAAATATTTTTGTGGGGAGGAGAAATGAAGTAGTTTGGAGGAGATAACCCCCAGTGGAGGGGGTGTTTAGCAAATAATTTCGCTTTTGTGGTCATTCCCTCCTGTCAGTTGCATTTTCTTTCATTCCAAAATCCCACTGATAACGTTTGCTTGCTAGTCTTAAATGAGAGTCTTGCCTTATTGGAATATTGGCGAGAAGTTAATAATAAAAAATGTTATTGTTCTGTCAGTAATAAAAGTAGAGATTCAACTATGGATATTTTTCAGTCATATTTCATTTAATCTTAGTTATTTTAATCCAAACATTCATTTTTTTTCAATGATGAATTTCACCTTTGACCAGTTCGCCATTTTCTTAAGTGACTGAAAACGTAGACTATAGTCCCTCAATTCAGGGACATCAACCTTCGCCAATTTGTTTACAAAACTTTCTTTGTCTCCGTCATGTATTGCACAATCTTGAGAAGCACATGTTTGGAAATCTGATATTCTTGCGGTGGTGGGGGGAGTACGAGATTGCCGCCCTTTTTATTCTGTTTAGGTTTGGCTGCCACATGGCCTCTCTCACTGTCTGGAGAAATAAGGTCAGGTAAAATTTGCAAAGACGTGGATAAGTTCATTTCAATTAGAGGCTTTGCGAGGCTTCCTTGATGGATGATTTGGAAATTGGCAGTTTTGGTTCTGGTAGGCCTTTTTAATTTGTCTAGAATCTCTAACTGATACGAACGCTTAACAATTCAATGACCTTCATGACATATATCATTTGTATGAATAATTTTTAAGTCTTTTTAAAATGTGTCAAAAATGTATGTACGAAGGATATTTGTTCAACTTAATAACATTTGCAGGTATGTCTGTATGATAAAATAAATTACCTCAGAACTGTACAAATTAAGAACTTTCTTTTTCTTTGACATTGTCTTCAGACACAGAATACAGATCTTTCTAGATTAATTTGACAAATAATGGGCTAAAACACTAAATAGTAAACACGCAAAGCTCACATCAACCAAGTATCAAACGTTCAAACTTGGATTAAATCATGGAGGTTCTACCTCCCATTAATCAACTCAGATATCGTTCAAGCACCAAAATCAATCTATCATCACAACACTAAAATCGGAAACAATCACTTCAAAGAAACAATACGAAGGTCAAACCACGGTGAAACATGTGCTGTGTGTGTTATCTTTGCAGTGAGTTGATCTTGTGATCATGGGGAGAGAATTTTTGTGTGTGGTAACTGTGGTTTATGTTTGCAATGCAGTGAGTTGGATCTTGTGATGACTGGGGAAAGGACCAGGGAGTTGGGAGAAGAACCGAAACAAGCGTACACCGAGATAAAGGTATCTAGTGTAGGGGCATAATTGAGGCATTGTCTCAAAGCTCATTATCGGCGCTGGGAGTCGACTCTCTCTGGAACCGACGCCTGGGGCAAGAATCGGAGTCGACTCTCGCCAAGACTAGAACCGCCCAAGCCTATTAAGTATTGCGGTGTCGCCTAGAGTGTTCACAACACACAATTGTCTCACTCTGTCCTGATTTTGGTTAGCTTTTCTTCTTCAAATCATCAGCCTTGACACTTTCTCCATATCGAATTGCTATTTATTATTTGAATTTTATTGCTCTAGATAGATCTACTTGTTGCTAAAATGGTTAAATGATGAAATCCGCATCGAAATGATGCATTTGCAGTGCCATGCCTGCAGCCTACATGAAAGTGTACATGTGGGACAATGAACTAAAGAAAGATTTAGAGTCATTTAGATAACATGATGATTTTCTGCTAATTGTAAATCAATAAAAGGGTCTGTGACAATCGCATCTTACCTTTTATTTCACGAACACTGCAAAGAATTCGTGTCCCAATACAGGATTGTTTCTGAAATATAAGAACAGGCCGTCCTCTAAAAATCCTGAAGCATGCCATCTTTGATAACCGAAGCAAAGTATCCTAGGGAAAACAAAATTGGGCAAAAAAGAGGCTATGTTTTTATACGTAGTATATTTCCGAATCATGTAGATAATCTTTTCTCACGAGCCGCTCCGGAGGGTTTACTCCCAGGTTTACTCCACTTTCTGTTCCGTTTTTTCAAAGTTTGATACCCCACCAGGGGCGGATCCAGGATTTTCCAAAGGCGCGGGGGGGGGGACATTTTTCCAAGGAAAATTGATCCACGAGCAAAAAAAAAGGGGGGGGGGGAGGTCTTCATCAGAATCACACTTCAGCATACTTAATCTGTTAATTATAACTGCATTTTACATTACAAATTTTAATTTTGCTTCTCAAGGGGGGGGAGGGGCACCGACCGGCTCTGCCCCCCTGAATCCGCAATTGTACCCCACCTGTACCGTATTTATATGATCTGTCATAAATAAGAAAAATCAAGCAGCACTTGACGCAATGAGCCCCACCAAAAAAAAGTGAGGGAGCCACTGACATGGAGTACGTTTGGGGCAAAGTTTCTTTTTGAAAACTGTGGCTGTGAGCTAGCGCAGGTTAGAATTACTGTTAGAGATCTTTTTATCATCTTCATCTTCATACTAAAAATATTGCATGAATTGATGCTTCGTATTTGAAAATAATTATATGCCCATTCTGCTTTATTAATTAATTCAATTAATTTTAGTTTGGGATTGTCATTTTTTCAAGCAATCTGCTTATGATGACATGCAATCCTTCTCCTGCAAATTGTGAATATCATATAATAATTTGGTAGTTAATCATTTTTGTCTGCATGAATTATCTTTTTAGTACACTTTATTTATGATTCATGCCCAAAATGCTAACATATTATGTTTATTATGTTAAGAAAAATGTATTATACGAATGTTATGGATGCAGAAGAAAACAATAAATCAAATCAAATCAAACGAGACTCAATACCAATTAAGCTTGAAAAAGTAGAATACCATCCCAAGAAATGCTGTATGAGTTTCGCCGCGGCATTTTTGTTTGTTGGTTTTTTTTTCACTTTCATTCAGTGCTGCTTTTTCTCGGGACGGGGTAAAATTTATATACATTTTGCTTTCTTAAGAATTTAATTAGATAGTATAAGATCCATATCATTTGCAAAGACAGTTGATCAATGTGTATTTTTCAAGTTGGACTATAATAAATTCAAAATACTAAAGATATTTATTGTGACAAGACAAAAATCGAATTAAATTCAATTCAGTTTGTTTATTCATTTCCAATTCATATAACAATAGCAAATTTACATACCGGCAAACACAAAAATTAAAATATTATCGATGGAACATTATAGTGAAACGGCAAACTGAAGTAGGCTTAATCATAATCTGAGTTGGTACATAGTTATTTAAAAAAAGGTAGACATGTGGGCCTAAGGCCGCTATGAGAAGGCTTGTTTTCAATGTAAAAAACTATTACAATTAAAATTAGATTTTTGCATTAAGAGGTCAAAAAAAATTTTCGCTCGCTTTACTCGCTCTCATGCAAAAAAAATAATAAATTTGTTTTTTTTAAGTCATATCTCCCCAGAATATTTTTAAAAATAACATTTTTATACTGAAAACTTTACTACACAAAATAACCCAAAGTGTGCATATC